>NC_142709.1:47335797-47638827 GCF_055471065.1 Atractosteus spatula | reverse complement strand
ACACTGCGCACAGATTTGGCTCACAAGTTGGTCATAGTTCATATTCAAGGTACAGCGGCCCTATCTCCTGTATGAGAACTCTCCTTCTGAGTCTTCAACACAGGAGTAGACAAAAGGCCATCTGAGGTGCGTCGAGGACTTTGTTGTGGATTATGTCCTGTTAGTGTTAGTATTGTTTTCCAATTGTCTGCGGTCTGTCAGTGCACACTTACCTCCAGTCGCAGTAAGGCGGGACAGGGACAGCGGCCCATGGAGCACAGCCTGGCCCTCCTTGACCAATCTCTGTGACTGAACCACCGTGACCTCACTTCCTAGGAACCCATCCTGTTGATCATGTGGCAGCAAGAAGCTGGAATCCCACACACGGACATTTCTGACGTTTCCCGCACAGAAAGTATGGAAGCTTCAATGAGGACCACAAACCACTGACTCATATTCTGTCAGCGTTGTGTAGTGAGTAGTTTCAGAATACGCGCACTTTCTTTCATAACTTGGGGCATCTTTTTCACCACATGTTAATTGAGGCACTGCGTCTACTCAACACTTACAACTATTAACCTTTTCCTTCCCTTGTGGAAGTACAGTGAACAAAACACCTCCTCTTCAAAAACAAATACCCTTCCCATTACAAAACAACAAAACTCTGTATTAAAGCACAGAGCTTTGTCTTTGAGGAACCTTCACATTTATATTACACTGAATTATAAGGGGTATTATCTTACTATTATAGATCTTTTGCAAAAAAGTAAAAAGACAACTGTTGTCTTTTTTGCTGCTTGATTTAGGTTTTATTCTTTACTGTTTATTTTAACTTAATTTCTCTTAGCCCATCTTAAATTACTGTCTTTAAGACAGTATCCTCTTGATCTTCAATAGTAGTAGCAGAAATAGCACAACCACAGCTCAGAATTGAAAGAGTTTATCGAGGTGGAGGGTGGGAGACACAGAGAACAGCAGTCCATGAAATCAATCAGTGAAGCCTTGGAAATACTGTAAATGGCGCCTCAGTCCAAAACACAAAGAGGAGGCAAGAGACTCGCATTCACTCATCAGTGTACATAGCAAGTGTGCTGAAACAATAGGTCCATTTAAGCCAGCGAACATGAATTATTTGCCTATTGATTTGTTTAAACTTCTCTCTCTTTTTCAAAAACAAGCCTAAAGTAGCCCAACCATAATACCCGTTGTTGCATACCAAATATCATTAGAAAAAAACACCATGCTTTTAATCTGCTTTTATTTAAACCCGTTCTACAGGTTAGGACCTGAAACACCTGTGAAGGGTGTAAACTGACAGTGATGAACTAAGGGTTACTCATTAAACATTCTTCAAGAACCACAAGCATTTGAGCGCTCCCCAAGACCAGCCTCTCTTGTATCATGATGAAACTAAGTGATGGATTTCACAGACACACGCGAAAAAGAAAAAGAGATTTCCTGCGTGGATTAGCTACAGAGAAACCCACTGAACAAGACAGCCTCATCAATTCATAACCTGTCTTGTTGGTGTCTCATTCTTGGACAGTCACAAATTTCATTATTCAGAATCTTTAGGAAAGCTTTCCGTTCAAAGTCTTGAACATATTTTGTAGGCACTAGTATACCTGGAATTGCATGCATTTTTCAATACACCTTCCCTGTATCCTCCTGTAACTGTGTTGATTTTACAGAGGTTAGCCCTGTTTTAAAACAGGTTAAATGTTTAATTAAGCTTTTCTGGCTGCCCCTCCAGACTCTTCAAGGGCCGCACAGAGCACACAGGGCTTTTTAAAGCCCCTCCTACTGGAAAGTCTGGATAAAAGGATCTATCAGGCCAGGTCAAGTAACAATCTTTCAACTAGAGCGCACAACCCCAGAATCTTTTGCAGACTACCCCCTAAAAGACAGCACAATATATCCAGATTCACTGTCAAAGCCCACAAAAGAACAGTAAAGCACAGAGAAATCATCCTTAAGCATGATACAAATCCATCTTTTTTTATTGCTTTTGCAGATGTATATATAAATGGGAGGGGGGGGTTATCTGCAGGAATGAAATCACCAGAAATTATCTTGAAGAATAATGTTTGGTGATAACACAGTCGACAACATGTAAGACTTTTGATGCTGTTTCAGTTTATGCTGCCAAGTCAAACTCATTCAACAGTTCTCTCAGCCTGGCTGGGCTCTTTCTGCAGTGTGGCTGTCACTAACTGTGATAAGCAAGAAACATTTAAAATAAACTAAACATGATGTCACCAGCTCTAATTAATTTTTGCAAGCGTCCATGTGTGAGTCAATCTGGGTGGCCACCAACAGTCTCTTAAAGAAGGAGAGTGGCGCCGTCCTCGTGGCTGAACACGGAAAAACACTCACTCAAGCCATGGCTGAGCTCTATGGCTCAAGCCTGGATCACTTCACTAGCCGGCTGTCGTTTGGTTTCCCTGAGGGGACTAGGGTGGGATCAGTTGGCCAGGGCTCTCAGCTCTCAGCGCCCCCTCTGGCCTCCTGCACACCTGCAGACACGCAGTGCTGTTGGCAAGTGCTGTGCCTCTCCTCCAATTAGCGCAGACTCTCCTGCATTGGGCGGTGACACCTGTGATGTGTTGAAAGACGATTGGCTCAAAGGGGAGTCTGTCTGCATTTCCTTATTTTCTCTCCGTGTGCAATCACAGGGTTAATAGCTGTGAGCTTAGATATGTAAAACACACAATGGGTTATTCCTAAACAGAATCTTAGGGATCACTCTGAACAGAAGAAGGAGGTGGTATAAAAACCTTTCCGAGCACTGAATCAGCCCTATATATTTTATTATTAGCCCCTTCCCACCTCATCCCCATGATGCAACAGAATGACATACCAAAGCAACAGTTTATACTCAAACAAACACTGATTTCATTGCGAGCGCTGACTAACACTTTCGTGGCTGACCACAGGACCTTTCCCCCTTTGAAGCTCAAAAATGACACCATAGAAATGCCCTGAAAAGCTGGCTAAAGACTTTTTTGTGTGTGCACAATTGTCGGAAAAAAAATGTACTGTTGTTGCACTAAATGGAAAAATCCACAGACCTTCATGTGAAGCCATCCAGCCGTGACTATGGATCACCGGCCTCCGGGCCCAACCGAAAAAGCAGGCTTTGAGTACAACATACTGTAATAAACCGTCAGCTGCCACAGCGGAATTCCCCACTGAGCCAGCAGCCATCCTCATCACACGCAGACCTCCCTCGGTACGCTACCACAGACCTGCACACTCGTTGTTGAGATTTTAACTAGAACACTTTTTCGGTGTCAGTTTTTTTTAAAGCTTAGGTGTCTTTCTTGGAAACCAATTGCTGATGTCAGTTCAGCTAACTTGTCAGCAAATAGCTGCACTCTGTTAATCAATGACCATTGTGGCAAAAGAGCCAAGAAAATTCACAACAAACGGCTTAATTTGTTAAGTGTCAGAACCTGTCTCGAGGGCAACTTGTTACTAAAAAGATCAGAAAACTTAACTCTTCAGTCTGAAACATTCACCTGGGATCAAATTGCTGACAAGGCTTCTCAGAATTTAAATTTCTTCTTCTGTCCCAGACTGCAACTGGTGAAGAACGCGTTTGGCTTTGTTTTCTCTCCGCTTGCTAATTTTAACACCAACTGCACCGCCCACAGGTGCCTCTGTGTGTGTGGGTGTGCCAGTTTGCGTGTTTCACTGGGCATCTAAGTCAGTGGCTCAGTTATCAGCTCCTGCACAGTTGTCAACAACAGAGGTGACTCCACTGTCCTGTAAAAAATCTTAACTACAGTACAGTAGCTGTCAGCTCTGTATCAACCTAGTGTGAGCTATGCCCTCACCTTTAAACACGTTTAATGTGGCAAAAATAAATTTTGAGGTAAAAAGCACAAATCAGTAGTGAGCAATATTTCCCTTCAATCATTCTAGTCGATTATAGACAGCTATGGGCAGGCATCTGCACCATTCTAATTCACAAAGAACACAAATGGAGAGATTTGTATAAAAAATGAGACATAGGAGCCTACCGCATACCAAACCTGAAAGCAAGATCAAAGGCCATGGGCTACTGTTGATTCAAAGTGACCTATAGAATCTCCTGCAAGGCCGTGCACCTTGGGGTTAAGATGGTCAGCACTTTTTTTTCTCACTGGGCCTAGTCCGCAGAGCGCACAGCCAGTGAATGGCTCAAAACTGGCCCCCACAGTCTTTGGCAGGCCCAGCCGGGTGTCGGAAGACGCAGTCTCATATCAAAGGCAAAGGAAGGCAAGATCATTTTTTCCATAAGCTAGGTCACCCTCCGTTCGAAAGCGCTCCCCTCCGCAACACACGCAGTCCTAACAGCAGATCTCTCCGGCCTTATCTGACACCAGATCAGCTGCAGCAGCACAAATTGAGGGTTTTTAACCTGCTTGACATCAACAGCTGAGATGGTTATCGCTGACAAACAGCCGGCTCTTGCACGTCTCTGCACCTTTCCAGAGACGACTGAGCTGTTCAGCGGCGGACTGCTGGATCGCAGCGCCTCTCAATAGGGTTGAGAGCAACGATCCCCAGCTAATTTCCCTGTCAACAAGAACTCATGCTTTACCTCATGTTGACCAGCTACAGCGCCAACCTTTCGATTTGAATCCTCTGGACTCGTCGAGCCTCATTCCTCACTGTGCATTTCCCCTGATGGGACGTTTCCAAAAGTGACTGTTTTGTATTGAGCGTGAATTGGAGATGGCACACGGGAGATGGTGAGCCTCTGGATTCATACTGTAACTGGTGGGCTGTGGATCCGGGTCCCTGCTCCAGACACTGCTGTTGTGCCTCGAGAGAGCTAAATGGGGAGCATCATTTCTGGGGGAGATTTGTTCAATGGACGGACCAGAGTCACGTACACAGGGAAGCGATTACATGCAGGCTAAGATCAGGCACGGTGAGCCCCTGTGCTCTTACGTGGACGGTACTGTATTATAAAATACCTGCAACTATCATATTATCAATGCTCTTCCCAGCACCGCACGTCTGTAACCTATGTATGTACAGTAAGCTGCCCACTATCCGGATGTCTGCCTAACAAATCGATAAATCAAATTATTATTTTTTTGGATTGAAAAACTGTAACCCTGTTAGGGAGTTCAGAGGGAGTGTTCTGTTCAAGTGTGGCGAGACGGAGTGAGAAGGAGAAAGGACTGGCACCTTAAAAAGAAAACCTTTCAAAGGGACAGAAGTGTCCAGTTTTCTCTCTACGCCCACAGTATGGATAACCATCAGCAACCGCAAATCAGGTTTCTAAATCTGAGGGAGGCAGCCTGCAGTCTATGACAGCCTGGCCCGCGGTGTGTTGGGACAGACATGAACCTGCCCTTGGTGCTCATGTGAACACAACTAGAGTCTGTCCCAACTGAATTCAATTGCTTTAAAAAAAAACAGCAAATCCATTTGCTAATATTAAAAAAAAAACACAAATTTCTTTCACTCCAGCCCAGTAAATGTCAAAGAAGTGGCGGCCTTGATTCATTCAAATCAAATATTTTTTTTTAAATCTTACTTCCACAAAAAGAACTTGTTTTTTGGAAGATCTGGGAGGTAATAAATTGCCTAACTGTGAAGCTCTTGTGCCTCATACAGTTCCTGTAAAGAGGACCGTTGCGACATACCTGAGTATTCGATTTCTCTCTCTTCCTTTGTACTGTCAGCAGTCTCTGCCTCAACCCCAATCTCCTCTGTCCCCCTACATTCCTTTCTCTTTACTAACTACTGTAGATGAGGCATCAGCCTTGGCTTTTCCATTCCATTTCTGCTCCTACACTGGCAGGCTGAAGGAATGGGATCTCTTTAGTCTGGAACAGCAACAACTCCGAGGGGACCCGATACAAGTATTCACAATCCTCAAAGGCTCTGACAGAGACAGACCAGCGGACGTCTTACAAATGAACCTTGAAACACTAACCAGAGGTCACAAGAGGAAAATGCGTAAAACTGAGAGCGGGAGGCTTATCCTTTTCACAGAGGGTTGTGGGAGTATGGAACAAGTTACCCAGATGTGTGGTTAAAGCTGATACCCTGGTTTCTTTTAGAAAATGGCTTAAAAGGATGAGTTTCACGGATCAATTAAGCACTAACTAGCGAATGGGCTAGATGGGCTGGATATCGTTGGCAGCCATTGTCACGTTCTTAAGTATTTACTCCAGCTAATTCTGAATTATCAACATTCATAAGCACCAGGATTATTTAAGCAATGAAGCAGTGCTTTGACAAGGTCAATCACAATTTTCCCAACAACCTCTGTCCTGACACCACACAACACAATGACTGTTATTATAACTCCAGTACTAGAGACAATCACAGAAACACTCAAAATATTAATAAGCAGGCCACTGAATATTGTTGTCAGTCAATATGACCTGTAATAGGAATTAGTGAACACATTGTTATGTCCATGCATTAAGCTTCATGCAATTTTTCCAAAAAAAACTTCCTGGCAACTCACAGTGAACTGTAATCACTTGTAATTGCAATATTTGTACAGCTTATACCACATAAGAACTCCACCCTTTAATCACTGGTCTATTGGACATTAAGTGCCTCAATGCAAGAGATTAGTTCGAATAGGGGGTGTTAGCTCACCAGAGAAACACAAACACAGAACCGACAGGTTAAATATGAACCAGGCGCTATTTACAGAGGACAACCACAACAACGGCAACCTCTGACCACAGTGCTGGGTTCCCTTCCAGTTAATCTTTCTATTTAAAAGTTAAAATCATACAAAATTACGGAAAGGCTTTAGTGTTAACCTCAAATCTGTTGACTAACCTCATGCACAGGAAGTTCTGGGAATAAAGTGAAAGGAGATGTGATTGAGTTTGTGGCGATTACAGAACGAAACTTTGTACTTGAGAGCACCCAATTTCAAGCGCTCGGTAAGCACTAAACACTGGTTCAAACCAGACACTGTGAAAACAGTGAGAGCGAGAAGTCGAGGTATTCGAGCGGTTTTCAGAATGTTACCCAACAGGTTTCAGAGCCAGTCAATCGGAGCACTGTGCCTGTCCCCGCCTGTTCGTGTGCCCTCGGGGCCGCGGTGTTCAGTCGCTTATAACTTTTTTTTAACTATTAAATTTGTTTATTCATTAATTTATACAAACTACTAATAGACATAACGCTGAACATTTAGCAGGCAAACATTAACCTGTCTCCTGTGTTGGGTTGCTCGTTCACTCAGTCCCGGGTAGTTACTATATTCCGATTGTATTTATATTCAAAATTCATTAGAAAACTGGACTGAAGTGGTCAAATCCTCAGGGTCATAGTACCTCTTTACGTAAATTCGCTGTGACCAAAAATCTATCAAAATCAAGAGAATTCTCCATGAAACTAGAGTACGTTTCGCATTTGTGCCTCTAATTATTATTATTATTATTATTATTATTATTATTATTCGCCGGCAACCGAAGTTTGTTTTCATATTTACCAACCTGCGGGGTCTTCAACTCCGGGGCTGTAGCGCACAGACCTCCCTGCTAAGTTAAAATTATTGCCAATGCAATAACTTTATCAGCAGCAAAACAGAAATCAAGGCAGGTATATACAGTACATTCATGCCCATCCAGTACTCGAAAATCACATACTTTATAAAAACTTCTGGACTCCTTACCTCAATAATGTAACTCTACGGATGCGATAGCGCCACAACTTCTTTCTACACAAGGTTCGATATTTACGGTAGCAAAGGAGCAGGTATGATACTGTGGTAGGCAGGTATGTTTAAATTCTGTGATCCTTTGGCATCGAAATACCTAAAGGTATTTGCGTTTCGCTGTATGTCAGACGCGCTAGATCAAGTATTGTTTGAGTTGTAGATAATGCCTTTCTCCGACTAGACTTCTGCAACATGCGTACATCAAAATAATTCCATTTTTCTAAATAAAAGTGTATATAAAGAAACAAACTTACTTCATCGTGTAGATAAAGGACAAGAAGGGAAACCGGGGTTAAAGTCCGAATTTATACGGTTGTCCAGGTTAGTGAAGCGCCACACCGATTTCAGATCTCCGTACTTTGTGACCGCTCTCCAGCCTAGTCGACAACAGGACTTTGAGCCCGTCAGATCACTATCAACCAGCGGGAGGAGTTATGTAAAGCCCACACCTACTGTGCTGGGAACTCAGCTGAGAGATAAAAAAAAAACTCAGCTGAGAGATTTACTGCTCCGGCCTCCGAGCGCCGTGAATCGTCTCTCTCAGTGCAAGTGTGTTAGGCGTGTGAGAGCTGTGCACCCTCAAATATACACATCCTTCGTGACTGTGCTTTGTTGATTTCTCAACAGCTACCGTTTTAGACAGAATTTCCCCGGAGCGCTAGAGAAGTTTAACCGTCTTACACCTGACACCAAATCATTAGTGTTCCTCCCCAAATTTCGTAAATGTAACATTGTTAATTGTGGCAGATTACAACTGTTAGTGTTACTCTTAAAAATACTAACCAGATCTAATAACTAAGGCAGATTTGTGCCTTTCATGAAGACGGCATGGGTGCCATGGTGCCAGAAGGTTTCGCTAATACCCGACCATACAAATGACTGGTGGAAAAAGCGACTCATTTCGCTTTGCGTGCAGCGCGTTTTTTTCAGGACAGAAGGCATTCCTCCCTGTGTTGGGGTTGTCGACGAACTTGTTGCAACCGATTGCAAAAGAACGTTTCAAAGACGTAAAAGGATGCATTACCTTATGGCAATGGAAAGGGGAAAAAAATAACTCCAAATGACACATTGTGTTATCATTTTACATTTTGAGAAGACTCCAAGTGCAAAAGTGAAGGATACAGGAAAGGCATTAAACTAGAGTAGTAAATGACAAGTCATTTTTTCTTCAGATTTTATTCATTGTAGGTGTTATGGTACGTATTGACAGTTTATGGGAATTAGGGAAAACGCATAATTTGCGCATAAGCGAAACTCGACCCTATTGGTAATTAACACTGTTTCTGTTTAAAATACGTTTAAAACATGTCGGACGACCCGATTGCGCGTGTCAAAAACCTCGTGGCATCTGTCATTTTAATTTGAACATTTTACCTTATTTTCCAGTTTTCGTCTAATATTACGATACTGTACGCCTGTTTTGTTGAAGCAGGTGTTTTGAGCCAACAGAACTGCATTATCGCCGCAAGCTCAGGGACTCTGACGGAGTCGTCGACTGTTGGTTGTTGAAGTCAGACTTTCGATCTTTCCAGTTGGTTATTAACGCGCTGTGCACAACAGAGTATTAGCTCAGAAAGATTTCCAGCGCCAGTCCTACTGTGCTACCCAGGCAAAAAATGCCACATGCTTAACAGAAACAGAGAGGGTCTGTATCTCAGATAAAAGCATTTCACAACATCAGTGATTACTGTGTAATGCAAAATTCGTTCCGGGAAATGATGGGGAATATGGTGAATCTCGCTTCGAAATTAACTATTTACTAACAAATCTTACATCCTATAAAGTGTTCTGTGTCGGTTTAAAGACTGGGCATGTGGCAGTTCTTGAATACGTACCTTGTCAATGGTCATTGTGCTCCATTGTGTTATTAATCTATTGCAGCGGTTACCGTGTTAAAAAAAAAGGTAATTGTTGCGCTGGAATTAATCCAGAGAACAACATCCAGTGTCTGGAGCTGAAAGCCATGCCCTGCACTAGCGAGCCAAAAGAATTGGATCTTTTTAACTACACACACTACACTAAGGGCAACTAATCCAACTGTTCGGAATCCCCAAAGTTCACACAGCTGGCATCTCCATAATAAACAGCGAAAAAGAACCAGTGGAGACATGTGGGAACCACACAGAAGTGCATTTAGAACTGAGAACATGAGGCACTTCTTTACCACAATGGGTGTGGGAGTGTGGAACAAGCTACCCTGCCAGGTTGTTGAAGCCAGTATCACGATCTATTTCCAGAAATGGAAAGGATAATGTCCTTATGTTCCACATGATCTCTTACGTATTTCATTTAATGAATCATCTGTCACAGATCACAGATAAAACTTACAATGCTTTAGAAATTGACCTACAGTACTACCAACCTATAAAACCAGCTTGATAGGGGCTCTCCAGCTGTAGGGCTGGAGACTCCTGATCTATTGAGTAAGTAGTTGTAATAATATCTATACAACTGACGCCTACAGTGCGGGTCCTGGGGTGGCGGTGAATCTGCAGGCTCTCCTTCAAACAGGAGCACTCGACGAGCTGGGGGAGGCTGGCAGATTTCTCCAATCAATCCTGATCACTGCTAATCCAGTGCTTGGTAGTTCCATAATGGATTTAATTAAGGAAAGAGTTGGAGTGGAACAAAGTCTAGGAGAGATGTGGTTTCCCACTCATGGGAATTTCTAGACTAGTACCATTGAAACTTTCAATACTGTATTAAAGAATAAAATGTAAAATTCTGATCATTTTTATTAATCTTATTGAGTGTGTAAAGACAACGCGTCACTAAGGCTTATTTAAACTATAATCACATATGTCCAGGGTTTTCTTAGGCACAATGATTCATTTTCCTCAGGGGCCCTAAAACATCAACATCTAAGCTTTTTTTCAAGTGAATCCATAAAATGAGTAATCCTGTAATCATTTTAAGCTACTTCATTCATAAAAGACAAACTGTAGATTCACAGTAAAAAGTCACAAGTGTTCGTACCCTAATATCAGCCACTACTTAAATGAACAGGAGCTCTTCGGTGTTTGTTATACTTGTGATAAAACACAGGAGGGGTGGCACAGTAGTTAGCAGCACTGAGGCTCTGGGTTCAATTCCTGGTCCACTACCTGCCTGGAGTTTGTACAGTATGTTCTCCCTGTGAAACAGTCCAGAGACATGCTGGTAGGCTAATTGGCTTCTGGTAAAATTAGCCCTTGCTGCGGTTGTGCCTGTTGCTTGCAGAGGTAGGCTCAGCCTCTCCCCTGCAACTCCCCTGAAAATGGATGGACAGAAAATGAATGTATTAGGCGCTCTAAAGAGCAACCACTTTATCTTGCATACTTTGTTACTCAGGCCCTGAATAACTCTTAAATTTTGCTTGTGCTTAAATTGCTGTTTTCCATGTACAGTAATTAAACGATAGACTGTGATCTTTTTTAAGTGCCAGTTTGGCTCTGAAGAACGGGCACCAAGAAAGCAGAGGACAAAAATGTTCAAAAGAAATGGCGAGATGTCTCAAGCATGCTTGCTGTGCGACGTAATTTTCACCAACCACATGGTTGTCGAAAATAAACTTGTGTTCTCTGTTTGGGGAAATAGGCAGTTAGTGGGATGAAGGTGTGAAACCAGGGTGCACAAGTTCACTGGGTACTGCACTGCTGCTGGGGAAGAGCAGAGTCAGAGCACAGCTGACACCGATTTTGCTCAAGTCATCTGTCAAAATCTCAAGGGACACGCAGTTTCCAGATGCAGAGCTCAACCCCTGCCAACATAAAAGTAAACATAATAATGAAACAGACTCCAAAAAATGCTGTTTTTGATCAGGAAACAAGTCTGCATACCGATTACCTTTCAGTGACGTGTACAAATGTTATTTTTGTTTCCTGAGATACGAAATCAGCTGTTGAAATTGAGCAGTTTTAGCAGAGGTTGAGCTGCCCAGCTCTAGTCTTGCGGGGGCCTTAGCATCTGCAAGATTTGATTCCAGCTCAGCTCTCAATCCATTCATCCACAGCCATTTTGTATCTGCTTTATCCAGTGCAGGGACGCCAAGGAGCTGGACCCTACAGGCGCAGAGCAGGAAACATCCTGGATGGGATAACAGTCCATCACAGGGCACACACACACATACACCAGGGCCAGTTTCTCCAGAAGCCAATTAACCCACCAGTATGTCTTTAGACTGTAGGAGGAAGCCAGAGCACCCAGACAGGAACCCATGCAAGCATGGGGAGAACATACAAACTCCACACAGACAGTACCCCAGGAACTGAACCCAGGGCCCCCAGCACTGCAAGGTAACAACGCTATCCACTGGAACATGCCCTGTAAATGTCGAATTTGAACACTGGCATTCAAACACTGAGGAGAAAAAAAAAGAAAAAACACATTTCTTAAAAACTCCTTAAAGGAATGTAACTAAATCATGGTGGGGTGAGATGTTATACAACTGCTACACCATAGTAAAAAAGGAAAATGTTAGGATACATAGTTGAAAGTATAGACCTCATAACAATGGATGTTATGCTAAAACTATTTAACTACTATTTTACAAACTGTATAAGACCTCATTTAGAATACTGTGTTCAATTGTGGTCACCCCAAAAATACTAAGATATTGCAGCTCTTCAGTGAGTCCAGAGAGGAAGAACAATATATATTCTAGATCTTAAAGGACTGCCTTACACTGGAACTTCATCTTTTTAGTCTCAAACAGTGAAGACTACACAAGGGGATGATTCATGTTTTGCAAATTCATGTTTGCAAACTATGTTGAGGTCTATGTCTGTAAATTGGAATGCAAGCTTAGCCTTGTGGCAGCTGTGCTTGTACTATCTGTCCATTTCCATGTACTTGACCTGTGAGGGTCAAGGCTATCTAACAGGTCAACTGCTATTGATCTTTATACTGTTTTATTTTTTTCAAAAAGTGCTCAGAAACATTTTTCTGATGTGTGACATTTTTAAATGCCGTTTTTGTGCAATGCCTTTGCACTGCTCTGAAAATGTTTGTGCAAAATATGTGCAACTTTGGCAAAACAAGGCCGCCAATTCTGAAATAAAAATAAAGTTCTTCTGAATCACAATTCTGGCTACCTTGGCCCCACCACAGGAAACCAGGGCTAGCTATTACAGCTTGAGCCTGAAACCTACTTGTCAGATGTCTTTCCAGGCAGCCTGGTGTTATCTTCAGTATGCAGCTTCCCTCCATATCTGTCTTAACCTGACAGGATTTCCTGCGCCTCATGAAGAAAACATGAACACTTTGAGCACTCTGTTCTAACTGCAGATTTAATTAATATTCCCAATCTATAAGTTTTTTATAGGTTTAAGTAAGAAAATATGTTCTCTATACCTGTGATGTTGTTTGTGTTTTGCTGAATCTGAACATTTACAGGGCGGCACAGTGGTTGGCATCGGTGCCTTTAAGTGCTGGGGTGCTGTCTGTGTGGAGTCTGTGTGTGCCCTCAAGTGTTTGCATGGTTTTACTCTGGGTGCTCCAGTTTCCTCCCACAATCCAAAGGCACACTGATTGGCTTCTGGGAAAAATGGCCCTGGCGTGAATGTGTGTGTTTGTGTGTGTGTGGCCCCGTGATGGACCAGTGTCCTGTCCAGGGTGTACCCTGTCTTGTACCCGTTGACTGCTGGAATAGGCACCAACACCCCTGTGACCCTGAATTGGAAGAAGCGTTTAGAAAATGGATGAATGAGTACTTTTTTACCTTCATTCTCATAAAACCGGACGTAAAACAGAAATAATTGGTCTGCAAGGAAAAGCTTTCAAAAGTTTTGTGATAATGCGCATTAAAACATTCTGGGTTCCTAATGTCCTTTTTGGCCTGCAAATGACTGGGTTAGTGTAATACATGGTGCCAGTTATTACCGTTCAAAACAGCCTCTGCACTCGGGGAAAGTCCTAAATTATTTTCCACAGTAAAATAAATGCAGTCTGATTTTCCACATCTACGTCAAGATTGTGGACTGCAACACTGAAAAGTATATCCTTTTACAGTATATCTGACGTCCAGTATTCTAAAAGAGAAAAGTTCATTTTAAATAAGTGCATTTAAAAGCATTGTTCTTTTGTTGCCTCTTGTGTCTCTGTACATTGACAGCTAACCCTGAAAAACTCTTTGTCCGTACCTTTCGTGGTTTTCCATACTTGAATCAGGATCCTAATTAGGAACTTTGTTGTCAAAAAATATAAACAGATACAGTTCTTTTAGGCCTGGAAGTATAATACATTCCTTTATTTATTTGCTCTCTCCCTCACACCTGAACAAGACTCCACAGCTGAAATGTTGTGTTTCTTTTCTTTACCTTTCAGCATGGAATGAACCTTTACTTGTTTCTTGTAGCTGATGCCTTCTAATGCAGCTCCCTACTCAATTCTTTAAGTCTGCTAACATATCTGTCTGCCCTTCTTTGGATTCATTCCAGAGCAGCAAGACCCTTACTCTTCTGTGACCATCAAAACCAACTAACCTGATCTGCATGACTGTACCTCACTAGGTCTAGTCTGGTGAAATTGCTAGGGAGGCAAGATTTTGTTGACAAAATATTACTGGCATGTCCTTCCATTCCAGAAAGCAGTAATGCTTTTTTTTTACAAAGACACAATGTGCAGCTGCCTCTGTTTTTCATGCACATTGGTCTGGTCCCGTGCCATTTCCTATTACAGCAGGTTTGAAAATGATTTTGATCAAATGACTCTGTGAATCATCTGAAGACGTGATAAAAGTGAAGTACGGTTTGGAAGAAACTACTGTGCACTCACACAAAATGAAACCGCCGTTGTTAAGTCATTTTCCTAGCGATGTAGGCCGACCCATGCCCTTGCAATGTGTTTTGGGAGAGGGGTGACCTCTCTGCAGCCCTGGCAAGAATGAAGCTGGCCCGTCTACAGAGTGGCCTGCAATCCGGACCCAATCACAGGCTGGCAGCACCAGGGTAGCGGCCCCTTTCAGAGGGGGTCCTGGGTGGGTGTGTCTGCAGGTTTTCATCCCACTTCAGCACATAATGACATAAACCAGCTGGTTACTGGTTTAACTGGAATCATTTAACAGCTCCTCAGAAACTGCTGCTCTAAAGAGACCTTGAAAAACTGCTCATACACTGGCTCTCCAGGCCCAGGATTAGACACTGCCATAGACTTTAGCTTTGCACCAGTGACTCCTCAGCCCAGCGCATTCTCCAGATATCTGGAGCCGGACTGACTGTTATACTGCGCAGTGTTACTGTAATCAGCACATCATCACTAAGAAGGACTACTGATGGCATCGCTGAACAACATCCTAAGGGCTCATTAAGGTCTTCCAGGTCGTATGCTTTGTTTTTTTTAAAGAAGTGGATCAATTGTATTTATTTTATTTGATGGTTTCCATTTGTATAAAGCACTTTGAATTACCTGTGTGTACGGAAAAGTGCTGTATAAATAAACTTGCCTTGCCTTATTTATGACCCTGTACTGCAGTTATTACAGACATGTGCTGCTGATTAAGGTATTTCACAGTCTGTCAATATTTCAGAACAGTTCCGCCCCAAAACTTCTACTCAATAGTCCTGAACAAGAAGTGTTTGCCCTGGATTTGTGTAATAGATGTGTAAACTATCAGAGCTGTGGTAGCTCAGAGGGCAAGGGCATCTAGCTCCTGACTGGGAAGTCCTAGGTTCAATCCTAGGTAGGAGAAAGTGATGTACTGTACCTTGCTCTAATTCCTTCCAGACAGCTCCAGGTCCACTCAGCCTGCTTTCCAAATGAGTACTGGGGTTTAATCCTTCCAGGGGTAATAGGCTGGCTGAAGCATGATGCTGACCACATCACCTCCACCTCCAGTGTTGGATGGTCCAGAAAAATGGTGGCCTTTGCCCCCCAATCCCCCATGGGCCTTTATAGCCTGAAAAGGGACCTACCTATGCGTATAATATTACAAACATCGTATGTATTTTATGTTTACAGTATGTGTTTTATAGAACTTGACTCACCCTCTCAGCTTTTGCACTGGGTTTATAAACTCTGCCCATTTTACAGTTGGGTGTTAAAGTGCAGTGAAGTCACAGAACAACATGCCAAAAAAATATCTTTGATGTATTTTTTTTTCTGAGCAAATGAGGCAAGAGAAAGTCACGGTAACACTAGATGAAATCGAGTAGCAGACAGCCATCGAGCAAAATACCAGCAAGTTAAGAAATATGTTTTGTTGTTATTAAGATCAAACAGCTTCTGTTATGAAATGATCTGTAAAGTTTTGGTGTGCTTTGTAGTACTCAGTACTGCCGCGTGTCTTTCCTGCTCTGAATTTTGTTAACACATTTCTGGGGGATTACACAACTCTTGTTTGCTTGTTCCCTTTCCTGAGTGGTGGAGTTTAAAATTGAAAATAAAAGCCACTGTTGGCAAAAAAAAAGATTATTTTTTCAAATAAAAACTCAGGAGAACTTTAAAATTCTCTGGCGTTTTCTTTTGGTAACTGCGTTAATCACATCCAAACCCAGGCCTGTACCTTGGATTTCATCCACTTGCCAATCATTCTCGGGAGTAGCACACATAAAAAAGTCAACAGTGCAGTGTGCGCAGCTCTCCTGCCTTTCGGAGGGCACTTTAAACTTTGCTCTCGTCTTTCACAGCCTGCAATAGAAGCCAAACGACATACATAACCAAGCTAGGGTGTTTATACAGTAGGTCAGGCTGCTCTGGGGTCATGGGTGATCTGCATACATGGGTGTCCCTCTATCGTTTTGAAGACAAAGATCACTTTTTTTTGTCTTAGTCCATTCCTCACATAACGTACATAACACACTGTACCAGTGGTACTCAATACCTATCTTGCAGGACCTTAGTGTCATTGTCCAGCCTCTTCCTAAGCACCTAACTGAACTAACCATTAGCTTAAGCGGTCCAGTTTAGTGCTTTTCACAGGTCTTCGGCAGTTAAGGTAAAGAGAGCCCAGAAAGGCTGCTTGAATCACATCCTGGAAGACTTGAGCTACGCACCTATGGTTAAGAATAGGGATCTCCAACCATGGTAATGGAGAGTCCCAGTGCAGCAAAATACATGGATTTTGTGTCTCTTTAAATAGAGCTGTGAACAGCTGAAAAAAAGTGTCAAATTCACCCAGTTAACAACGAGTTCACCGTGAGCCAGATTCCTCAAGTCTGTTTCATTGAGCTGGTTCTTGACCCGCAAAAGGACTGTTTGAAGCACATTTTCTTTCCGCTTTTACTATGTGGTCAAAATGGCGACATCTAGTGGCCATTTGGCGACACTGGTATGTTGATGATCTTGATGAGATTAGAATTGGAAAAAAGACCCGTTGACTGTTTTGGGGAAACGGGTGCCTTTTCTGATTTCCTGGAGCCATAAATGTTTAGACAACTGCAGACTCCAAATTAGGCGGGCATACAATAAACCAATTTTTATTTTACTCTGCTTTGGGAAATTAATTAATTTTTTAAAAAGAAAAAAGACAACCTAGGTGGAATGAACATAGCTTCCTGCTTAGTGTGTGTTAATTCTGTATCTCAGTCAGTATATAAAACTACTATGTTTTGAAAATATTTGAGTATTCAAAATCGTCAAAGGCACTGACAAACCATCCGGCAACGTTAGAATAAAACATGAAACACAAACCAGGGGAAACAAATGGAACCTATGTGGAAGTGCTTCTTTACACAAAGGGCGGTGGCAGTGGGGAACAAGCTGCCCAGCCATGTGGTTGAAACTGCCCTGACAGAAACTAAGACGAATGAGCCTGAAAAGAGCACAGGCTGTGGCATTACCTCTCACACAGAGCTCCCCGACAGCTACCGTACAGCTGCACAACCTCCATCTCCTCCGAGCAACACTGCTCGACACGCATGCACAGCTGGCACCAGCCACAGAAGAGGTCATGTTGAATTTGAAAACTAAAGACAGTTTCACGTGCAGGATTCGGAAAACAATTCATTTGGAACTTTTATTATTTCATTCACAAAGTAACACCTGAATGCAGAACCCCTTCCCCTGTAGAAATGTACTGTTGACAAAGGCGTGTCAGTTCAGGTCGATCTGGTGCTGAGCTGGGCTGACCTTCCTCTGCTGGGAGAAGCAGGCCTCCAGCCAGCTCTTCTGCACAGGGAGGGCCTGTGGATACTGCGTCCGGAGTGCCTGCAGCTCCTGCCAGTAGACACAGGACACAGCACACAGTGTTAGCGCTGGGGCATGCACACATGCCATATTACCTTGCTTCCGAGAAACCAGGAGAAAACCCTGAACCAGGCAGCAGTTATTACTGGAAACAAAAGACCTCAGCAAACATCCTCTCTCCTCTGAAGCTAGATGCGTTTACTCTTCCCAGTGTCACAAACTTTATCTAAAATCTAAGAGACACTTCTCAGTCACCCAAAGCTGTAACACTTGCTTTATGTTACATTCCTCTATCCATTTTCTAATCGCTTCATCCATTTCAGGGTCGCGGGGCAGCCAGAGCCTATCCTGGCAAACAACAGGAGCCGCAAGGCAGGGTACACCCTGGACTGGATGCCACTCCATCACAGGGCACACACAGACACGGGCACAGACACACAAGCACTCACACCACGGGCAGTTCTCCCAGAAGGCAATTACCCTACCAGTATGTCTTCGTACTGTGGGAGGAAACTGGAGCACCCAGAGGAAACCCATGCAAATGTGAGGGGAACATACAAACTCCACACAGATAGCACCCCAGGGTCCCCAATGCTACTCACTGCGCCACAATGCCATCCCTTTAAGTTACAATATTTAAAACAAAAAACTGCCCAGTGTTGTACTGCATGCGATATCACCTTTGTCTGCCTTACTTGTAATTTTGTGTTCTTTTTACAAACCAGAGGCTAATTTTAGCAGACCGGGATTTTTATGATAGCACTTCAATAATCACTTGACTGATCTCTCTTTCCTAACCCCGATACAAGCAGCTGACAGACTGGTGTGATCTGCCTGAAAGGGGGACAGAGACGACTAACCCTGACCTCCCGAGACCGGGTCCTGCTGTTCGGACAGCAGCAAGAGAATAACTAGGACTTCACATATCCGGCGTCACTGTTTCCGAGACTCTTAATATGAAAACAGTTTTCCATGAGTATAGCATACAGGGGTGGTGCGGTGGCTCTGTGGCTAAGGATCTTATCTTATCTTATACAGCCGGTGACTCGTTTCAGCACAAGTTTAATTTTTTTTTATAATCACCCTGCTCGCAAGCTGTTCCACAGATTTGAGCTTGCACCTCTTGAGGGCTGACAGCACAGGCACGACAATTGCTCCTTCTCAATTGCAGGTCAATCAGTTACGCTGTGCATGCCGGTGCAGAGAATTCGGGAAAAAAGGCCGCGAGGGTGCTTCACCTGCGTGTGGAATGGGCTCTCCACCTCAGCCACGATGTGTGTGACCTCAGCGCTCATCACCTCGTCTTCGCTGCCGCTGTACGTGTCCAGTTGTTAAGGAGGCTGAATCAAATAAAATGACCAGCCGCACTGCAACAAAAACTTAAAAGAAAAACATGAAAAGGACCGGAAATACCCATTTAATCAGGCTCTGTTCATCCGTTCCACTACGTATAAAAGACAGAGATTTGAAAACAAAGGCAGTTGATTTGCTAAGGATAAAGAAGACAACAGCAGTTCTTGCTGATTCTAATCCAGGAATATTTTTCCAAAAGGAATTAACCTTTTTACGCAATATTTTGTGGCTGTTAGCAAGACGCCTAGCTATGTTGTGGTTCATGACGCAAGAACATCCCTGCCTCAGCTATTAGATGACTAAGCTATTAGTGATTTGGGCAGAACAAGCCTCTATTGCACACTCTGAGTTCAGTACAGCAGGACCAATTCTTCTGCAGCTACAGTCCAAGGCATTGCTCGGTTTACTGTCAATTTACAACCTTAAACTTTAAAAAGGATATGTAACAAGGAATTGGCCCAGTCTCTTCCGATCTGAAGCGGCGATGTTGTAGAAGTACACCTGGACTCCACTCATGAATTCAGCCATGCTGGTAGAGCTCTGCGGGTCACTCTGAGCTGAGCTGCCCGCTGCCTCACTGCTCTCGGACAGACCACTCACACGAGATGCGCGGGCAGAGGCTGAGGACATCACGGAGGAGCCCTTCCTGGAATAATAATATCTGACAGCCAAGTCAAGGGCCAGGCCCAGGAAACCTAGATGGACACCACTAAGAGACTCACTCGAAAAAAAACAAACACCGACACAGGGAGTCTGAACCACTTACTGTACATACAGAAACATCATCAGCCTTCCTGAAATACAGCTTCAATATTGCATAAACTACACATTTCCCTATGAATCATCACTCTTGAATTCAAAGCCTGCCATGCCGAACACAAGAAGTCAAAGTTAACTTGAGAAAGTTTCTTCAGAGCCGAGAACATCATCATGCTAGTGGTTGTTTTTTTTTTTCTGGGTTACTCCTGCAATGTGTGGGCTGTTTCCAGACATTACATAGGTGCCCTGCCAAAATCAATGAAGAAAACAGTCTTTATACATCTTTTTTTTCAGTTTGAAAGTGTCTGGGTCATAAAAATCCTTTTAAATATAGTTTTGTCCTTGATCACAGACTCCATCTCGAAAAAACCGAATCCCCACAAAGCTGAAAATAGTCAACTCTAATATTACCTAAAACCACTATTTCTAAAACGGCTTTAGTCACATAAAAGTATTTGAAAATTCAACACCCTTGCTCCAGTTGCAGAAATACCAGCCTTTCCCATGAGATTTTGTCTCGAGGCTGGCAGGACTCACAGGTTCCGTCTGACAGCTGCTATTCTATATGAGCATAGTAATTCTGTGTTTTGTATTGTACGTACATTATCTCTTCATCACAACTTAAAATTTAAACATTTTAAGGCTTTGGCCTAAACCTAATTTAGGATATTATATACTTCATCAGTCACCACATTACTAAAATCTTGTTGCTCTGGCATCAGTCCAAGGTAAAGATTCAGATACATTCTTGGACAAAGGAATTTCCTATACTGACAGGATCAAAGAACAAAACATTTTTAGACCTGAACAGAGACGACTAGGAGAGGACCTCATTCAAGCACTCACAATCGTCAAAAGCTCTGCCAAAATGAACCCCATGGATATCTTCAGAATTAACTGCAGAACATGAACCCAAGGGCACGAGCAGAAACTATAGAGAAGTCCAGGGAAAAGTGAGTATGGCAGTCAGTGCTTTGCACAAAAGGTTGTGGGAGTTTGGAGCAAGCTACACAGACAATGTTGTTGAAGCCAATACCCTGTTGACTTTTAAAAACGATACCATGGCTTCTTGGACCTATTAGTTACTAATTACCTAGGGGACTAGACAGGCGTAATACCCTCCAATTTGTAGCAGCTGTTCCCTGCTTTCTCCTTGATTACAAAGCATAGGCAGCCTGTCTATGCATCGTTATTGTACAGATTACCTGGCACCAAGGATACATGTAGGTGGGAATACTCCGGGAGGCCAGGTGCTTGCGGATCAGCCTCTCTGTGCCGTACCAGTTAAACCCTTTGGTGGAGTGTCCGATTCGTGGCAGGTGCACACTTGCTAAGAAAGAAGAGAGACCAACCTGTCATGAATCCTTTATTCCTTAAGGTTCAATCTTTGATCCACGTCACTGCATGCACTAGTCACAAGGCAACTGGCAGCCACAGCTACACGAAGTCAGTCAGTAAGCTCAGTGAAAAACATACTTCAAACACCTGTGCTCGTCAAGATTTAAAAACACAAATTTCCATCGTAAAAGAAGCCTGTAATGTAAATTCTGTCCAAATGTCTCTTTCTTAATTTTAACATTTTTATCTACTTGTAAAAAAAATGACCGATTTGCCAACTAACACTCTGTTTCAGTGCACTCCCACGTTTTGGTTTCCCAACACCAAAACGAACATCTCAGAACAGCCTTTTTTTAAACGATTTAATCAATTTGTGGACTAGCCAGCATTTAAAACAGCACCACCCTGCTGAAAGTATAGCATGGTGGTGCAGTATAGCACATAAGAGACGGAATCTCTGTCCAGCTAATCTGCTTCAGTAGCCTGGCGCTTTGAAAATTCCCCTTGAGGGTCGCCTACAGTCAGAACTCCTGCCTTTTCCATCTACTTTTAGCTCCCTCCCGTCCTGAAATCCTGACCTGGTTACCTTTCTTCCTCTTGGCCACCCTGTAGATCTTTTTCAGGCCCTCTTCCAGAGCCGTGAGCTTGATCCCGGACAAGCTGTTGGAGCGATCGCGGTGTTGTGCCACTATCAGTGCCAGCTGAGAAACAAACCACACCGGCCAATGAACAGGACATCGCAAATCCCCCGGAAAATTACAATAAAGGCTGCGAGCGTTTCGGGGAAAGCATACTGATCTCAGAGCTGAAAGAGACCAGATTTCATCCACTTTGGGGAAAAACAGATGATCTGGTTTCAGTTTTTGGTACAAACTTAAGGACACTGAACACCGTGGTAATAATGCCTCCATTAATTTTCCCAGAGAGGGACTGAGTACTTACTAGGTCTTGCCCGTCCATCCTGGACTCTTTGTCATCAATGGGGAACAACAGCACACTACCGAGATCCAAGTCTGCAATAAAAAAACAATTTTAAATCTCAAGGTCAAGGTACTCTTCTCACATAGTTCAGAGATTTTGTCTTCGTAAAGACACATTAAGAAATGAATGTCATATAAAATTGAAAGAATATACCTGTATATTGTCCTGTTTTTAAATGTGTTTCTGTCATAATTTCTCTCCATCAGTAGTATTTCACAGCTCAACAGTGTTATGTTGTTTAGGGGCTTCTGCCATCAATCCATCTTCTTTCAAACTGGGGTCATGGGGGAGCCTCTCTCAGCAAGCAATGGGTGCAAGGCGGGGTACACCCTGGGTGGGACGCCAGTCCATCACAGGGCTCACACAGACACAAACACACATGCACGCACACCAGGGCCAATTTTTCCAGAACCCAATCAATCTATCGAAGAACCAAGAGGAATCCCATGAACATGGGGAGAACGTACAAACTCCGTGCATATAGCACTCAATGTCCGAAATCGAACCCTGCACCGTGAGGCAGCACTGCTTACCACTGCAACACCATGCTGTCCGACTTGTCCCATGTGAAGGGTAACAGAAGGATGAGTGCAGAAAGGCTCGTTCTGCTATGTGTGTGCAGACCATCACAGAGTGGGTCACACAGCCCGTTCTGCAGGGTGGTCTGCTTGGGCTCAGTGTAACAATAACGCCCAAGTCAGCATGAGGACAAAACTGAGGAACAGGTGGTGGTTTTGTTTTCCTGTGCCACAGGGAAAGCAAATAGTCTATTACCTCTGAACACTACAAGAAAATTACCTCCTCTGGTCACTTTTAAAGGGAAGTTTCCATATATATCCAAACTACAACAGAATTGTATATAATTGTATATACAGCATATAATTAAATACCTTAATAATCCCCACTAAAAGCCATGTTATTTGTGGTTTATACTTTCTTAAAAAAATATTAGCGGTAAAAAAGTATGACCACATCATGGTAATTAGTGACTGTTAATAACTGGATGAGGAGACCAGCTCCCCTCCGAAACAGGTCAGTAGCTCTCTGGTTACTGCTTCCCACATTATCTCTGGTCCTTACCGTGAGTGCAGATTTAGCCCAGATTGCACATGAGTGAAATTTATTATACCGCCAGAAGCAAGAGCCTGCAGTTTTTGAAGTCCGAACTACACTGTACTGCAGTGCACTGGGAGGCTTGGGTCTATCCCTGCAATTGGATGAGGCGTCTGGTTACCTTTCATCTTGCCAGCTAGCTCATACTTCCTGCGGGGCTCATCTGACCGCACCTCCAGCGCTGTGAACAGTCCGCCTCTGCCCCAGTGCCCAGAGTCATCTGACACACAAGACACACACACAGGAGGAGTACAGTGAGAGAGCATCCGCTGCAATAGAACCCACAATCCCACCTGACACACACAGGAGGAGCGCAGTGAAAGAGCATCCACTGCAACACAACCCACAACCCCACCTCACACACACACAGGAGGAGTGCAGTGAGAGAGCATCCACTGCAACACAACCCATAATCCCACCTGACACACACACAGGAGAAGCATTGAGAGCACATCCACTGCAACACAACCCACAATCCCACCTCACACACACAGGAGAAGCATTGAGAGCACATTCACTGAACTGTGAGACTAGTTACAACATATCTGCAGGAGCTAGAAGCTGATGGCAGGAGGGCTACCATGTTGGAGCAGGGTGTCCCTGCCCTGACCCCTTCCGTACCCACGCAGTGCACGATGATGGCGTCCTCCCGGGCAGCCTCAGGGTGAGTCACATCCCCCAGCACGTAGCGAAGCCCGGTGTGCTCCGAGTCTGTGGAGGCCAGGCTCACATCGTCTTCCTCCCCGCCCTCCTCTTCCTCGCTGTCCTCCGAGGGCACGCACAGAGAGCGGTACCCTCTGGACTCCCACCATGCCATCCTGGACGTGGGCACAAAGCACAGGAACTGAAGACAGGTGAACTCAGAGGGGACACGGCAGACTGTCATCTCCAGCGCATGTCAAAACGGTATCAAACCTGCTCAACAGGTTAGAGGTGTACTTGCATATTTATCTTTCTATATCATCCCCGAACCAACTTGGGAGAGATCCAATACTTTTTTGGGAATTTGGAATGAACATTTTTTACTTTATACCCACTCAGTTTGTAACTGTAAATTGTTTTAGGACTTGGCTCTTCATCTTTAATCATACACCTGAACAGATACAAAGGAAGTCGTTTTCAGTGGGTGTCAGTGTATCAGCATTTAGCAGACGTTTCACAGAAAGCCTTCTGAAGTTTATTGAAATTAAGCTGCAAATCAGTCACAATAAAGAGGGGAATATAATATAATTTAATACTATGGTGGGTATGAGAGTTATGCACTGCGTGACCAATATTATTAATACCGATGGAGAAAAGAGTGGAACCTAGGATGTAACCTTGAGGAACTACCTCAATGAACAGAAGAGGTTGTGAAATCTCTCAGATTTTACACACTGCATGATTACAAACCATCATTTCTGAAACCATCCAAGGGAGTTCATATCAAGACTAGTACAGCACATCTCTTTCAGAAGAATGGTGAATCCACATGATCAAAGCTTAAGATAAACCTATAGAGTAAGAACCAGAAGTAGGTTTTTGTTGAGAGCCATTTCAGTATCGCTGAGAACATTTAAAGCTGCTGTAATAAACCATTCCGAGAACAGCCCTGAAAACCAAACAGCAGATCAGACAGAATATAATTACTGTCTACAAAACAACACAACTGGCCCTTTTTTCCCTGATTTTAGATAGGCAAGGCAATATGACTATACTGTAGCTATAGAGCAGAGTCTGATATACCGCTCCCTTTCAGATCTAAGACAGGCTTCCATTGTGCTGTGATTTCAGAAGGCGGCGGCCTTACTTCTTCTTGTGCTGCTGCTCCTCCCTCTGCCGTTGTCTCTCCTCCCGCAGCTTGGCCCTCTTGGCCGCGGCCTCCTTCCTCCTCTGCCGCCTCTGCTCCAGCTCTTCCTCGCTCAGCACCCTCTTCCTGCGGAGCGGAGCCCCCAGGGGGCAGGAGAGGAGGACCTGCAGGTTGGCAGTGGACTCAAGAGACGCACGGAGCAGCCAGGCTTGCCAGGCCCTAGGCTCCAGAGCAACGTCTCTTGGACTTCTCTAACCTCTGGGATCACAAAACAAAGGCGTACACAAGTCTAGCAGGGGCCCTGACTTCCCATGTTCTTCTGGGTGTGTGAAAGCCCCTGAAAGTATTACCACAGATGCTCTCCATGCCTCATACAGGGATAAGAGCTTCTCTTTCTGTTTAGCAGTCGTGACCGCTACGTTCTACATCATGAGCGATATGCCTCGTGCTCTCCAAAGAGAGCAAGAGGGCCAAGCATCTTACACTGGATTTGTTCCGGAGAGCTCGTCCTTCTGTCCCTGCCTTCTCCATCAGAGCCCTCTGCAGGTCCAGCAGCTGCTCAAAGCTCCTCTTGTCCTCTGTGCTAGGGTCCTTGGAGTAGTCCTTGCCTTCATATAGATACATGTGTGCTGGAAAGAGGAACAGTAGTAGTCAAAGAAGCAGCGCACAAACTACTGTTTTTTGCTTCTCTACAACTAAAATGCAACGAGTCCGCTGCAGTGCAGAGTGTGATAGGTTGACTTGCTATGGTTATTTTATGCATCTCATGTTGCGTCACGTTTTCAGGATAGCAGCAGTACTGCAGAGGCAAATCAGTACTTTTAAACCTGGAGGCATGGAGAGCCCTGCCAAATACTTTAGATTTTTTCAAACTACCTCCAAGCCCCTGGCATAACCTTCATTCCTGTTGGACTGTCTGTGTTGGGTGCCGCAGATGGAGCTTCTGATTGCATCTGCTCTGTTTTGGGCTCTGTGTTGTGTTTTCTCCTTGCTAGGGTTGCTTATTTCAGTAGAGCACAGCGCCTCCGTACAACCAGCAGAACAGCCGAAAACACACAAAAATGGAACAATTTCATTAACACCTACTCTGACCCTCGATATCGGAGCTCTCGTCCTCACGAGGGAGGGCAGGATCCCCGTCCGTCACCCACTGGCCCCGCTGGGTCTGTCCCAGGATCATCCCCAGGTCCACGTCCTGCATGGAGCTCTCCTCCGACGAGAGGAGCTTGTCCACTCCAAATTTGAGGATCTCGCTCAGCTGCCGGGGACAGATCCGCCCACAGCACGCAGGAAGATAGAGCACACAGGTCACCGACACATGCTACTCCAGTCTGACCTGCTGCTGAGCACTCAGGCTTCTCAGAAAACAAGGAGAAATTTCAACCGAAACAAAAAAAACAAAACTACTCACGCCTGGCTTAGTGGAATTACTCATATAAAACCTGTTTCTCTGCACATAAGATGTGAACTGCACAACATTTAAAAGAAATGCATATTAACAAACACATTTATTTATAGCGTCATCCAGTTTGGACTGCAACACATAAATGCGGTTCAAACACTGTCAGGTGAGATGTTCTTGTTACATGCGCATTAAGAACAAGACGTTCCCAATTTTAGATGACTGTTTTTAAAACTCCTGCCTGAAGAGAGAGCTCCTGAGGGTACGCTCACTTCCAGGGCTGTGCTCAGAGAGCACTGTTACCTGGAGACCTGCTGAGGCGGCTTCTGCCTGCTCCAGCAGAGAGAACTGCCCTCCCTCGATCACCGTGCTGGTGAGCTGCAGCTTGGAGGCGGCGCGCCGGTACACAATCTCCTCCACTGTGTCTCTCCCAAGCAGGCGGACTATTTTCACTGGCCTGCCAAAGTCCAGAGGAAAATATACCAGAGAATGAGACTACATACAGTATAATCACATGCTTTTCAGCTAAGCGCTATACTAAAGTGACACTTTACCAAAAACGTTGAAGGAGTGTGGAACAAGCTACCAAGGTATGTTGTCAAAGCTGATACCCAGGTTTCTTTTAAGAATGAGATCTGTATGTAATGAACTACTATCAAGCAGACTTGCTTGAAAAAATGTGCTCTTGCTTGTAACTCTTCTTATGTTTCAGTCTGCCATCTTCAGTCTGCCATCTTCAAGAATCAACTGGACTAAAGCTTCATAGAGTCATGTAGCAATATAATATTAACTATAAGCATTTATATGAAGCATACACAATAAGAAAATTGAATTGTCATTGAGTTGTCTTTTGGGGCTTGCTCTCCTTTTCTTCCAGTCTGGCTCCTCTCCCTCCTGCACTGCTACAACTGCAAAGCACCAATGCCAACCGCTGCGCCACCATACCACCCGTTTGAAAGTTCAGTGGCAAGGAAATGGAAACACACGTACTTCCCATACAAGACGAGAGACGGAGATGAAGGAGGAAATGAGGGAAGCAAGCAGAGTTTGTTGCTGGTACCTTGTCTGTCCAATCCTGTGGGCGCGGGCCGCAGCCTGCAGGTCATTCTGGGGGTTGAAGTCGCTGTCCACAAAGATCACCGTGTCCGCGGCCGTCAGGTTCATCCCCACTCCCCCTGGGGAAAACCCTCACTTTTAGCCCAGTCTTGGGAAACATATCTGCCCCCCCTTCCCAAGAGTGGTTTACTTGTTCATTTCTACTGAGCAAAGTCAATGTTCCACTCATTCCGGCTCAACTAAACACCAAAAGACAGGAAGAAGAAAAACAGATTCATTTCCACAACTACAAACTTTTGCTGCTTTCAGTTTAAAACATTTTCCAGAATACTTCACAGTGCAAATAAAGACAACAACCATGAACAAAGAGTGTCTAGTGTCAAAATGTAATGGGGGGGGAAGGGTACAGCTGGTCTCACACAAAGGATTTTGTCTCACACACATGGGAACACAAAGACAAAATTGCAAATCTTGTTGCGAATGGTCCTAGATTGCAGACTGGGTCAGAAACAATCCTGTACAGCAGGAAAGTCAATCTGTCCAGCCATGCCCTGAACAAACCAGTTGGCGCCAGATGAGATCATTGCATCAATCAGCTACAAAAAAAAAACAACTTACGTGGAAATGCTGAATGGCTTCCTCTTGTTTGTAAATGTTCTGAGAACTGTGAACGATGCTCTGTTGTTTTAGCAATTGAACTGGCTCAAAATAAATCCATCCATTTTCCTACCATGTTAGCCAATACAGAGCCGCAGAGGAGCCAGAGCCTGTCCTGGCAGACAACAGACACAAGGCAGGATACACCCAGGGCAGGACACCAGTCCATCGCAGGGCAGACACACACACTCACACCAGAGACAAATATCCCAGGAGCCAATTTACCTACCAGCATGTCTTTGGAGTGTGGGAGGAAACTGGAGCACCTGGAGAAATCCCATGCAAACATGGGGAGAACATAAAAACTCCATACAGATAGCACCCCAGGAATTGAACCCAGGGGCCCAGAGCTCCGAGGCAGATATACTAACCACTACCCCGCTGTGACTCAAAATACTGTGTAATACAAATGTGAGAACCTGCTGGATGATTAAGGGAATTTTATATTGCCAGAAGAAAGAAAGGAGGTTTGTCAGTCTTTGTAACCGGGAATCTTTGCTTTAAGAGTGTTATAATGCTAGCACCAGGTGAATTATTATACACAAGAGTATTATTTTTCCAGGTAACAGTGCTTGCTCAGGCAGCGAGCAATAGGAGCTACAGCTGGCAGTACCAAATGACTTGACAGCTTGACTCCCAGTCTGTCTGGAGACTAAAGCAGACAGGTTTGTTTAGTGACAGTAAGGGTCCTGAGTCGCCCATCAAAAGACCTTTGTCTGCAAATAAGGATGACTAACGATTTCAGTCTCAACAAGTCAAGTGGCTTCGGAAACCTGATGGGTTTTTACCTGTTAACAGAAATACAGATCGTATTGTGAGCCTCTTACTCACTCTCTCTGTGTGACTACTCCCTCCACGCCCAGCCATGCCCTAGTGCCAGAAGGAGGATGGGGTTTTCAAACCCTCGTGCTCCTGCATTCGGCTATTTCAAAATGGGAACCAATAAAAAAATAAAGACTGCTTTCTGCAAAACACAATCCTGTCGTAATCACACCGCAAGTCAGCTCGAAGTAAGGAAAGTTCAAGCAGCACGGGTTTTTCAAATGAAGTTTCCATTAATCGTGAACCAAGCAAAACTGATCTGTATGCCCTAAAGCACGATTCTTTGCCTGGATACGAGAGACAGCCTTTCCTCTCCTGCGCTGGGGGTTGGTGGAGACCTCTCAGCAGGGATTCCAGACTGCTGCACTCACTTGCTTCTGAAATCCAGCGGTGGAATTTCACACAGCTTAAAACACGCAGCCTGCAGTGCATCGCGAGTGCCTTTTCATATACAGTGCTGCTGAGGCGAAAACGCAGAGTAAAACTTACCAGCCTTGGTGCTCAGGAGGAACACAAACACGTCCTGGTGGCTGAAGCTCTTGATGGCGAGGTTACGCTCCTCTCCGCGCACGGACCCGTCCAACCGCTCGTAACTGTAGCCTGTAGGGAGCGGGGAGAGACAGCAGCGTCACGATGGCAAGCACCCTCAACACACACAGAGAGTGGAAACTCACGCTCTCTGACCGCTGCTTGGTCAGCCTCTGTTTCACTATTCAGGCAAGAACAGAAAGGAATTCCTCTGCACCTAGCAGACAAAGAAGCCAACACCACTTTTAATCAATCAATTAATTTATCAATTAATCAATCAGTTATTCAACCAAGGGCCTCACGGACTGAGCTTTTAGTTCTCATCTTTAAGCATAACAAGGTCATTACTAAAAGGTTCTGGCAGCCCACACACAATTTGGTTAGATGTATTAACATAGACAGAGAAATGAGCCAGTTCTTGGCATCATAAAAGGTATTAAGTCAAAGTTTTTGCCCACCATACAGAAGGGAATAGACACTTGAGGCCGCTGAATGGTTTTTCCTCTGCAGATATATTTTGCAATTCAATCATTGAGCTGCCCTCACCACCACACCAGAGAACTGGCTTTATACAGTATATATCACAGGGTCATTTGTGCGGTGCACTGTCTGTGCATGCTCTGCTCAATCAGAGCTGTATGCACACGCACAATTTCCACATTTCCAGTCTATCAGGTGTCGCCACAGGAAGATGAAGCAGACAGTGGAATCAGATATCTGACAAACAGATACAATCTCTACTTCTCTTGAAATCGAAGCCATTCTCCTTAATCAAAGCTCTGAGCCTTTAAGCTGTCAAAGTGGACCTTTAAGTTCTAACAACGTTACAATTCGCCTGAATTTTATTTTCCATACAAGAGGCAACCCGTTTGTGCACGTTCCATGAGAAGCACAGAAGATGATTCCCAGCATATTCTTGTTAAAAAGCCATGCTGGACACACAATATCATGAGAATGTCTTTTATAAGCCGTTAAATAGGCAGTTGGTTAATTATTTGTGCTATTTCCATATTCTGTTCTTGGTTTGAATGGTCGAGAACGTAATTAGTTGTGTATAGAGTAGGGAAGACAGGGGGATACTGACTCAACACCACTGCTAATCAAAGCCTAAACCTTCTTCAACATCAGTGCCAAGGGCAGGGATACAGTATATCCTCGCTGTAATAAGTACCTTGCTTTCTGTCAACTAAAGTTTTTTGGTGAAAAAGTTTGTGTTCAGACAAGTCTAGAAAAACTTTAATTTCAATACATTTCATTAGTTACCACCCACACATGTGATGGTGCTGTCAAAATTGGGGAAAAAAGAGGTAGAGGGGGCACTAGGGTGAGTCTGTTAGAAGTTGCCACCAAGTCAATGCAACAGAGATCTCTCTGATGAGATAATTCTGGATTGATCCCTTCTCTTAGGGATGCTTAGGAAACAGTAGAGGGCCTACTGCTGGCAGCCCTTCACTTCAGAAAAATCCCAGAGCATCAGAAAATGGGAAAAACCGGCTACAACCCAATATTGTAAGAAGATTATTTGATTAATCTCAAATAAGTGGGAAGAGAGTGTAAGCCATCAGCTGGTGATGTGGTTCTGCCTTATCCTGCATTTACTTGTTTCCTGTTTACTGTCTGCGACTCTGTAGGATCACTGAGTGCAATGCACTGACACAGTCTCCTGCAGGGTGTCCCTGTGTCAATGGCACAGAACAGTACTTTGGGTCTTTGAACTTGCTACTAGCAATACTGGCTGCTGCTGTAGTGATGTAGTGTAGTGTAGTGAATCCCATAGTGATTTTAGCGAGCTGCTGCAGTCTATAAGGAATGTGTAAGGTCCTGATTTACAGTGTGTTGCAGACGTCAGCTCTGCCTGTTGAGTTACACTATATATCTACGTGCATTGAGATCTGAACCAGTTGGACAGAAAAGCAGAGATGATCTTTTTTTTTTTACATTTGCAATCTGGAACAGCTGCAAATGCAGGCTTGACAGGGACCCGTGTCAAAGCAGAGAACAGGATTGTGCTGCTACGACTAGGTGCCGAGTGAGGGGCCGATGAAGGAGCTGCACTGCGGAGCTCCTGCAATCCTCCGTACCTCTGTACTCCATGTAGTCCTGCAGGATGTCCAGCATCCGTGTCATCTGAGAGAACAGCAGCACTCGATGGCTCCTGGCAACCACCAAAACACCACAACACGTGAGACGAACAAACATAACCAAATCAGAGTCCATTCAGCCCCCGTACCTTGCTTTGCTGCTGGAACCTAATTGATCTGACAACCTCCCCAAGCTATTTCTTTGAAAGATGTCGGTGTATCAGCTTCGACAGCACGGCTGCGTAACTGGTTTCAGACCCCCACTTGTATCCTTGTTTGGAGTGCCATTGTTCGCTCTGAAAAAAGCCCGCTGTGCTGACTCTGTCAGTGTCTTTGAGGATATGGACGACTTTAAATATTCAGTGCACTTAGGCTGTTTCTACGCTGTCTGGGGAACTTTTTTTGGTTAAAATATGATAGTAGTGCCAAGTTTAATATGGTTGAACCATTTGCGATATTTTATCACCTTCTGTCTGATTTTAGAAGTATGGCATTTAACTGCTCTTTACATCAAAACTAAATCAGTTGAATGTACAGGATGTTTCAAAATGGATGATAACATGATACTTCCATCACCAAGGCCCAAAAGGAACAAAAAAAAAATAGTGTTACCCACACTGACCATCTCAATCCAATCAACAAAACATTTCTGGTTCAAATTCAATAAAACAGTATGAATAAATGTGACCCCCACATTTTCTAGGCTTATGTATGAGAAATATAAGTTTACACAATATCAGAATTTAAAAAAAGTTTTACAAGTATTTGGTGTTCTGTATCATACTCCTAGACCATTTTAAAATGAAAATTAAGTTTGATACACACTACTCCTTCAACTGCTTCCTTCAGTGCTACAAAACAATTTGAAAATTACGTTGTCAATTCTCTCATAAAGCTCCCAGCTCGCAATCTCTGCTAACCATCTGTCACTTTAACCTGACCGGCACATGAAAGCATTAAGATCATGACAATAAAAACATAAATACCCAGGAAGCAAACAGCTTATGATGGTAAAGATGATAACAATGGGCTCTGGCATGAACTCGTGCACTGCGTGTGTAAAAGTTGAAGAATTTTGGCAGCTATTCATCTACGGTTATTGTTTCTTTTCTATCTGGACCATCAGAACTTTTTGTTTTTTCCTAATGCTTTTTAAAGAGATTCTCTCCTGCATGGAAACTGCTTTTCATTTCCAGTACTCTGTGAAGTGGACACGCGCCTGGAAAGGCGCTATATGAAAAGAATCGGCACGACGGGAGGCAGACCTGTGGTGCAGGAAGGCCAGCATGCTGTCCAGGAGGTGCAGCTTCCCGCTGGCCTCGATGAGGTGGTCTCCCATCTCAAAAGGCTCCGGCTCCACCCCTGGGTACCAGGAGGAGAACCACACTTTTCCGTGAGCTCATGCGTGTGACCTTAAACGTTCCATCTCTGCCAATCGACCTCACCATTTGAAACAACAGCTCGCAATCACATCCCCGTTTTACCTTTGAAACACTCTCTCCCTTGCGAATTTTAACAGACGTCCTAAATCGCATTTAACTGAAACAGTACAAGCTGAGGCAGGAAACTGGAAAACTATAGCAGGGTCATCAGAGAAGCTCATCATCGTCATCATCATCACATCACTTTCAGGAACTGCTTATCCAATTCAGGGTCACAGTGGCCCAGAACCTATCCCAGGAAGCAATGGGCACAAAGGGTAGATACAACCTGGAGGGGACGCCAGTTTAACGCAGGGCACACACAGACACAAACATGCACACACTCACATCAGGGCCAATTTTCCCAGAAGCAAATGAACCAGGAACACCCAGAAGAAATCCATTAAAACTAGGGGAGAACATGCAGTCTCCACACAGATAGCACCCCTGGAATTGAACACAGTACCCAATCGCCGGGGCACCCCAAAAGAAGCTTATGCAAAATGATACTGACAATAAAGGACACAAGTCACTGTCTTTAAGGATGAAGGATGGTCCAAGCACTGGGAAGGAGCTCTTACCATCAAATAAGTATGGGTGGTTGACACACTTCCTCAGCTGCATGAGTATGTTCAATAGCCTGGTCTTGCTTCCCTGTTTGTTCTCAAATGCATCTGTAAATAAACAAACATGCCAATCTATCACTACTGATTTTACTGCAACTTTGAATTCTATATTATTAATACAGTTTCCTTGTTTTTAAAGCTGGCAGTGCCACTAATACTACTGCTCCTCCTCCTGTTACTGGAAGGTCAGGAACATGCAGTGAGCTTACCCAGGTCTCTGGTGAGGATGGCCTTGTAGTACTTCTTCTGGAGAGCTGACATGCCATGATAGACTACAACCTCAGTCTTCTTGGGCAACTCTGCAGCCACCTCTGCTTTGACTCTGCGCAGCAGGAAAGGCTGCAGGACACTGTGCAGTTCACCAGCTATGATGGGAGGCGACAGAACATTGTCACTGCACTGACATAATCATACACTGAACACACAATAACTGCACTGATATCATCACACACACTGCATGCTCAGTCACTGTGCTGATATGATCACACACACTTCACTGACATCATCATACACTGCACGCTCAGTCACTGCACTGACATCATCATACACTGCACGCTCAGTCACTGCACTGACATCATCATACACTGCACGCTCAGTCACTGCATTGACGTCATCACACACTGCACGCTCAGTCACTGCATTGACATCATCACACACTGCACGCTCAGTCACTGCACTGACGTCATCACACTGCACGCTCAGTCACTGCACTGACGTCATCACAATTGCACGCTCAGTCACTGCATTGACGTCATCACACACTGCACGCTCAGTCACTGCATTGATGTCATCACACACTGCACGCTCAGTCACTGCACTGACATCATCACACACTGCACGCTCAGTCACTGCACTGACGTCATCACACTCCATGCTCAGTCACTGCACTGACGTCATCACACACTGCACGCTCAGTCACTGCTCTGATGTCATCACACACTGCACGCTCAGTCACTGCACTGACGTCATCACACACTGCACGCTCAGTCACTGCACTGACGTCATCACACACTGCATGCTCAGTCACTGCACTGACGTCATCACACACTGCACGCTCAGTCACTGCACTGACGTCACTATACACTGCACACTCACCGTACCGCCATCATACCAAATTCAGTAAGTCTCTTTACATCTCCACCAAAAAAAAACTGGAAAACAACAAATAATTGATCTAGTCTGAGCAAATAAATTGAACAGTTTTGTTAGCGCCAAAGACCTTAGATAGAGAGAAAACCAAACTACACCCGTTGCTCATCACTGCAGTTAACACCAAGAGCAGAAGAAAACAGTAAGAGTCCTCCAAACTGCAACTAAAACAGTCAAAATCAGCACCATCATTTTCACTAGAGGACTGTCTGGTCAGCAGAAATTACTCGGGGGTCACAATGAAACTACGAGCGAGGGCTCTGAGAGTGGGGTCCCTGGCTCCCCTAAAACGACAGCAGGATACAGCTCCCAGAACCGCAGGCCAGGGAGATACCGGCTCCGTGGGTGAAAGGTTTGCCTGGGGGATACTGGAGGTACTGTGCCTGCTGTGTGTGCTCCGTGATGCGCTCGGAAAGTCCCACGTGTGGAGAGGCAGGGACGCCGTACCAAGCTCGGGCTGGGACTGCACTGGTGAGTAGGTACTGATGAAGGAGTCCACCTCATCTCGGGGGAAGATACTGGGCTGGATGAAGCTGAGCAGGGAGTAGACCTCCTGCAGGCTGTTCTGGATGGGGGTCCCGGTCAGGAGCAGACGAAACCCTAACGAAAACTGGAAGCACACGGGACACAGAGACAGACCTATTTATCTCACTTTCGCAAGCTGGAGACTGCTGCCTTACACAGACAGGAGACATGCCGAATCAAGACTCTCCCATCACACGAGAGCTAACAAACTGTTTCTGAACATGTCTAAAGCACACAGGGAGCAACTGCATGAAGGCAAGTTTTTGCATCAGAGCAAAATTTGCTCCAGTTATTTTAGCTCCAAAAGAGCGCCACGTAAAAACGTCTTAACGTAAAAAAAAGTATATTTTACTTAAATATGAATTCACTTTGAATTAAAAACAAATAATATAAAATAGTCTGATGATAATCAGAACATAATTGAAGATAAGGCAATTGTATTTTTAACAATAGCTATCTTTCAAACAGAATTTCTTTCTTTCAATTAGTTCAGTAGAGTAATTGACCACTATAATGGATGATATGTTATAATTTCAATACATAGAATCTATTCAAGATCAGCAGACTCTCTGTCCTAATGACACAAATACATCCAAGTCTTAGCTGATGTGTAGGAACAAGTACTAGGTTTATTCCATGCTGAAAAAAAGAAGAAAGAGAACACAACGTTTCGGCCGTGGAGCCTTCTTCAGGTGTCACTGATGTGTGCTGACAAGTACAGACTCAGTGAGAAAAGAGATAATGTGAGTCACTCTTTCAGCAATTTCAGTGCATCCAAGTACTCTTTGCTGTACTGTTGCAGTGGATTTTTTAACAACCTGCAGACAGCATGACCGCAAGACAGATGTTCAGTATTTTGTGGCTTATGTAAAAAGAGCATTTTCATTAGAGTCCTCAACTTTGCCTGCAAATCGCAACAAACACAAATGCTCAAATACAACTCAAAAGCATTTTAAAAATCGCAGTGAATGCACAAATCTGTTCCAGGAGATACTTTGGAAGATGGACTGGATTGGTACGCCCTTTGGATTGGACCTGCTCAAGAGGTACCAGCATGTACTTATCTCGAAATAGATTTGGATCAGACCAGTTATCAGATCAAGAGACCAGACAGGTGTGAATTTCGAAAGCAGGTTTCACTAGAAGAGGCTGTCGCGTTTATATCACATCAGGGATCGCGGGGCTTCATGGGATCGGCGTTACTGAAACAGCCCAGGCGCACAAGCGACCTGAAGGGGCGGGGGGGCGGCTCATAGGCACCTCGGACAGGGTTCTGTGCAGTAAAGAGTTCTGGTTCTTCAGCCTGTGGGCCTCGTCCACAACAAGCACCCTCCACTGCCACCTGCAAAAGCAAAAAGCATGGCCTTCAGTCGCCAGCCCTCTGTCCCCGGCCTCTATCAACCGAAGAGCAGGCAAAAGATTCTGTGATGCAGTGATTGCATTGTGGTGCTCCTCTGCTCGTGAAGTGGCCCTTGCAGAGCATTATCCAGTTAGAGCTCTGGAAAGCGCACAGGCTAACAGTTCATTTTGTCTTTTACACTAGAATCAGAGCACTTTCATTCCTGCTTCTGCCAAGGCAAGCTGGCAGGACGCAGAACAGTCCTTTCCTGAGGCAGCAAGTGTGAAGCAGACACAGACAGCAAAGCAGAAGCACAAAGACGGGTTTGCGTTGGCAGTTATTACATATTACAATTTAATATGTCTTTAGTCTGCAAACTTGCAACTATATCGTTTGCTGTGACAGTTGTTAGTGAGCAAAAGCACTATAAGAAGCTGAAGTTTTCCATATCGCACAGGTTTTCAAAGTTTTACCAGCTGTAGGGAGATCACGGGCAAATAAATACCATATGAGAAACTAATGTTAAAAATGTTTTTCTCCATTAAAGTAATTAATTGAAGAACTAGCACTTCATAAACTTCACATTCCTCCACCTGCTATGCAGAGGGAGAGACATTTTCCATGCTGTGACAGCAGTGTGCAGGGAGGCTAGCTCTGTCACTGGGGGAGAGCTGTGCTACCTGCGACGCAGAGACGGCACACTCACCTTTTCATGAACGAGGCATCTTTGAGACAAATCTGCAAACAAAAGACAGTTACAACTGCTGTGACAATAAAGGACCAGATAGAAAAAGGTTTTATGAACATGCAGAAAAAATACACAGATCATGGGCCTTTATCTACCTGAACACCCATCTTCTATTGTCTAATAATGGTCTAATGACCCCCTGTTCATCTTGTCCTACATACCCCTTGAGGTCTGCCAGGTCCTCACCTCGTAGGTAGTGAGCAGTACGTGGAACTGCTTGTTCCTCAGATCCTTCTGCAGCTCAGCTCTTGTCTCCTTATTTCCAGAGTAACAAACCACAGACAGGCTTGGGGCAAATCTAAAGCAATAGACAGGCAAGGCTCTTTCATTCTCAGCACAAACAATGGGTTAATGCCAAAAGCAGAAAGGATGACTTAGCATTAATATGGGGGGTTAGCACTATTGAGCAATTCAGTCATTCTAAATTAAACAATTCTAATGACAATAAATATAATTAAATAATTCACCAAATTCACACAAGTCTTCACAAAAACAGGAGATAACAAGCTTCAAGCATTTAATTAAACAAGGGGTGAAGCAACACTGGCGTGCAGCAGGGTGATACACAGAGCTGGCATGCAGCAGGGCGATACACAGAGCTGCCGTGCAGCAGGGCGATACACAGAGCTGCCGTGCAGCAGGGCGATACACAGAGCTGGCGCAAGGACAGACTGAGCTACAGTAAAATGTCAATGGGTTTGTTAATTCAAAATGCGGTGACTTTTAAAAGGCAGTCTCAGGTGTTCGGTAGTGACAGTATGTGCTCACCTTTGCAGCTCCTCCGTCCAGTTGGTCATCACGGACAGCGGGCTCAGAACCAGAAAAGGACCTTGATCTTTCTTTGCCCCGGATACATACAGCAGCAGGGAGATAGTCTGAACATGTACAGCAAGACAGAGAGGATTATATTTCTGTCTGATGGCTGAGCCAGTCCCAAAGACAGGCCTGGTGAACCAAAAGACAGACCATTCACCCTACAGAGCCAGGCTGAACCGATAAACTAACGGACATCCAGAATTGACTCGTCAGGCTCTGTGTTCCTGCATTGCCTAGGAAGTGCAAAACCTGCTAACTACTGAAGCCCTGGAAAAGCTTGATAGGATTTTAATCCTCAGTCATCAGAGAAAAGCCCACATTAGCCCAGAATTCACCAGGTGTGCTGGGCTGACCAGTTGAACGCTTTATGGAGCTTCCCAGGAAACAAACATGGTCACTGAAAAGATTATTGAGCGCAGATTCCTTTTTCCAATTTCTACATACTGTTCCGAATTACTACAGTGTACAGTTTTAGCTTCTGGAGAGCATACTACTATGATGCCAACCACTAATACTAATGCTTACTGTTACTCCTATGACTGTAACTCATCCCAATAGAACAACACTGGTTAACACAGATAAGAGAGTCATCACACACTTGGCAGGTTTTTCCCAGGCCCATCTCGTCCCCAAGGATACAGCCTTGCTGATTCTTCAGGCATTGAGTCAGCCAGCCCACGCCAGCCAGCTGGTAGGACCTCAGCTTGATCCCTGAGAGGAGAAAGGCTGCCATTAGCTCCGCCAATTAACATGGAAACCTTTTTACTACAGATGTTGTTTCTCTTTAAAACTGTACTGCTTCTATGCTCCTTTAATCATGTGCAACTCATACAGAAGCCGATTGAATTAAAATGCTTAAGGTTAAAAGTTACCATTAATAATAATTCCTTCCATCTTTATAGCACATCAACCACTGAAGTGCACCCCCTACCTGGATAACGCCCAGCAGTTCAGGTACAGAAGCGAGTGAAATTGCTTCCTCTGTTGAATGAAGCAGGTAAGTTAGGGAGGCCACACTGTCCAGGTCCAAAGGAAAATTTAACCAGGACACTCTTAAATCTCACAAACAGTGCCATGGGATCTTTATTGACCAAGCAGTCAAGTCTCTCACTGGATAAACAGCACCTGCTACAGCCAAGTGTCCTTGGTCACCATACTGTGGCACTGGATTGAAAATCCTAATCCACAGAGAACGGCGCCACCTACTGGTTCACAAACACCACTTACAACAGAGCCCTGCAAACTAATCCTGGGGAGCCCCAATACAAGTAAACAAGAAGACAACGTCTTTATGTTACTGATGCATTAAACTCCGAGTCTGTTCAATTAAAAGACCTTTTGTCCTTGAGACCTGAAGAATACATAAGTGTTGGGTTCCAAATGATCACTAAGTCACATGTTATATTGATCAAAATGAAATTGTTCAATATCTTTGAAAATTGGTTGATTTAATGGTGACTCTCAAAACCTGCTGGATTTAGGTCCCCTGGGATCTTTACAGATATCCCACCCAAAAGCTATCCCGGCCCAGCCTTTCTTAGCTTCCAAGATCTGAGGAATCAGACAACAGGGCAGTGATTTATCTGAAATGCTGCGCACGTACAGTTGTAGATAAATTGTGTGCCATTATTATTTCTTTTTACCATCTCACAATTGGCACTTCTGTGTGAATTAGAGCATCGTTTTGCAGAAGCATTATTCACTCTTGTTATCTCTATCATTAAAGGGGCAATCAGTTTTATGTTTCAACTTTGAGCATGGATGGAAACATCACACACACATTTGAAAAACAAAAACTGGCAGGTTTCTAAATTCTGGGTACTTTGGGGGCAAGTTTTGGTTGGGTAAATCCCTTAATTTGGCCTTCTTAGACATCTCCAAGTACTCCGGTGAGGGGAGACCTTACAGACCAGTTCATTTTCCTGTGTCTCACACCCTTGTTTGTACCCTAATTTAAAATAATTTGAGCTGTTGCTAGGACACAACAGAAGCTGGTGCCAACTCTGTGAGCTCTCCATTAACTCTGAAATAAATTGTGAGTCACGCAAGAATTGCCAACAGATCAGGTGTATAACCCATATGTAAGAATGGTATCCATCCAGCTCTGTGAAGCTGGCCCCCCTACAAATAGCACAAACAATAAAAGCCAGGGCATTCGCTTGTGCTCTTTCTGGTGCTGGTTTGTGCCTTTGAAAGTTGCATTTGTGCTGTTTTCATTTCTGAGATACAGTACTGTTTTTTTTCAGGGATGTGATGTCACTCAGCTCCCCCTCTAGAACACAGGAGGAGAACCAAATTGGTCTAACTGTTAGTGCTCCATTTGTGGCTGGTCTGTGCTGTTGAAAGCAAAATCTGAGGTACCTTTGTACCTTCGTACCTTCGGGGGTGATGTGACTTTTGTTGTCATTGGAAGGGGGCTGAAAACAGGTGGAAAACAGACACTATTTTCAACTGCACAAACCGACACAGACAACTAGTGGGCTTCAATGTCTGTGCTGGTCACAGGGGTCCGATTTAAGAGAGCTGATCCATCCATCTACAGGAGAGGATGGGAATGCAGGGGCCTTGTGGTAAGACTTGTGGCCTTCTGACTCTGTCTTGAGGGGCTGAAGAGGATAACCTTGGAATCACGTGACCCTGCTGTACTCCTCCCAAGCAGAAAAACTCGCAGCTGGGGTGGGCGGCACCTCCAATTACACTGAAGGAACCAGCTCCACTCTTGTGGAAACACAGGCAATTCCAGGATGAGTTAAAATCCCTTCTGATGAGTCACAGACAATATGGCTGTGTTGAGAGTGACAGGCCAATATCTCCCTGGGGGGGCTTATGAGGCCCGAGCTAATGGACAAAAAATGAAGGGAAGAAAATACTGTGAAATACAGATGTATTTCAAGTCCAGTTCTATAATAAGCGCCAAGACCACTTACTCCAGCTAGCCCAACCCCAACTATCACTATGGAACTTTTTATAAACCACATCTAGGCTACCTGACACCCCTGTGAGAATGTGCCACTCACCCTTAACCAATTATCTAATTAATTCACTAATCCACCATAGGTGAATCTATATACATGTGATTAAGGGCCTAAGGACCTCTAGTCACAGGTCAACTGAAATTAATGCATCGAGCCAGCTGGCCTGCCACACTGAGTTACAAGAAACCATAATAACATGTAGGGTGGCGTGGGGGCGCTTCACGGTTCTGGGGCCCTTGGTTCAATTCCTGGGGTGCTGTCTGTGTGGAGTTTGTATGTTCTCCCCATGTGTGTATGTGCCCTTTGATGGACTGGTGTCCTGTATGTGCCTTGTGCTTGTTGCTTGCCGGGATAGACTCCAGCTCTCCCCACAAGCCTGTGGTGGATGAATTGGTTAGAAAATGGATGGATATATGAGAAAATGGGAACGAGGAGGAGCAATTCGCAATTCTATAAAGTAACCCGGCTCAATCGTTAAAAAGGCATGCTGACTGTCAAATCCGATGTGCAGTCCTCCTAGGTCCTGAGGACTCCAGTCTTTTCTGGTGGCTGTTCCAGTAGCTTTATAATCCCAGGCAGCTTTCCATTTTAAAATGTGCTTTCATTTCTTATACGTGCTTAATTTTATTTTTTAAATAAAAAAGAAACGTAATTGGGATCATCAACCCTGTCTCCCTTCTTCAGGTGTGCAGCATTAAATACAGTATATCCAACCAGACCTCCGCAGATGGAAAACCTAGCAATTTGGGGAATGTGTATATATTCATTCCCGCCTGTTTCTGCTTCTCAGACACCGTTTAGCTTTTAACGTCCCTTTATTCAAAAATAAAGGAAAGTATGTCAAACAGCAAGAAAGGTGTTTAAGGTCCTCTACACTGACGTTATTTAACCAGTGCCGTAGAAGAGAGGTGTTCTTGAAACACAGGACTAACCAAAGTAACAAGTTAACCAGAAGTCTAAACAAGCAAGCAGATCACTTCAAGGTATCAATGAGCCCTCGAAACTATACAGTACATAAGCTGGAAAGAAGGCTTCAGTGTAGTGAAAAAGGCAGCAAGCTTTTTGGAAATGGGATACAGTATTATAAATACTAAAACGCTTGGGAGGGCACACAAAACGCTTAGAAGTGCAGATAAGAGTTTTAGATTTGGATTTTTAAATAACAATAGTAAGTTAAAAATTATGTTGTTGCTACGTTCTGTCAGCCGATTTATTGTCACATTGTTTTACCCTTCGTCTCATGCAAACTTCCCTGTGCAGTCGGACTCCGCCTATCACTGAAAAAGCTTACGTACAAGATGCATTTGCCAAATGAAAATTGGACACGGCTTCATTCATATTCCAGAACTGGTTAGATTCAATCAGTTATTTAAGACACTTCGTGCATTTGAAAAGTCGTCTCGAGGTTTCGGTTACTTTCCGTGTTTATTTTGTTGGGCATATCTTTGCGTTATCAACACGTTCACAGCACTATAACTGCCACAGCAACCAACCTGTCAGGCCCCATTGCCTCAGGTTCTTCTCCTGTACGGCCCACTCGGGATCCTTCTGCGGGATATTTTGTTTGATAGTGTGGAGAAAGTTTGACATGACTATAGGTTTGTTTTTCCTGCACCAGTAGGAACTGCAAACAGTGGCGCCAATGTTTCAGTTCAGCGCTACTTCCGGGAACTCCTGGCCGGGATGGTGCAGCCGCTACGATGTCCCAGTAGATGGCGCCAGAGTCACACCGCTGCTTCCCTCATGAAACCGTCCGCGGCGCTGCGAATTAGCTTCACCAATACTTCAGTTTTATTTAACAGAGACATTCCAAAGCGCTTTAAAAGCACCTACAGTACCTAACAGCTAATTTACATCTTTAGTCCCTGGGCAGGACATGATTAACAAGATACAAGACGTAGAAAAAAAACATACAAAACATACCAGGAATTCAAGATATATCGTGTATTAAATTGAAAAGGGATATTACACGTGGCATAATGCACACAAATAATAAGTGTTACATTAATAAATATGTCGGAAGTTGACAGACATCAGACGATTAATGATTATAGGAGTGATTTGCTTTAAGCCATGATTTCATTTTAGTTTTATACGTATTAAACGCATGATTTTCTAACTTCAGCCTGGAGTATAATTATGACAAAAGCCCTCTGGCATTCGTAACTAATGTAACTAGTAGTACGTAGCACTTTGGCATTAGTAACTAATTGGTAACTAGTGCCTTTTGTAACTTCTAAAACGCTTAAGAAAATAATTGTGCGAGACAGACTTTGCACGTGAGGAGAGGTAGTACAGTGAATATCATGATTTGTTATTAAATACTCCGGCGTTTGCTTTTGAAGCACTTGTCTCTAAAGCCTTTCATGTAGCTGATCTATCCTACATGTTGGGATAGTTAAGTGTTTTATGAGAGAATTCTAATTCTCCACAAAGATTGTTAACACTATCTTTACATTCCGCTAAATGTATTTTTCAGACTGGATAGTTTATATTCCCTAAAAGCAGAAACATAAAGCACAGTTCGTCCTCTTATATAAACATTTCGCTCTGCGCACATAATCCCAGCAGGTGTTTATTCTGAGGAATAAATATCGGATTTATCAAGCAATATTTATATACTGTAACTACTCGTTTTCTCTCCATTGAATGTAAAAATCGCGTTTTGTCTCTAAAAGCCATATCTCCAAAATATATTTAAAATTAATGTTTGTTTTCTGACTGTGTATTATCTGGATACAGTATTATACTGTAAGTACTAAAACACTTGGGAGAGCACACAAAACGTTTACAAGTGCAGATAATAGTTTGATTTTTTGTGTAACAATAGTAAGTAACAAATGATGCTGTTGCTACGTTCTGCCTACCGATTTAGTTTTTAATAGTTATGTTTTACCATTGTTTCATTGACTAATGAAATACCGGCCTGATGAGACGAATTAAGCAGGAACCGGAGACGGGATTCGTATTTTAGGCGCAGTAAACCATTGAGTCGGTCCCTGTCACTCTCTTGAAGTAAACCCCAACAAAATCCAGAAACCATGTCCAAGTGCCAGAGACCCCTGCAACCTCAGATGATAATTCTCCCATTAAAACCATTGGAATCAGTACAGAACTGGAGTTACTGTGGAGTCGGTTATGTACTTGCATCCGCTTGCCAAATACTGATTTGGCGGCTGAGAGCTCGTGTTTTATTATCCACGTGTGAAAACAACAGAATGACACTTACCGTGAATGTGATTACTATTACATTTTTAAGATGCTAAAAATATTATGGCGATATAATTGCCTGCCTTTTTAAAATTTCATGTTGCACAGTGAAAATAAGTGTTATTTCGTTGGCGCATTCTGTGTGGAAAATCCATTTTCTCAGCGATGGGCTACTATTAGGTTGCCAGTGGCTTGCACATGCGGTAGAAGGGGCGCCCCAAACTCTTCAGAAGGGGGTTTAATTAGGTAATTGCTAACCGTGAATTTTGAAGTAATGGTCCATGATACATCAATTTAGTTTGACCGTTCCCCTCTCCCGGAAAAACAAACATCGTCCCCCTCCACCATATCTCATCTTCCCGATAATATTTTAATTGCATGATTGCATTTAGACATTAGGTGTCTGCGAAGCATTCTTTAAAGATTGTTGCAGCACAGGGTTCATTACCAACAGTTTTGTAAAGCTCCGAGGGAGCACACGAGAAATACTATGTGCTTCATGTAAGCTAATACTTAAAGGGGGTTATTGGACGACCAGGAGAGAAGGTCTTAGTTCACTGCTAACGTAAAAGAGCCTGTTGTCAGCTTCCATGTCGTTTCAGGAGAACGTGTACGAAATCAAACATGGCGTCCTCTCACACATCTGCTGTCAGTCCCAGCTCTATCGAGGAGCTGCCTGGCCATGTTGTCCCACGCTCTCAAGTGGGGTGTAGAGGCAAGAGAAACTAAGCGACCCCCTTTTCCGGGGGGATTTAAAGGGGAACTGCAGTCCCAATTTCTCACACCGGTTATTAAATCTCGGTATCAAAGTAAATTCATTGACGTTATAGGAACCAATTACACATTTCGGATTAAGTACAAAATCGGGATCTTGGTGAAATTACTGTAAATCGCCTGCAAACGTGCATTTCAGTGCCTCACGAACTGCGACGTGATGTGGCCCTTCCTGCTCACTATTCACTGCAATGACCAATGTAATATGATGTACGAGCGAATAAAGACTGGTTGTTCACCACAGAAATGTCCCAACGTGATCAGCATGCAGAATTAACAAATAAGTAGTATTTGTCGGCAAAGCCGTCTCGAAGTCGAAAGCAACGTCTCTATTGGATTAAAAGCAATGTATTCACGAGCATGTCATCGGGCTGAAACACGTCAACCGAAGTTTCGTTGCTTTCGTTCTGAATCCCTGAACATGGCGCTGCGCGTACCTGAAATTGAATCTATTTTGTGACGTAAATGGGAAGGTTTACAAGTCACTGTGTCCATTTGACTTTTATTGCGGTTTAAAATGAGCTCACCAGTGCTGGATTCTTACTAGCCCCGAAATCTGAAAACAGAGTTGCGGTTCCCCCCCTTTAAATGCGGAGCACCAGGTGAATGAACAGACAGGCCTAAGCGAGGCTGGAATTGAAACCTTAGAACTCGAAGCCAGCAGTGCCAACCACCTCACCACCACAAGTGTGTCAGTGAAAAAGACCCACAAGAAGAACACAGGGCACAGCCCGCAGCCCTGAGCCCCCAGTTCAGGAGTCTGTGAAGAGCTCCAGCTGCAGGTCATTGCTGTCCCTGACAGAACAGTGGTTTTACTGACACGGACACTTCAGAGGCAAACATGATAATTTTATTTCTTATTTACAGCAGACCAGGTTAAGAGTTCACAGACATTTTCAACTAAGAGGAAAACTAATATATTTACAGCTCATTAAAACAAAAGACGGCTCAACAAGCATCATTCAAAATCATTTTCACAATCTTTCTGTTAAACCTAGGGTTTGTGCGCCAATGGCTCATGAGCACACACACATCAAGTGTTAATTGCACAGGCGGTTTCTTTTCTTGAGCAAAAAGGAGAGAATGTTGAGAAGGCCTCTGGCTTCTTCCTGTTTCCAAGAACTTTTTTTTCCTTATTTTTCTCTCCGAAACGCAAATTTATCTTATTTTCAGCATAAGTGTGAAGTTTGAATGTTTCACGTTTAAGCCCCCACAAAAGGCCTCAGCCATTCAGGGTTCTCTCCCGCAGTTTATCTCTCTGAGGAAAAACAAATGAAAAGCATTATCTAGTACTGGCACAGAATCTACTCTGTCATTTATTTTGCACTCCTCGGGACGGATGTACTGTAGAGCAATAAGTGAAGCCATGTTTCTTTATTCCTTGTAAAGACGAAAACAAAACGAGATCAACGAGTCTCTCCGAAGGAGACCGGACCTGGGATAGGCCTCAAGGCCCGGTCCAGTCCAAGTCCTGTCCAAGGTGAAGGTGTTCTCAGAAGGAGTGGGTGGAGACCGCAGCCCAGCTCGCCCCACCCAGTCTGATGTGGGTGTGCTGCTCCCCTCCAGTTTCCACGGTAACCGCTCCTGGGCCCGGCACGCTCACTGCAGAGCAGGAGGAAGTAGCAGTGGAGCAGCCGGCCGGACGCAGCATCTGTCCCTGAGCACAGCCCACACTGCCCCCTGCTGTACCGGAGGAGCTAACACTGCAGCTGCTCACAGTCCACAGACAAGGGTACTGACTTGTAAACGCAGAGAGGAAAGCAATAAAATATATAGTGAGGATCAGTCTGGCAATTCCATAAACCCAAACCCAGAAAACACATATTATAACCCCCTCCCATTCTCACTTGGCTCATGTAGGTTAGGATCTTGCTTTCACAATAATATTCTGGCCTGACAAAATACTAGACAATGCCTCCAGCCAGGATTACAACATCCAATCCTTCGGAGATGTCAGTGCAAATAAATTGTGTCTCCTCACAAGATCATGAAATGTGCTATCTGTTCCTCTTTTTAGGTCTTTTGATAGTTTCTTGTGCCCTGAATTGTCTTTCTTTTTGATGTTTTTTCAAATTTGACTGTCTGCTGTCTGCAAACCCGTGAGGCTGTCTGACCTGATCACATTTCCCAGGCCTGTTAGCTTCAGCAATGCATCAGAGCCCTGTGCATCAACAGTCTTGTGCGGTTTGCTAACGTCATTCTCCTTTCCATGAGTACAACATGGAAGTACAGTACACTGGTGAAAGGTCTCGTTCCCTAATAATTTATAGTCTTCAGCTATCATGTCACCCACTACACGACTGACAACTCCAGCTCTAGACAAGAAGGCACAGTCCCAGGAATGACACCTCTATATTTGATCCATGCTACATGATCCCAGCCCCCCCGTGACCCCGTCCTGGAGCTGACCTGCTGTTGCCTGGGGCAGGAGGTGCGGGGGAGACAGGCAGCATGCCAGGGTGGGTGGGAGTAGACAGGGGCGTCCAGCTCTCGTGTCCAGAGAACACCTGCAGGCCATTGGAGCTGCTTTCTGACGGAGCCGCACCACAGCACAGCACAGAGAGAGGAGAGAGCTGGAATGAGCTGGTTGTTACAGGTTAAACATGACATACAGCACAGACACTCGTGCGAGAGAGCTGGCTGAGATCCACTGAAGCTGTGCACACTATCATACATGACACACTTTTGTTTCACTGTAAATCTTTTGCTGTCTCATGTTGCATTATGTAATGTTTGTACAACTGAGATTTTTATAGTTCAATAATTTTTTGCATCAGACAGCAACATCTTAGCTGAAGGTGACATCTTAGTTGCATCTTAGTTGAAAGTTAATACCTTTGTTGAGGGCTGCAGTTACTTTTCCTTCTTAAGTTTGGCTCACACTGGACATTTAGATTACATATTGTGAAATACATAGAGGCATGGAACACTATTGCACTACTGCAACACTATTGAGATTTTTTTGGAAGTTCAGAGCAATAACCTTTAATTTGCATTCTTATCGCTCAAAATCATTTCAGTAGAAAGATCATAAAACCAGATAAAGGTATACTGTAAACTAAGATCCTTTTTTGACAATTCTTGAATGAATAAAATACAGTGTCTCCCCAGTATTCACAACCCTACCCTCTACCCTGTCCTGCTCCTGTGACACTCCCACACTCCTCTCAGTCCTGCCCCCTGCCCTGTCCCAGTGCTGGGGCACTCCCACACTCCTCTCAGCCCCGCCCTCTGCCCTGTCCCAGTGCTGTGGCACTCCCACACTCCTCTCAGCCCCTCCCTCTGCCCTGTCCCACTGCTGTGGGACACACCCACACTCTCAGCTCTGTCCCACTGCTGTGACACACCCACACTCTCAGCTCTGTCACACTCGAGTGACACACCCACACTCTCAGCCCTGCTCCGTGCTGTTACCTCTGCTGGGGCTGCGGTGGATGTATGGTGTGGGGTACGGCGTGCTTCGGTGACTACGGAGAGTGGAATAGCGTTCGTAGCTGTGAGGAGGGTGAGGTGGGGCCAGTGGCAGGCTCCCACTGTACTGGTAGTTGCTGCTCCCTGAGGTACATAGGGCATCTGGGTTCGAGATCAACCAGCCGCCTACTTACAGAATATGTGCATACACATGCTCAGACATTAGCAGTGCAAACAGGTCACATCATTTGCAATATTCCCATGTGCTGACTCTCAGAATTCACACACACAGTCACAAACAGAAACACATGCAGGCTTAGACTCAGAAACACACAAAGTCAGACTCACAGTGAGATATCCCCATGTGCTGACTCTCAGAGACACACACATTTGGACCCAGACACACACAGAGACTCACAGTGAGATATTCCCATGTATCCCCAGAGGACACACACACTTGGAATAAGACACACAGCAGACTCACAGTGAGATATCCCCATGTGCTGACTCTCAGAGGACACACAACAGACTCTTAGTGAGATATCCCCATGTGCTGACTCTCAGACACACAACAGACTCACAGTAAGATATCCCCATGTGCTGACTCTCAGACACACAACAGACTCACAGTGAGATATCCCCATGTGCTGACTCTCAGACACGCAACAGACTCACGGTGAGATATCCCCATGTGCTGACTCTCAGACACACAACAGACTCAGAATGAGATATCCCCATGTGCTGACTCTCAGACACACAACAGACACACAGTGAGATATCCCCATGTGCTGACTCTCAGAGACACACAACAGACTCTTAGTGAGATATCCCCATGTGCTGACTTTCAGACACACAACAGACTCACAGTGAGATATCCCCATGTGCTGACTCTCAGACACACAACAGACTCACAGTGAGATATCCCCATGTGCTGACTCTCAGAGACACACACAGACTCACAGTGAGATATCCCCATGTGGTGACTCTCAGACGACACACACACAGACTCACAGTGAGATATCCCCATGTGCTGACTCTCAGAAGAGCCCTCTAGCAGGTTCTTGGGAGGGTTCCTGCAAGGTGGAGGGAGAACTGTATGAACACATTGTGGGAGGTGTTCTCCATTGTAAATATCACAGAGCAAGGTGGTAAACCCAGTGTTAGTTACCACTAACACTGCAGGTCTGCCAGCTGTTTAAGGGTTAGGGTTACCAAACCCCTAAACTAACCCTAACTCTGCTGCAAAGGTGCTGAGGTCACACACTGAGGAGGTGAAGCCAGTTCATTCAACAGTTCAGCTGCAGGACTCAAAAAACCTACCAAAGTAAACAGTTGAGCAACGATCAGCAAAATGCCTCCCCTGCAAAAGAATCACTGGTTATGTAAGAATTTAATATTCCTCTGTAAAGCAAATCAATTTCCACCAACGCAGTCCAGACACTGCCTCAAAATGAGAGGCAGCTCTGACAGCCAGAAAACAGCCTGCTGGGAAGGTACTTGGTGTCTTGTGCTAATAGGCTAATGATCATAATTGAACCCAGTATTAGCACATCTCTGCAAAACCATACCCTACGAGAGGAGAGCACACTTCCAGTCTTGTCTAGTGTGGCGTTTGACACTCTAGCTGATGGAGCTCCGAATTTGAAACACTTCACACTTCAGCACCAACGAGCTTCTTAACGACCCTGTCAGCTTCAAATGGTTAATAGCCGATCGCTGTGGGCACTTGTGCATTTGCACCAGTTTGCTCGTGCTGACCCTCTGCATGATATCAACGACGGAGCTCTCTTCTTTGCTTGCATTCATGCAGACGGATCGTCTGAACTCCTTTGCCTTTACCCTTTCTTTGTTTGGCAGATGCTATAATGATGATGGTTGTCCGTCGATGACGGTTGTGCTATCTTCCAGAACAGATGAGCTGCACGAAGAAACCTGTGTGGGAGAGCTTTTTGAAGCGGGATAGCCGTTGCACTGGGGCAGTCCCACTCTCTCCACCTCAGAATCCCGAGTAGTACGAGTAGTCGTCACGGCTGGAGACTTCCTTGGTTGCAGTGGATGGCCATGACACCTTTCTGTGGCTTGCATTGCTCTTCGCTTCCCACGGAGCATTGCAACAATATAGTGTCCCATCACTATCACGGGGAATTAGGACCCACACAGACCGCAGGGTGAGTGCCCCCTGCTGGCCCCACTAACACCTCTTCCAGCAGCAACCTTAGTTTTCCCATCCAGGTACTGACCAGGCTCACACCTGCTTAGCTGCAGTGGGTTGCCAGCTGTGAAATGCAGGGTGATATAGCTTCTGGCGCTAGATGCTATACTACACAGCAACTTACAATCACAACTGGCCCAGATGAAAAAGGGTGCAGTTAACAGCGGCATAAAACAGCAATAAAACCACAGAAAAACAATGCCAGGGTGTTGCACAGCACTAAGGAGTTTCATTGCTGCTGAAGAGACGAGAAGGGGCAACATAAAAGTGAGTGAATAAGTTAGGATTAATCTTAGGCCTCTGGGATCAGGTTTAACTTCAAGAGATGAGTTTTCAAATTGTTTCACCTCTAGGGGGCAGCATAGAGAACAGTCAGACCCGGGACTCAGAGCCCATCAATGATGACACTGCCAATCGGCCTGATGAAGCAGATCTCAGTGCTCCAGTCAGAACACAGGGCCTGACTGCAGTCTGGTGGTATGCTGGTTTGGTCCCCTTGGTAGTCCAGTAGCACCAAGATATGGAATCTGATGTTGCGACCGGAAGCCGTTGTAAAGAGAAGTAGGAGGAACATGAAAGTGTTTCTGAAAACCCTATAGTGTGGACCCAGACAGACCCAGGTCAGCCCGCTAGAGAATCTGTGAGCCATCACTAAACTTGTCCTCCACCGAGGAGAGAATTACATCTCACTTCTTAAATGCCTGAAATCTGTGACATTCTACTCAATACCTGTTTCAGCAACTACAGTGAAACAAATACCAGTCGAAAAACAAGTATTACCAACTCCACCTCCAACTCCAGGACCACAGTTCAGTGCTTCAGGTCACCAACAGCCTAACAAGGCTTATGTGAATCAGTTTGGCTTTTCCCCACAGGTCTTATACTGTCTATCTCTCAATGACGATGATGACGAGGGTCCAAAAAACAAGCACGCCAAGCCAAATTTCAGCTGGGCTCAGTGAACTGATCAGAGCTATCTTACCTGTCTTTGGCATCCAGGAATGCTTTCGCAAATGGATTGTACTTGATCTTCAGAGCTGTGATCTTCAACAAAAGAGAATGTATAGTTAATAATAATAATAATTGCTTACACAGTGCTTTTCTTGACACTCCACTCAAAACGCTTTACAGGTAATGGGGGCAAAACTTCACCACCAACAATGTGCAGCCCCACCTGGATGATGCGACGGCAGCCATAGTGCGCCAGAACGCTCACCACACATCAGCTATCAGTGGGGAGGAGAGCAGAGTAATGAAGCCTATTCATAGATGGGGATTATTAGGTGATCATGATTGATAAGGGTCCATGGGAAATTTGGCCAGGACGCCAGGGATACACCCCTACTCTGTCCAAGAAATGCACTGGGATTTTTAATGACCGCAGAGAGTCAGGACCTTTTTACGATTTACGTCTCATCTGAAGGACAGCACCTGTTTACAGTATAGTGTCCCTGTCACTATACTGGGGAATAAGGATCCACATGGACCAGAGTGTGAGCACCCCCTGCTGGCCCCACTAACACCTTTTCCAGCAGCAACCTTGGTTTTCCCAGGAGTCTCTCATCCAGGTACTGACCAGGCTCACACCTGCTGAGCTTCAGTGGGTTGCCAGTTGTGAGTTGCAAGGTAATATACCGTAGCTGCTGGAAGTACTTCCACACCATTAACCTTTCTGGTTACCTGAGGAGAGCAAGGGTGAACATCCAACAATTCTTAAAACTAAACAAGCACTAAGGATTATTTTCCTTCTAGTAATATAATTCCTTATATTCAAGATCATCTATTAAAGTAGGTCTATTGACCAAATAAAAAGTCAAAGGGGGAGCAGCTGCCTATCCTGGTAAGAACGGGCAGGAAACAGGATACACACAGAATGGAAACCAGTCCATTACAGGCAGGCACGCACAGATACGAACACATACTCACACCAGGGCCAAATTTTCCATAAGCCGATTAACCTAGCAGGCTTTTGGACTGTGGAAGTAAACTCACACAAACCTGGGGAGAACATACAGACTCCACACAGACAGCACCCAAGATCAGGATTTGAACCCAGGGCCCCAGCAAAATCATTTGACATGGTTGTGTATAAATCGTGTATACATGTACATCAGACATGTATACAACAGTCCTCATCTTCCCTGTTGGGGTACACTGTTGTCTCTACATTATTAAGACATGTATAGTACCTTGCTGACAGTTTTTCACAAGGAGGACAATCAAGCCATTGTCTGTTATTATACGAGATCAGGTCGGGCTTATCTACCTCATAAAGGGAGACTCATTCACTATTTCAGCCCTGAGGAGTCAAAACTCTGGGCTTAGACATTGAGTCGCAAGAGCATGTGTAGTTGCTCTTTTCCCAGAACTCTTCTTATTCTGATTTCACTTACCACTCCATTAATTATCCAATAAACCCATAGCACCTTCACCGCTGAACCAACTCCAGCAATTATTGATTCGTATAACACATCCCACTTCAATGTTTTGCTTGATCATCCCCAGTTCCTTGAGAATCTCCATGTTCCGGACTGCCATTTTGGCAAATTTCCATCTTGCTCAAACATCTCTTGGCTACCGTCTTGTGAAGCAGAGAGAACCTGGGATATTACACATGACTTCCTGGTCTGCCAGGGCTCGTAACTGGACAAATGGGATATGGATGCCCACGAGATTGGACAGAAATAAGACCTTGGTAATCACATTTCAGATTTTGTACACAGCAGGGAAGGAGCGCCAATATGCTCAATTAAAATCTCGAGCGAAGCGAGGGAATGAGGCATCAATGAGCGTGCTCTAGAGGAAATCGGAGATGGGAGTAGACTGACCTCCTCATTCTGGTACGCTGTCACCGCTATGAACTGCGTTTCTGCAAAAGAGATGTTGGTCACCATCCGGTGACTGCTCCCCACACGCACAATGTGGATCTGAGGCTCGTACTTGTGCAGGGAATTCAGCATGATCTGAAAAAAAAATGGGGACCCAGATCACCTCTCCTCCTTAAAAGTGGCCCTGTCCCCTCCTTCATTGAAAGATGGATTGGGGAGTTCTGTCTCCTCTTAAAGGTGGCTGACTTTACCACCTGGGGTATAGATTCGGCAGCTGCCAGAGATGTACAGAATATATCACAGGGCGGGCTACTTAAAACACGCTGTCCTTAAATCTGGCAAGCCTTCGATGGTAATTCTGATTGAAAAAACACCCCCTGTTTCAAAGAACCCCACCAAGTCTGGGGCCCATGGAAACAAAGCAGTTTTCAAACAGTTTGCCAGCCCTGTGATGCCTGAGTGATACTACTTTAAGAACAGGATACAGTGCTCATATCTCCTACATGGCTTTCCTGTCACATCCCAGAACAGTGATTCCCGGCTCCAGTCCTGGGGGAGTCCTTTGCCTGGTCGTTTTCATTCCAGCTACATTGACGAAATAAATCAGATGACAACACAGCAAATGTCACGATCGTCATCCCTGTTTTGCCTGTTATTATTTAAGCCTGGTGCTCTCGCTATTCCTGGCTCAGCATTGGAAGATGGACGCCCGGGGAAGCCCGTCTACCAGCAGGTCCAGGAGAGACCCGGAGGCATAGGCTTCATCACGGCGTTCTGACCATCTGAGTCTGGGGCTCGGAGCGCCTGGCCTCATTATCCTTTTTATATCTTCCTGGTTCCCTGTTCCTGTTCTGGATCCCGTTCCGGATTTTAACCTGTCCAGGATGGATCTCCCAACACTTGGACCCTGGGCTGTGCCCCGGATTTCCCCCTTGGACTATTTGGACTTGTTCGCCTGCGCCACGCCCCCAAAGCACCGGATCACCTGTCACAATCGCTACTCCTCCTCTTAAGGGCGCTCCAGCCCTTCCTTGTTCTGCCCCATTACCCGCATCTGTTCCTTATTCCTGCCCCTTTTCAGTTCCCCCATAAAAGCCAGACACAGACATCATTCGAGGGTCTTCATTGAACTCCGTTTCATGTGAGCCCGGGTCCTGCTGCGTCTGGCTCCGTCATGTTTTTAACTTTCTGTTCCTGATGCCCCCCGCCGGTCCCAACCCGGTTCCCGTTTTTAATCCCCCAGATGGATCGCCTGGCCATTGACTTATTCTTCTGTTTTGGTTTCCCGTTTGGACTTCGTCTTGGATTGTTCACCCCGGACTCACTTCCCCTGGACACCTGCACACCTAGGACACACCCCCCTGTCTCCATACCCGTCTCCTGCATGACTTTTTCCTAGTGTTTCCTCACAATTCCGGATTGTGTCGTCTGCATAGGGCCCGGAAAGAACTGTTCGTGACATCACCGTCGTAACGCCCCCCTGTCTGTTATCCTGCCCTGATCCTCATCGTGTTTTGCCTGTTGTCCTTCTCCACTCACTTCCGGATTATACCGTCTGCACAGGGTCCTGAACTACGCTTTACGAAAGCCTGGACCGTCTCTCCTTACAGCAACAGCGTAATATTTCATCTTACAGTTCTTATCAAAAACTCCACATCTAAAACGCTTCTCTTGCACTGTAATTCTAAAAGCTACGTGTACTCTCCCGTTTTTTTTTAGAATTTCGAAAAATACCGTGTCCAGATCTTTTCAGAAAGCTCACTGTCTTTTTATGGGAATAACAGAAGTTCATTTTTTTCTGCCCCACTGTCTGTGGAAATTGCCATGAGCAGAGACTGGTTCTCTTTTCGATGTTCCCAAAGGAATCTTAAGAATAGCATCTCTAGTAACTAGTTCCGGGTGTCTTGGCCCTGGGGGAGCCCAATGTCAGCTTCGACTCAGCTCTGCATCTCCAGGGCTGATGGATATTGATCTGCTTGTTTGTTTAGACTTTTGGTTAAAGTGTTTCTACACCCTGTTCTGAATTTCTCAAACACCTCTTACACGTACTGTAGGTCATCTTTAACCCCCTATCTGCTGGGAGTGTAGCCTGCTTTTCTCATTAGGTTAGGTATTTGCCAGAGGTTATGTCTTAATTAACATCAGCTATGGAGCTGCAGCTGATCTATACTAAGAGAGATCTACAGAGACCCGAGGAGCAACATGCAGTACTGGAGGCTTGAAGACTTTTTGTGTTGCTTGTATTCTAGATTGTTTTTTTCTTCTTCTTCATGTACGTGACTAATGTTGTACCTGAAATTGTTAAATAAACTACTACTCTATTTTTTTTAAAGGCACAAGCACTGTTCATTTTTTTAAATTTTGTATTGCAGCTCAATGTCAACCACAACGGGCACATCTTCCCTGCACTTTAAGTTTTGGGAAGCCTAGGAGGTGGCGTAACACACCCCACTTCGAGGGTACTACTTAAATAACTTCAGTCCAGAGGACATTGTACAGCTTCCCCTAGCTTGTGTACTCTTTTTTTCAGGAGATCAGTTTTTGATTAATATACACAGGCTGGAAAGACAATCATACTTTTGCAATTCTTTTTTTCATGTTTGTGGTGGTACAAATGGTGACAGTTTAGAAAACCACACCCGAATGAGGGCAGTTTTATAAAATTATTTTTTTGTAAAATAACAGGTAAGAAGAGTTTTAGAGCTGAAAGTCGGTTTAAAAATGCACCCTAAATAGCAAAACTGAAATCAACCAGCCCGTGATTAAGAACTCGGCTTGAGCAAAAAGGAGGAATCATAGAAGTGTCCCCTGGTGAGGGCTGATAGCCGCTACCCTGGGGCACCTTCAGGAACGCCCGGGGACTGTCTCCATCGTGCCGTTGCAGTTCTCTATTTCACCACGAGGGGCACCAGAGGGAACTAGCAGCACAGCGCCGCTCGGAGAGCGCATACCCTTCTCTGGACTCTCTCTCCAATTTAACAATTATTATATAAAACGCCTGAAAAAACAAACAATTTTCCATTCTAATTGAGAGCTTTACTTCACCTTTAACATTAAAATCACTGAAAAGGACCGGATACCCATCAGGAGATTATTTTTTTTGCCTTTTTTTTGAAACATCTAAGGACGGAGGTCTAAATTGACTTCACATTTAAAAAAAAAATAGGTAATTATCATAATGTACAACTAACCATGGCAATTATTTCATTTAGGGCTGGTTCTCACTCCTGGTCCCACAGTGTTGCCAACACTGCATTTAATGCCAAAGAAAAGAGAACAGAGCTGGGGGAGGAGGGAGGGGGGAACAGCAGTACACATAAATACCAACAACAATTCTGCTCTGAAGTCATACTTGAATCGAGCACACAAGCCACATAACGCAGCCTCTGAAAGCCTGGATGACTACCTAAAGTACATCTCTCTCTTTTTTAACATCAGGAAGTCCATTAAATCCCAAAAGTGCCAATTAAGAGCTGTTTATTCCTGTTTACATACGGTCCCCTGGGAACAAAGGGTCTCCGGGGGTGAAGTGGCCTGAGAGGGTCCCACTAATTGTATAAATGCGCACTTGATATTTCCCCATGGCTGAGCCTGTGATTACAGACGAGTCAGGGTTTCTAAAAGCCTTGCTAGTTCTCCAAGACTCTAATGCCTGGAGGCGTCTCAGGAGCTGCAGTGCGAGCTGGGCAGGGAGGCATGGGGGACCGTGCTGCCCGTCGTTTTCCTACACACTCCCACCTCCTCTCCCATTCCTGGGATTGTGAGTGATCCACAGTCTTGTATCGATTAACAACGTGGACGATCTCCACCGTCACCTGATCTCATCAACAATACCGTTACATGTATAGGTGACTGTGGAAGTGTCTCTAAGTATCTAGATACAACGGGTAATGCCTGGCTAGTGTCAACATTTCCAGCTTCAAAGCAGGGGGATGTTTGGCTGAGATGCAGGGGGTCCAGATTCAGTGATCGACGCAATCATAAAGTTCATCTTGGTTTACCTTAGTTAAGGAAGTTCTGGATTAAGCGTCAGTCAACAGTCCAGAAAGACACCATATAAAAGGATGGCAGGATAACAGGGAGAAGAACAGACAAGATCACAGGAAAGATATCGGAGGTGAGACCTTGTTCCAGATCACCCAGGAAGACCAGATTGGAGCTAAGTATTTGAAACTTAGCTATTCTGTGGTTTTTAAGGAACTCTGATTTCCTGTGTAAGGAAATGGCCTTACACAGTTAAAATGGCCTCTCCTGGTTATTGGGTGCATTTTTTAGAATAGGGAGAAAGGTTCCCATTTATTTTTTGGCATCCCGGTTTACAGACAGGCATGTTTGTAGGCATTATATGCAATAAGCGTCTGAGTATTTGGTAACAGTCTGGAGTTCTTCTGGGTGGTTAGGCCTCGGGGACACTTGTAAGTTTTTACATGGTGTAACTTGTGTTGCATTTTTATGTCGCATGTTGTTGAGTGTGTGTTTGTCATTTTTAATAAATAATTGTTTAACCAAGTGTGCCTGAATTATTATTAGTTTCACCAAAGCTGTGCCAGACAACAATGAACTCACGTACCTCTAATTAAACCAATCGCCTGGAGTACATTCTTGGCAGAAATCATTTGCAAGTCAAGGGTTTTCATTTATTTTACTTATTGAATAATCTGCTCATGTCAGTTCCTGATATTCTATTTTTCTCTGTCTGTGTAACCCCCCCCCCATCTGTAACAAAATTGATGAATCTCCAGGCTGAAGAGCTTCTGTGTTTCTGCTGTGAAAAATACATCTTCCTTTGTAACATGGGACTGCAGAAATGCAAGACGTTTGGAAATATATCCACATCTAAAAGACCATAACTGTTTCACCAGATAGAAAGTCAAAGAAAAACTTGGAAAAGATCTGCTTCCACCACCTTCATTAAAAACAGATCATGTTCTAGTTTTTTTTAGCAAGATCTTACACTGGTTACTGTATTTTCAAGTATACTGTATATCAACTAAGCTTCACTTCATGTTGTAAACTCCTTCTCAGGTTCGTCACATGTTGTCGTGTTATTTGATCTGACATTTGAAGACAGCTTCTCTTTTACTGTTTTAAAGATGCTTCTGTTTCTTTTTCCTTAAAGCTCCTACTTTATTTTTCTTATTCTTATTCTTATTCTTATTCTTATTCTTATTCTTATTCTTATTCTAAACCTAAACCTAAACCTAAACCTAAACCTAAACCTAAACCTAAATCTTAATCTTACAGTTCAGGATTATTAGTGTGTTCTGTTGCTTTGAGGAAGAAACAAAGAGACAAAGAAGAGTCAGGCACCAGAATGGAGGCCAGGACACACTGACAGGGAGAAGGGAAGAGCTGGAAATTGACAGGGAAAGACACGGAGAGGAACAGGTGGATGAGGAGACCGAGAGAGGCTAAGGGTACCTGTCCTCCGCCGTTGAGCTTGTTGGTGAGCTTGACTTTGCTGAAGGACACAGGGTCCTTCATCCAGTGCGCTCCGAAGTTGGGGGAGTCAGGGTGGATGTAGACGCAGCTGGGGCTGTGTGTCTCCGGCTTGCCCGCGGGGACCCACTCCCCGTTCATGTACTTCCAGCGATGGGAATCTGCCGGGGCAAAATCCAGGAGGAAGGAGTACATGGCATTGGGGTCCAGGCCTGACACGCTGAGCTTCAGCACGGGGAACATCCTCCTGGGAACAACAGAGAGAGTCCGGAGAGATCAGGCCTCCTCATCCCTCACCACTCATCTTCCTCTTGCAGGGCGCTCTGAGCAACTCCGGGTTTGGGGAAGTGCAGGCTCTCACATGTCAGCCAAGAGTGGGGCAGTGGGTGTTTGTGTTTGCCACCAGTCTTTGAAGAAACCCGCACAGGAACATGTGTTGAACTCTGCCTGTATCCAGCTGTACAGACTTGAAAATGACTGTACAGTCAGAATCAATGGCAAAATAATGAGAGATCACTTTATTAGCCATATAGAATTTCTTGTCTTAGGAATTTGTCTTTTCGCATACCTCAACTTGCTCTCCATGAGACACACGGACAGGAAGAGAAGCTTGGGGTCAGAGCGAAGGGTCAGCCATTTATATGGCACCCCTGGAGCAGTTGGGGTTAAGGGTCTTGCTTAGGGGCCCAACGGAGTAGAATTCCTCTGCCGGCCGCGGGATACAAACCGGCAACCTTCCAGCCACAGGCGCAGATCCTTAACCACAGAGCCACCGCACTGCCCCCATGTTAATCATGTTTTATTTATAAAGCAGAAGTCAAGCTATGAGTCAATCAGACATAGGTCCCAGTCAAAAGGTTAGTTTTAATAATAATAATAATAATAATAATAATTGCTTACACTTACATTGCGCTTTTCTGGACACTCCACTCAAAGCGCTTTACAGGTTATGGGGACTCCCCTCCACCACCACCAATGTGCAGCCACACCTGGATGATGCGACGGCAGCCATAGTGCGCCAGAACGCTCACCACACATCAGCTATCAGTGGGGAGGAGAGCTGAGTAATGAAGCCAATTCATAGATGGGGATTATTAGGAGGCCATGATTGGTAAGGGCCAATGGGAAATTTGGCCAGGCCGCCGGGGTTACACCCCTACTCTTTTTGAAAAAAGCCCTGGGATTTTTAATGACCACAGAGAATCAGGACCTCGGTTTTACGTCTCATCTGAAGGATGGCACCTGTTTACAGTATAGTGTCCCCATCCCTATACTGGGGCATTAGGACCCACACAGACTGCAGGTTGGTTAATATTTGTATTTGTTAATATTTGAAAACAGTTAAAGAATCTGCCTCTTGAAGCAACGCTGGAAGGGCATTCAATAAATGGAGCAGCGATAGAAAAAGCACAATCGCTTACAGTCCGACATTTAATCCTGGGTACAGAGAGCTGAAGGGAGCCGACGGAAGGGAGTGTAGATATGAAGGAGATCAGAAACGGATGCTGGAGCCAAATTTTTCAGTGCAATAAAAGTCATTTTATTTTGTATTTATTTTATCACAGAACAGGAAGAGTCATTTAAAAAAAATTTAAGATCAACATGAATAGTAAGTTACAGGAAAGCAGTGGCATGTACTGTGCACTGAGAAAAAAAAGTTTCTCGAGTTTTAATAAAGCCAAAATCCACTGCAAAAAAACAAGTCTTACTTTCTCGTCTTGAGACTGTGTTTGGAGTTTCTGACACTGCTCTCAAATGGTTCAAGTCTTACCTCACTGATCGCTGTCACTTTGTCTCTCTTAATGGGTATGGGTCTGAAATTGGTCTTGTTAAGTCCTTTATCCTTGGAATACTGCAGGATTTCATCATGTCTCCAGTAGGCTAGCTATGTAAGAATCGTTGGAGGTTTTTTTTTGGTGGCTGGTTAGGTGAAAATGACACTTTTATACATAAGAGACCTTTTTATAGAGAGAAAAATGGCTTTAAAATAGGTAATGCTCGGTACTTTTTTAGTTGAAATCCAGTAAAAAGTTTAAAGTATGCTGTTCAGAAACATGCAAATGTATGTGAGCTTCCCACTTACCTGCTGTTCCTGACCCACTGACACCAGCTATGGTCAATTTGGCTAAAAGAGACCCATTAAATGAATTAATGCTACCAGCTCTGTTAACTCATAAACACGACCAACCTCAAAATGCAGTCAGGAGCCAATTTAAATAATACATAGCCCAACCTATTGATGGTAAGTAGTCAGAATTCAGGTAAAAAACAAGAAATGCTTTCAAGATAGAATTTCTTAATTCCCAGTTTCCAAGCGCTGAAAAAATACCATAGTATTTGCAAAAGGTGATACCATCTTTTTGTCAGTCTGGTAAATAAGCAGTTGTGACATTTATCAACTGTAATTCGGTTTCTCCCTCCCTGCAGTGCGACAACAGGGTAATAATATCGCCACCATGCAAGCATAGGATAGTTTTATTGTATTACAAAGCCTGGAGTTTTCGACGCTTTCCTTGCATTTTTTAAATAAACTCCCCTTTATTTTTACTGGGCACCCTCTTACCAAGGAGAACTCTTAATGTACCAAAATACATTAATTGACTTCCATCTCTTCTGGCGTTAGTGTTGCGCGCACACATATTACGTCACGTCTAGCTTTGTCGGAGTAGATTAGGAGAAAGATCCTGTACAATTAATATTAATAATAGTTCGAAGCACTTTACGTCCAGCCAAAATTACGTATGTTTTAAATTTTTAGTTCGTTGTTACAATTTAACGGGAAGATTCCGGGAATATTAGAAAGAAGTTTTAGTGTTAGATAAATACAGTTACATCGACCGTAGTGTTAGTATTTGTCTAGTATGAGCCTAAATACCGTTTAGGCATGTTCAGGCGTAATGTTAAGTAACAAAAACTGTCGTTAAACTGAAAAAAAAATCCTGTTCTGATTATAGTCTTGCTTCATATCAAGACATTAGCTTTTTAATATTTTCCTTTAATACCGAGCTTCAAAAATACGTGTACATGCGAATATATACGTGTGTGTGTATGCATAAAGAGAAATAAAAGACGAAGTTATTTTTGGAAGACCTCCAGGGAAAACCAGGTGACTGTTGTAAGCAGTGATGGTGGACCTGTAGGTGGCGCTCTTTGGTCTTGACCCCAATTCACAAATCGATGTCCCAATGAGGAGATCAAAGACGATTTGCTGTAGGAGGTGGTCTTTCGGGTGCGTCGTTAAGCCGAGGTCCTGACTACTTGGTCATTAAATATCCCATAGCGCTGCAGGAAAGAGTCCGTTAGTTGAGGATAAATTCCACTCAGGGTCTGTCCAGTCTCGAGTCTGCGGGTCTGATGTGCTGGTGGATCTGCACTTCAGCGGGGGTTGAAGTGGGTCCCCTCCTGTGCTGTATGTGAAGCGCTTTGGTATCCTTTAGGATTAATTAATATTCATTATCGCTTTATTCTTCTTGTGTGAGTCACTGTTATATTATTTAACACCAAAACCTACAATGGCACGCTCGATCTCGTTCATCTTTTTCAGTGAAGTGACGTCTTAAACCCCTAAAATATATTTTTCCAATAAAAATATTATATATTAATTCTCCATAAAGGGAGTCGATTACATTATTTATTTAAACATTTCGTGCGTAGTTTACTTTTAAAAAAAATAAAGCATGGAAAATCAGAATGACAGAAATCCTTTGTAAAAGTTAATATGAATATGACTCTACGGGTGTGACCAAGAACGTTTGCGATGGAGTTATCCGTTATTTCAAGAGCACTGGATATAAAAAAATACGAAAATAAAAAATATCGATACTTAATATACTTAGTACTGTATATGTGGTGATACGGATGGTCTGCCTTTCTCAGTCTGTTCTGAAAAACACATTGCAGTACTGTAAAGGTTGTCCTGGAGTGAATGCGCAGCATGGACGAACAGATTAATAAAACGCTTACCTCCGTGAAGTTAAAATAACTGCTTTTTTCTACAGGTACTTTTTACTTTTCAATAAGAGAGTAGCGTAGAGGTGTGATCGTGTTTATTCCATGAGACTTGGAGTCCACGCAAGCACTCGTGTTTGGTTCTGTGTTTTGTCACGTTCCTACAGTAAATTTGGGTTTGGTTTTGCACACACCAGGTGAGCCGGGTGAACTGGGAAGTGTACGGAGACCAATTTTGAATTCGCTTATTTCAAGCGACTGAGCCCACTTCCTCAAGAACTATGTATATTGTAAAAGTGACTTTACAGAAATAATTCACCTGGGTTTAAAATCACATTCGTTCACTAAAAGGATGAGGAGAAAACCACAACAATTACGAATTACGTAGCTCTACTGTACAGTACGTGCGTAAACTTGGATTATGTAATAGTTTATGTATATCCGATTTATTTTTAACATAAATACAGAAAAGTTTTTCCGGATTGTCAATGTAGTGCAATGTTTTTAATGGAAAAAAAAGACATTCTAATTTTTCTGTTTTATGCATTAATAACAAAAAATCCATGCACTATGCGTTATGTTTAGTTTTTTTTTCCATTTATAATAATAGTTTGTTATTTGGTAGTAAAAAAAAATAGGTGGTTAATAGTAATAACTGATGACTTCCTGGACGACGATAAATATTTTTGCAGGAAGTACTTTGATCTTGATGCAAACCGATCCAGGCGGTATATAACGCGGGATGTGGAATGTGCGGCGCCAGCAGAAATAAGTGCGTTTGCAGGCGCAGTGATTTGGGTCTGAGGTCTCATTTCAGAAACGTGACATTAACATCACCTTAACGGTACTGTCCGCCAGTTAACCGGGTAACGCAGTTAGGAAATAATCGCGGAAATGTTACTTTTAAAGAGGAACCGTTATCGACTACAGGGGAACGATTTTATTCCCGTTACTAGAACACCGGGTTTTATAGACATGTATCAAATGTGTTATACATTTTTTAAACACTAAATGTTGTAACGTTGTAATTTCCGTGTAGAAAACTGCGAAATGCAATAGACGAATAGTTATATTAACACTTTTCAACGTCAGAAATCTAAAACAATATTAATAGAACAGGAGAGCCTAATATATTAACTGTATAACAGCAATGCCTGTGTTTTGTAAAATGATATGTACTTATTACCAAAACATTTCCTACGCATTGAAGTATAATTGCTCAAGCTTCAGCATAATTTTTCCGACATTATTCGATCTTTAACAGCATCTCGCCGAGTTGAATATTATATACAGTATATGATACATTTTTCTGTTGCAATGTGGTTCTCTGTAGTGAGTTCTTTAAAAACGTTCATGTTTTGTTTTTTTTTTATTTTTTGCTTTATGGTAAAATCAGTTTTCCCGTTTTGTGAACATTTCCGGATTGAATTTCGGCTCTCTAAAGCAGGTAAGGAGGTATGCGAGTCCGCAGCAGGACTTTCCGCGAACTTTAAAACGGATTAGGGTGTTTAGATTATTCATAAACCCGGAGGAGAGGCTGTACCGACCTGCCGTTCTTGGTGACGATCATCTCGTTGGTGACCTCCTTGAATTTCCTCCACAGCTCGGCCTCCTCCAGGGTCACCTTTAGCTGCTTCTCCGTGGGGTCCCCTTTCTCGCGGCCGGCCTGCAGCTCGCTCTCCACCACGCTGAGCAGCCGCGAGATGCAGCACTCGCCGCCGCTCCTCACACCCGCCCCGGCTCCGCCGTCCGCGTCGCCCCTGCTGCCCTCGACCTTCATTGGGCGCCCGAACTCCCCCACTTCTGTATGGGTTTCTTAGAAATCTATTCAACAAACCACCACCAACGAACAGAACCTTCTCCCAACCTCGTTTGAATGCCTCACAACGTGGTCACAACGTGGCGCAGCGTTAGCTATTAGAAAACATATTCAAACATATCCGTATGTTGCATTTCAGTCTGGTTGTGGCCATGTAAATGCGCTGTCACCTTATGAGAATATGGCACCATCTCACTCAGAAAAAGACAAGCTCCGCAATTACCTGTGCGGTCACATGGCCCACGGCTAATTTCACCATTGGCGATTTTAATTAAGGGAACTTACTTTCGGAACAAATTTCAGCCCTGCCCGCCTTGTGCTTTCTCTCCCCTTAATTAAACGCAACAATTGAACATCACATTCATTGCTTTATGTCATTCTCCCCCCGTCGAGGTTGGGCCATATAATTGCTACCGCCATTTAAATGGAATGCGCACGTATGGCACAACGGCAGCTTCATTTAAGGCTGTAGCGGTAAAGGGCTATTTTTAAACGCACGCCCTCGAATAAAGTCTGTATTTAAATCCGGTGACATGTCTACATTTTCTCAGGCACATTGCGCGTCGTCGGTGTAACCATTTCCTTGATGGGCTCTTATATTCAAAGTAACGAACGGCTCTCTACAGTAAATGGATGTTCCCGTCCATATATAAATGGAATTTAAGTTTCTTTTGAGCTACGCCTTCAATCATTCTTTTCCGCTGTGAATTTCGTTTTGCTCTCAATATTAGTAGGCCGGTTGCTCATAGCTGAAGTCTTAGCAAATGGGGGAAAAGTAAGCGAACGATTCCTGTAACAGAATAAACCATTCCGACTGTTTCAGCATCAAAACCACTTTAAAAATGTTCCTGCCCTAAGACATTGGAGTCTTCTAGAAAGGGAAACTGACTACACGCTCCAGAGAGACAACGTCAAGGCGATGCAGAAGAAGAAAAAAACAGTTTAAAGACTAAAAAAGTGGTTTTCCTGTACCTGCCTATATTAAATTCGCAAAAATTGAAATTGAACGTCGAAATAAAACATCACCCGCAAACGTCTAGTTAACGTCTCTGTATCTACAGTAGTTGCGCACTTCGTTTATTGCCATTTAAAGGCTGTTAGTTGAAATTCCAAAACTGTTTGGAGATATAAAGAGACATACAGTATAAAGAACAATCGTGCGATGTAATTTTAACGTCGACTTCCTATGACATTGAGAAACTGGGTAAAAATAAAAGCAATTATTTTAGGGGACTAGAATCCGTATTTTTGCGGAGCCATTTTTAAGTAAAATTACGACTAATACACACATTATATACGACTTATCCATTATAAACCTGTCATGTATGAATTTAATAGTATTTTCAATTGTTTCTGAAAAGTGATTCTAGAAAAGAATAGGAAATAATCAGATTCTGTCTGTTTTAGAAACAATGTTCTGCTAATATCTTTCGTTATATAATCACACAGCTATTTCTTTCCCACATTAAAATGATTTAAATGGCTTAGATTTCATGTTCTAAGAAAATGTATAGAATAATTGAGCGTGCTTTTGCTTTATTATTATAGCTATGATGACACAAATAACGCCAATAACTACAACACAAAGGTCCCGTAGTAAACTAGTATATCTTTAGATGACTGTGTTTTGTTCGTAATGATTTTAAGACAAAATATTCTGCTTAACACCTAACAGTGGCTCTCCAGATTCAGGCTAGTCAAAGATCGGGGAATAAATCAGCGGTTCTAAAAGGTCTTTATTTTTGAAGAGTTCCTCCGTGCGCTCCTGTCTCTTGGCCAGCCTTCGTGAAGAACGGCCCGAGCGGATTTGATTTCAGCACCCTGGACAGAGTCTCCAGTTTGCGCGCGTCACGCGGCTTCGACCCCAACAGCTCTGGAGACGCATCTAGCACTTCTAAAGGTTTTTGAGCAGGAGAAAAACGATTAGCTTTTTTTAAAATCAAATGTACCTTTTTAAATCTAAAATACTAGCGGGTTATGCCAAAATGTGTACTCACTCTACACTTAGTTATGTAGAATTTAAATAAAGTAGAATATAATGAAAATATATATATATATATTCCCCCCCACTCTTCTTTTTGACAAATTTGAAGTTTCAGATGGAGTTTATTCGTAGTTCAGTGTCAGTTAATTTATTCTGTAATATGCGCTATACCGAAATGTGTTTTTCTTATTTATTTATTAGATGGAGAGCTTCTTTTGGAGGAAAACTGTGGGAGAGTGATAGGTTCAGTGTGCAGTTCTGTTTGGGCGGCTACCGTAGTACACATAGGGTAATTTTAAACAGTTCTCTCAGGTGGCATTTGCTAAAGAGTGAATGCAACGATTAATCAACCCTTAACACAAGATGCAAATTGTTTTGAAAATGAACTTATTACTCATGCAGCTCCACAATATTGTCTTCTGTTTTTCCTCCGCTACTGAACGTCATACGCAGGTATTTCCTGTACAGTCCATGGGGAAAAAGCGGAATATCTATTTCTTCTGAGCAAAAAACAAGTATCTCTCTATTTATCCGTGTAATGTATATTTATGCACGGATACTGCTTAAATGTTTTGGCATCTCTTTGATGAATTGACCATTCCCTACTGTCTGTGATACACTCCAGTGACTTTGAGTGGTGCACAAGCACTTAATCGCCTCATGAGTGAGAGCGCTGGGCACAGGTGATGAGGTGACTCCACCGTGTAAATACCAAGCCTGGTGAAAATCAGAAAGAGTACAGAAAGAAACCAGCATGCCCTCCTTACCAACATGATGGTGCCTTTGTGTCACCAGTATGTTGGAGGCTGGACTAATCTGCCTACAAGTGATCTACAGTGATGAATCAAGGTTTAGTGTGGACCAGTCTGATGGATGTCAGTGAGTGTGGCTCAGACATGCAGAACAATATGTTACTCGATGCATCCAACAGACCAATCAGTGTTGAGTGTGAACATGGTCTGTAGTGATTGAAGGTAACTTGACTACATGGCACTATATTGATCAAATCCTGGGATCTCACTTCCTGCCAATTCCCCAGGCTCATTGTGACCAAATAACATTATTAATAACCACTGCACCTCCACATTTTGATGAAGTTCTAAGTAATATTTTTTTATGCTTAGTATATTTAATATACAGTATATATGATGCAGACTAAACTGTTGTATGCAACTTATTATGATGACTTATACAAGATATTAAAAACAAACACAAAAACTTTTAATCAAGCTCTAATATGAAATACTATGTAATATATGCCATACATAAGGTAACCTGACTGCATGGTACTATATTGATTGTGTCCTGGGACCTCACTTCCTGCCCTTTCCCCAAGCTCATTGTGAGCAAATAACATTCCAGCAGGACAAGGCATGACCTCATGCTGCTCACATAACAGTAGTTTTCTTGAGAGCTGAGGGTGTGACAGTTATGCTGTGGATGTGCTACTTCACCAGATTTAAGACCCATTAAATATTTGTTCGACAGGATAGGAAGACGCATGGAATCTAGGGCTCGGAGACTAGTGAAGAGGCAGTTGATGGTCTGGCCTCTATGAGATGATAGAAGGAAATCTTACAAGACAGTATTTGCAAGCTGGAGCAAAGCATGTTACAGATGTACAGCTTGCAGTCCTTCTAACAGTAGCCTCACGCCACTAGTCTCAGATTTTCACAGTACCATCCCCGTAGGACACTTGGTCAACCAAGTTGATGTCATTTCCACTCAGGAAAATGTCATTCATCTCATTACTCCTATCCATCCATTTTCCAACCACTGCTTCCAGTTCGGAGTCAGAACCTATCCCAGCAAGCGATGGGCTCTAATAAACTGATGTGAACATAAAGATTTCAGTTCTGAACATTCAATGAGAGAATTTGGAGATGGACTGGGGTAAAACACTGGCAGAAGCCTTGTCTTTCAAGATGATCAATCTAGAAATACAAAACTCCAGTCATCTAAAGTGGCAGAGTTTGCTTGCCTTATGAATAAAGAGCTTTAAAAATTCACTTTTGGAGCCTCCTGATGCAACCCAAGCTTCCTAGAATGACGGTTTTTCCAGTGCGGTCGCTGCCGTTAACATGTCCTAAAACCATGTCTCGCTCAGCACGGAGAAACCCTGTACGATAACAAAAAAAAACGGACATCTGATCAGAATTTCCACCTCCTGCGAATTATCCGAAACACCTGAAGCAGAAAAGCAGACTGAATGTTCCCCAGCCCGTGGGAAACCCGATCTGTCATCGGCTCACGTCCTGCTGCAGAGGCGCTGTGAGTTCCCCGCTAATTGAATTACTGCAAGGCCCAGCTGCCTCTGCCAGCCCTTTAATCATCCGGAGGCTGGGTGCCGAGATTAGAGGACTTAAAAAAGACTTAGAGCAGATTAAGGTTTCATTAGCAGAGGGCGCGTGCCCATCAAAAGTTTGAAATTAAAAGCAAGTCTATTCTTCTGAAGTACAGGTCATTGAAACCTGTGGCCTTTCTGAGAAATTCTAGTGCCTGTTAGAGGCAGCCCTCCTAAAAGCGTTTTGAGTATGAACTCATGGTCCGCCGAGATGGGGACACTCCATCCTTTCCTGTTTGTTGGTATTGAGCTTCAGCCTCTACAAGGAACAATGTTCTTGTTTCCTTGTGGACTATACTGACAGCTCTTAACTTGTAAACGACTGCTACAAACCACAGCAGAGCCAACAGTGAGACTCATGTACTGGTAATCAAGGGTCTTCAGCTTTCTATACGTATTTCATTAAGAAACCAAAATCGGAAAGTAGAAAAGAAAAAAAAAACACCTAGGATTTAGGATTTCAGAGCAAAAGTGCTTGGTTACACAAAAAATAGCGGTTCTACAGACCAGATACCTACAGTAACCAAAGTATACAACTCAAATGAAGCCATGGCTCAGTAAAGTTTAATGATTAATATAAAAAAAAACAAATCCAGGTACTAGATAAATTAATGGCTTCATTTGGGTTGTATACTTTATAAGTTTTATTAGCATGTGATAAAAGCCCAGACTGATTTACACCGAAGAAATAAAAATAGGTATGTGGTGTATTACATCCAGGGGAAAGCATACAGATTTTGAAATAAGCACAAGTAACACAGAAGCAAGGATTAAACTATTTATTATGTACAGGCGAAGACAATAAGGTGTTAATGGAAGGCCACAACATCCCAGCGGAGGAACAAAACATAAACAATAATCTACAAAAAAAAAGAGTAAAGCCTCACTACAGGAGCAACACGGTTATTCATTAAACACTACATTTCATTCCAGGGGATTCAAGAAACACTGGCACAGCATAATAGAAAGTGATTGTGATTTTTCCGTTATTTGCTTATTACAAAAAGTCAGGCCTTATGTGTCTGAAAGTAAACACTTTCCCGATAATATAAATGACGTATGTAAATGAACCTACAAAACATTCACTTAACATGATTAAAAAATAATCAATACAGCTCTGCATTAAGGATCATTCCTTTCACAATACTGGTCGAAAGAGAAGAAGTATACAAAAACAATCACAAAGTTGTATAATTAAAGGCCACAAGAGTCCCTATCTCTCCATACCATGCAGGTGTGCCACAGGGTCCAATATAAAACGGACTGTTCAGACATCACTGGGTTCAAAATTTTATACACATAGCAAAAATTGAAATATATTCCATTATAGGCAGTATAGAAAAAATTCACAAAGTGCATTCCACATACAATTTAGAGGCTGAATGGATAGCATTTTAAATATTTTGCTTTTGTTCACCTTAAAATATAAAAAATACATCTTTCCAAAGAACACGTTTTTGTAAAACGCTTTTTTCTTGATAGTGTTTTGGAGTTAGATATTGGTCATGAGTCATGAAGCAAATGTTTGAACAATATTCCCATTCTTTCTCCATGTAGGAGAACTGGAGGCTAAAAAGTGTCATTTGGTCTTGTATAACAGATCTGAGCCACAGACAACCAGCAAATGTATCATGAAGGAGACACTTCACAGTTATCCAGACCTAATGAAACTGCCTATCGCTACGCTGATCTCAAGCCAACGAGGGGAATTGTAGCCTGGGTGATTTTCAGAAAAGCCACAACTAACCTACTACCTCCATTATTAATAAAATGTGACACCATTCAAAACAGAATTAAGTGCCAATAGAGAATTGTGTAGAAAATATAGGACTGCACACTGTACAACAGGGGCTCTCTTCTCTGGTCTAGGGTCAGGAATCTGCTCCTTTGAAGAAGGGGTAAAATATTACAATAAAACTTTCTTTGGAATATGTTATACATTCTCTCCGGTGGCGAGCTGTTCAGAACTAAAAAAAAAAAGACATGGAAAAGCCAGTTGGACTCCTGACCCTTAAGATCCACAGCTGGTATCCCTTCTGCTTTACAACATTTCCAGAAAGAGATGCCTGGTGAACTTCAGGCAGTTGTTAATATCCTGCGTTCCAGTCTTACTGTCGCTATGGACACATCACCAGTTGAAGCCTATGCTTCCTTTATCACAAGAGAACATTACCCCCAATGGAATGTGGTCAATCTGTAGATGGACTATTTTAAGAAGGATTCAGACAAACATATAAACACCAGGAAACTGGACTGTCTCTATACAGCTGTTGGCTTATGGTTGATAAAGTAAAGTTCAGGAGCACAACAGTAAATTCTAACTGGTATTCCAAAATCACTGCTGAAGGCTACAGAATACAGGTCACAAGATGTGTTCTGTGGTTCAATCTTCCTTCATGGATTCATAAATGTTTTTTTCTATAATTCTTCACAAGAAGGCCAGTTTAAAAACAGTTTTTAAAGAACGAAATAATCAAAATTATTGGGAGATAACTTAGGTATGGAGGTTTTCTGAGAAAAAAAACACAGAGCACCAACATGCTACTGGTTTCCAAACAGAATTTGTTTTCACACTTTTCTTGGTTTCTTTTAAATAAACAGTTTTTATTTCAAAGCACTGTAATCAAGTTAAGAAATCAAAACAGACCTGACATCATGTTCTAATGTCAACTGAATATTTGTCTTTCATTGACTCTGAGTAAATGAAAGATATGGTCAAAGTTTGGTTAATTTTCCCTTTGAGAAAAAAACAAATAACGTTATACCTCCAACACTCACAGCAATGTCACAACATACATACTAAAAAGAACATCATTTATTATAATTAAATAAAATAAAGCCACAAGTAATCAGTACACCCTGTATATCCATCTAGGATAAATAAAACTGTTCCAGTGTAAATATTAGTGAAGAGGTAAAAACAGGTCAGCACATACAGTTCATGTACAGAAATATGTAAAATGTTCCCACCTTTTTTAAGAATCTGCTACATATAAGAAATTAGTGTAATTAAAAACTAGTCTACAGCAAAGATGCACAACTGCGGTACTCCAGCCTGCAATCTAGTAGGTTTTATAGGTCTCTTTAAACCACTAAGTTCAGAGACTGGAAAAAGATTAAACTGGTCCATTTAAGTCAATAATTAACACAATTAAGGTGGAATGAAAACTAAAAGCCCTTGAATTTCAGCATTAGGAATACAAAGCTGGAGAAAGGCACTCTGGTCAAGTCAAACACTACCACAGTCGAATAAATGGGCAACATGGGAGTGATCTTCCTTTACACATCAATGGCCGTTGAACAGCTGAATCCTACAGTAATGGAGGCGCCAACCGTGGCTTTTTTTAAAGAGCTGCACTAAACATTTTGAAGAGGAAATTTCCACACAGTTAGTAATGAGAGCTATTCAGCCATTCATTTCTGCGTTCCAGCCCGCCAGCGCTACCAGATGAAGAGCCGCACGTGCCCTCCGAGTGCAACAGCGTTTCAGAGTGCACTGGGAAGTGACATTTCCGCAGCGGACAGGAGGGACACTCTGGCTGTGAAAGTGATTCAGCCACAAATCAACCCAGGGTGACCCGCAGGTCAGTAGCAACTCCACGATGCACGTACAGGAGAACATATTCCCCAAACACGATATTCACTGAGTTTCCTCTAGCACATATTCCTGATCCAAGGAGGAAAAAAAAATGGCAGGCAGACATTCCAGCAAAAACCAAATGTACACAAAACAAACGCAAATTCTGTAGAACTGGGTTTTACAAAATGTCCTTACGTCGGCAGTATATATAATAGGCCAAGGTTTTCGTGGCACACGGGCCAGTTCTAGAACATTTGATTTCTGCGCCAATGCCTGCAAGCACTGTGAAACAGTGTGGGAATGTGCTACGAATGTCTGGGCACATGGCAGCCCTCCACCACCAAGGGATACAATCCAAAGAGAAAGATCTGTGCCGCATCTGCAGAATGTATCAGTAACATCTGACCACACCAAATGCATGAGAAATATTTAGTCTTTTGCCCTCAGTTAGATTATAGTCATCAAAAGTGTATGGCAGCTTCTGAAACAGTTAAGGGCGATAGAACTGGTGATGTTAAGGCATGCACAAGGCTAGGAATTAGCAGGTGGCTTCCAAATCATTACAGCACCTGCTGGGGTTCAAAGATCCACAGACCACACTCACCGCCACAAGTGGCAAAACTACAGACCCCGAATGTGTTTCTGGTCCCTATACACAGCAACCGTTTGCCATAGCTCTATCTCTGAAATAATCTACAGTGGCAGAAATTATCATCTGGCTATTGTTGTCTGGTTCTTCTCATAATTGTTAAGTATTGTCAGTGTTTGTGTCAACAGAAAAAAACATTTGAACGCTAGTTCAAAAGCACCAAGCGCCATATGAAAAAGGGGAAGATAAAATAACTGATCATCAAAATCACACGTGTTATGAATCAAAAAATCATCACTGGGAGTCAAAAATTAAAATGCATCCTATACTTTGTTTCAGAAACTAATTTTGAGGAAATACCAACAGTTTAAACAAGTATTTCCAGCAAATATATCAATTTTAAAGTAGCGAAGGAGTCAGGCTTTTTTTTTAAATAGTTAAACACTGCTTCTAAAGGAATTTTGCAGACTACAACTAAATGAAAGAGATACAGAGATAGAAACAATGCATTCAACATGAGAAAGCCAGTTGCGGATTTTGCTTCAGAACCCACAATCCAGCCCCACTCCTGGCTACTGCCCTGCAGAAAGGTACTACTCAGATGTTTTTCTCTTCAGCCAATTAAGGCACTGAGATACGAATTCCTTACATTTCTTATGTTGATTTGCTGGCTACACCAGTAGCAATGTGTGGGCTAATCGTGTCCTAACTGGCATTTGAAGGTTAAGCACTCAAGTTTGTTAGGGAGTAGATGGCAAGATGTGGACATACAGTAATTATGTGAAAAAGGCACCCGTACCCCTAAGCCTACAGTACTACAGTCCTTCATTTTGATTTTTTTCCCCCCATTTTCTCAGGTAAACGTCAGGGACATACATTAGGTAGGCATCACATCATTAAGACCCTGTGATATACATTCAGCAGCAAGAAAAAAAAAAGAGTTCAGTACAAAAGAGGAAAACCAGGCCATAGCCGTGATGTCACCATAACCAGAGCTCTATTCCTGCTTTTGGTCCATTTGCTAAAATAACTGGCAGCAATATTGGGAAAGTAATATCAATTCTGTGAGAGATTAATGTGCCAATCAGTTTGTGCTTTTGTGTTTTGGAAGGCACTGAGAGCCGCCATGCAACAGAAGAGGGAAATGATTGAGGTCAAGAGGTCAAGGAGGCTCCTATTTATGCCGCATCTGTGTTATTACTGTCGGTAATAACCAACCGTTCTCGTGCTATGCTTCCTGCCAGGTAGCCAAGTAGGTGCTTTACTGTCCTAAAAGCAGGGATAGAGTTTGGAGTGACTGGATTGTGCAGTGCTGCCCTGCCTCGTGTCCCAGAGTTAGGTGCAGACAGACACTCTTCACTTCAGGCACATGGAGAATACTTTTATCACTGCGTCCCTGCGAAAACAGAAAACATGAACAGATTACAGGGTGATTTGGCTGCAGCTCGTTGTCTGACCGAAGGCGTTACAGGGGGTGGTCAGGTCAGCCCAGCCCATCATTGGAGTACTGCTCCTCTCTATTTCAGACATTTTTACTACTCGCTGCCTCAGGAAGGCTGGAAGTATCATTAAGGACACCAGCCATCCTGGTTCCTCACTTTTCTCCCCCCTTCCCTCTGGTAAGCGTTATAGGAGCATAAAGGCACGAGTCTAGAGTCTAGACTCAAGAGACAGCTTCTTCCCTCAAGCTGTCAGATTGCTGAACTCTACCCCTACCACTGGCTCACACTGATGTTTTCTTTCTCTAAAATGTATGTTATTTAACTTATTGTTGTTGCCGCTGTCTTTGTATAGGAGTATACATGCAAATAAGCATTTCATTGCACTTGTGCATATGACAATACACTCTACTCTACTCTAGACAGACTTGCTGAAAAAAGGCCAATTTTTCATTTTTTTCCTATTCATAACAATTTCAATTTCTCCTTAGAATGTTTCACAGGATACCTCGTGTGAGGTTCAGTGTACGGCAACTTTTGTTGGTCAAAGCAGCTGAAAGCATTAGGGCTGAAGGTTGTGGATAATATCAGAGGAGCAGCTGAAGAGTAATCATGCCCCCATGTGGTCTGTTTTTCTGTTTGCTTTAGTAAGATTGTTTCTTACCAAGACCTATTTGTGCCTCTGTACAAGGACTCCCTAATGACCAGGAACAGCCAGCCAAAGGTGCTGTTGTTCAATGTTTTGCGTGCAACATGTGATCCTACTCAGTCAGCTTAGATTCTTTACACTGCACCTAAAACACCATGCATCACACTGCCTGAGCCTGCTTTTACAGGACTGACCAGCTCTCATGCACATGGTGTAACTCATGTTCTGTCGCCTCCACTTGTGCTTCTGTAAGCAAAAAACAGCTCAACAAACCAAAACCTCAGAACAAAAGTAATGTCTTCTAATGAAGCATAAGATAATTAAACAGAAAATAACTCACCTTGCAAATGGTATGTAGGAGATGCTGTACCTGTAATAGACAAGAACTGGTGTTAATAAACTACCACTTCCTTCTTTTGATAACTGAAAACTATTTGTGAAAAATACATGAAAATTACACATACTGTGGCAACTTAATTGTTCAGAAATCCCAATAATATTATCAATACACTGATTGTATTCCATTACTAAATTAATCTTTTACTGTTTTTACAAAATAACAGCACATCTATCAAATATTTCTGACCCGACACATCATGTTTGTGCTTCCTTTAAGAAGGAGGCAACTTGACCACCACAGAGAACACTCCTCGACATATAACTAGATGCAGGCTGCACAGATACAAGTAGAGATGAGTTCGAGTAACTCAGTGTTAATGTGGGTGATCTGTTTAAAGATGATAGTGCCTCTTTTCATGTAGGCTTATACTTCATATCACACTGCTCATGGCATGAAAATCAGAACAGGAGCCTCAACACTGCCAGAGGGGGGTTATTACAAAATGTGGTGGAACACAGAAAGCACTTTTATATCCCAATAGACAATGCCTTGCAAAAGTGTTCACCCCTTCCAATGAGGCAAACATGTGGCACAAAACGAGACAAAACGGAAACTTTTTGGTCTAAATGCAAAGTGTTATGTCTGGAATACTCCCAACACACCACATTACCCCACAGTTAACACCTTCCTCACTGTGCAGCCTGGTGGTGGCAGTATAATCTTATGGTACTGCTTCTCACCTGCAGGGACTTGGAGGCTTGTCAAGACGGAGGGGAAAAGGATAGAGCAAAGTACAGGGAAACTTAAAGAGAAAAACCTACGCCAGTCTGGTGAAGACCTAAAACCAGGCTGAAAATTCACTATCCAGCAGGGGAATGGCCCAAAGCACAAGGTCAAAGCTTATCAAGAATAAAATGAATGTAACCGAGTGACCGAGTTCATGCCGTGACATGAATCCAACAGAAAATCTGTGGCAAGATTTGAAAATCGCCTTCTTACACAAATTAGTTTTTAATTTCTCGTGGCAGCGTTCGCTTCTTTCACCCATAAGAGGGTTTAGTTTGAGCACAGAAATATTGATTTAAAAAAATGAATCACTTTAAATGGGTACACTTCTCACGTAATTTAACAAAATGGGAAAGCGTTAGAAGGGGGCGAATACTCTTGAAAGACGCTGTATTAAAGAACAGTTCTTCTAACTAGGATAACCATAAAAATAAATCTGTTTATTAGAACGAAGGTAAAGGTTAAAAATAGCTTGAATTGAACTTTTCAGAAGATGCTGCGGAAAAAAGCAGAGATACGATGCTGCACATAAAACGGGTCTCCTCCATTTCGTTTGGCAGAGCGCAGGCTATCGAGGTAAGTGCTTTAAACACTGCTGTTCCGTCAATTTATCCCGCTGATGAGGGCCTGCGCCAGAAGGGTGCTTGACAAACTAAAGACCAGAGCATTCACTGGGCTTGACGTGAGCAATTTTGCCCTTATACAAATTAGCCGAGCTAAAAGCTAGATAAATAATTGGCCTGTTTCTGTTGTTTGTTGTTTTTTTTTTTCCCCTGTTCTTTGTGCCAGGAAGCCTTCAGGGGAAAACAAGCCTCCTGGCACTGTGAGAGACTTGTGCCTTGTTGCTGTGGCTAATTCTTCTCTGGGGTCAGCCTCCCCAAGGTCAGTGGCTGAGCGCTCAGAGAGGAAGAAGTCCCTGGTGCTGGGAAACAACACTTTACACAGGTAGCTAGAAAGCCCTTCGATTTTATCATCCTTGTCAAAAAGGGATGCTGGACCTACTCTTGTAATCACTCTATTACTTACATATAAATAAAATGCAGGATTTATAAAGGCTAATGACATCAATAGGGGATTTAAGGTTTCTGCTCACTTGTGTGGATTGCACAAGAAAGCAAGACATTTGGTTATTTTGAAACAGTTAAGGGTTTCAACACAAACGCCTCAGTCAAGAGCATCCGAACACTTTGTGTAAAGATGTGCCTACCATTCGCAGTGCTAAATGCATATCAGCACACTGACAAAAAGAAACACATTTCTACACAAAATGGCTGAGGTACAAAGCAAAGAAAGAAATTCCAAGGTATTCGCAATTAATATTTTCATTAATAAGGATTTTATTACATATGTGTCAGAAATTCACTAGCACCCCACAAGCTGTAATAACTAACAACCAAACCAAGTTTTGAGATTTCCACATTACAAATAATTTTTTAAAACCTAAATGGTACTATTTTTTTTAATAACTTGCCTGTTAAGGGCAATATGGTAAGAATATGCCTTGGAACTTTTCAGCAAAACATAAGGAATTCAGAATTAAATCCAGAATATCATCAAGTAAAACCGACCGCAGAATGGAACTGACTGCAAATAATCAATTAAGAAGGTTTCAGATTAAAATCCTTATTTTTCAGAAGACAGCATGTTAATATAGTCATTTCAAATAAGTTTGCAGAAGCAAACTATGAATAAAACTCACCAAGCAAAAGCCAAAAACTGAAAAACGCAGAACAGCAGAGCAAGACCTTTGTTCTTCCACTAAAAAATAAAAGAAATGTGGAAAAATTCCAAGTCAGGCTACAGTTGAGTATTGGGAGAAAAGTAAATATAAACAACTCACTGAAATAAAAACCTAAGCTAAATAATTCCTAAGCTTTACACATGTAAACTACAATTGGCAAATATTTGCTCTGATGAAACAGCTGAAATATTGACACTTTTTTTCAGAGCTTGTAAAGAAGTGAAAACAGTTACTTTGTTTTTGGTGAGCACCCAAATTGGTTCATGTAGTATTCTTATTTCTCACATGCATTTTTTCTCACATACAAAATGTCTCCTCTACAGATAGCACACAAAGACAAATACTACCTGTAGCTATGAAGAATGGGATAACCTACTGCCAGTTCAAACTCCATTTCCTAGACTCAATGAAATACGTGCATTTGAAAATATCGAGAATGGATTCTCACCCAGAACGCAGCACAGAGTGTCAAAATCAAGCAGGTCTGCAAAAAAAAAAGAATTGACAAAATGTGAATCAATACTATTAATATCAATATCTTACATTCAAACTTGTGTAAAGTAATGAACATTTTTAACCTAATAAAAGAGATATGACAGCCTAAAAAAGCAACATGTAAAACAAATACAATAACTGCCATTTTAAGTAATTATTTGACTGCCCCAAAAAGAGTCACAAATCACAGACTGAACACATACCAAAAAACAGAAGCCCAATCGACCCAGTTGTATAGGTTTAGCTCTTTGCAAAATAAACACTTCAAAACTCCTACTGCTCGGGTTTTGTTGTTTTATTTTTAAATACCTGTTGTTTTTACAAATTATCACGTACAATTAAAACCCCTCGATACCCCATTGACTTTGAAACGCTTAATTAATGCCTTCTTTCCTGCACTCTCCAGGCGGAGCTGGGGGGTTCCTGGCAGAGTTCTCGGAAAGCCTCTTTCTCTCTGGCACAGCCACCTGTGCACTCTTCTTGGGCTTGGCACAGAGAGGCTGCTCACCGCTTTTCAACCCAGACCTCTTCCAGACCCTCTCTGGGATGCGGCCCCCCATTCCGGGGCGGAGCTCTCTGTGCTCTGTGCTGCTTCTCTCTGTTCCGAGGAGAACCCTGGGAGCGTTCCAGCATTCTGCACTGAGCGCCAGGGGCCCAAGAGCACTCAGAGAGGCAATTTAACCCTTAGCTCCTGGTGGGGAATTGGGTTTGACTGTGTTTGTATTCCTAACGTCTCTCCGTCAGGGCAGCACAGGGGTGCAGTGGTTAGCATTGTTGCCTGTCTGTGCTGGGGTCCTGGGTTCGATTCTACGTGTTATAATTAATCATAATTGCTTACACTTATATAGCGCTTTTCTGGACACTCCACTCAAAGCGCATTACAGGTAATGGGGACTCCCCTCCACCACCTGAATGCAGCATCCACCTGAATGATACGACGGCAGCCATATCGCGCCAGAACGCTCACCACACATCAGCTATCAGTGGGGAGGAGAGCAGAGTAATGAAGCCAATTCATAGTTTGTATGTTCTCGCTATGTTCGCGTGGGTTTCCTCCAGATGCTCTGGTTTCCTCCCACAGTCTTCTGGGACAACTGGCCCTGGTGTGAGTGTGTGTCTGCGTGTTCCCTGCAATGGACTGGCGTCCAGTCCAGGGTGTATCCTGACTTACACCCATGGCTTGCTGGGATAGGCCATGGCTCCTGCATGACCCTGTACTGGATAATGTGTCTGGAACATGGATGGATGGATCTATCAGTTAACCCTAAATCAATATGGATGGATGGTACCATACAAGGGAGTTTTAGACCTTTCCCCCTGCTTGCGTTTCCTGATGCTGTGAAATACAGTATTTATAAAGACAGAAATGTGACATGGAATACTTTCGATATGGTCAAACTCTGAAATCTTTGAACAAAACCCTTCTTAAATGGCTGTAAAGAGATGTGGGTGGGGTCGGCAATGTGCATTCTTACCAGCATGACCGCAGTGGCCAGAGCCCGGGTCAACTCACACATCCTCTTCAGCTGCTTCAGAGGTCCCATCAAAAACATGGTGCTAGAGAGACACAAAGAAACACTGTCATCGCCTGCCTCCTCTGACACAGCACAGGTACAGATTCCTAATGAAATTACATTGTCTCCAGTGAGTCACATTGTACAGTTAGCAATGACAAGAACTCACAAAGAATCCCACAGAAAAAAAAACATGGCTACCATTCTGTGAAAGCCTAACTAGACAGCAGTATTACTGCTACCCTTTGGAATAAGTATTGCTACTCGAAATCTAAGCAAGACTGGGCTTGGCCAGTACTGGGATGGGAAACTGTTAAGGGAAACCACAGTGCTGCTGAAAGTGATGTTGGTGAACCAGTAGATGCCAATACCACAATATGTAGATTAGAGACACTGTGCTGTCCATCAGATGAGATGTCAATGCAAAGTCCTGATTGCTTGGTCATTAAAGAGCTGCTTTTTGAAAAAACAGGTGTATTAATCCAGATGTACTGGCTACACTCCATGCTGGGTTGCTGGTGTGTAATGGCTGCGGAGTATCACACAGATGGGTGCGTCACGTCAGTGGTGGGTGTAGTGGGTCCCCTCCAATATGTAAAGCAGTTTAAGATCCTTCAGGACAAAACGTGTTCAAATACAGGAATTACATTTCTGAAACTGCTCTTCAGAAAGTCACCAATGATCTGTTCAATGCAGTAGATTAATCTATCTTGATTTTTAAGGCAATGGACTGGCACCCCGTCCAGGGTGGGTGTATCCCACTTTGCTCCCAATGCTAAGGGTTAGGGATAGGGAGAGAGATAGGGATAGAGATAGGCTCTGGGCCACCGGGACCCTGAATTGGATAAGCTGGTCTGGTTTAATATGCTCCCACCGTTCGTTTCCTCTCTGGGGGTAGCAGGGCATTTTGTCACCCCATCCCAAATATTCTGGTTCACCACCCCGAAAGAAATCAGGGACAGGGTGCTTGTACACCCAACTTCAAAACCTAATTTTTCAGACAAACGTTTTGTTACCATTTGATCTTCCTTGCCAGCTTTGTTTTGTTGGACTGGAAAATGTTGAACATTCTCATTTTTGTACTGTGATACTGAGGAACACTTAAGAGTTGATCAGGTTGAAAGGCATGACAAAAGTGAAACTTCATTATTATCTAAAATAATTTTATTTGGGACCCAATATGTCCAAAATATTCCACCCCCAAAAAACTGTTCTTCATTTTCAGTCAAGATCATTTTGCTTTCTAGGTCAACAGCAGCTAAGAAATTGACTATGATGGGTGTGGTGGATCACAGAATATACCAGTCCACCCTTTTACTAATATTATTCCTATGGACATGTGCACTGTCAGACTGTAGTGGGATACTGTGGCCATGATGATCACCTGGTTATCTGCAGCTTCTGCAGTCACTGGTCTAATCTTAACAGAGGGAGCCCCAGCTTTCTAGTCCATCTGTGCTTTTTAATTTTCCACTTTTTTTTCTTATGTCCCCATTTGTTCTATGTATACAATAAGCTATCTTGATGAGGGGGCATTTGAGAACACTTCATTAAAGCAATCATCAAAAAAAACAGATATGGAAAGTAATAGGATAATGGCATCAAAGGCAAGTCCAGGAAACGCAGGATTAAGCTGCATACGTCATGTGCTTTCACAACCTTGAATAAATTAAGACTCAATTACCTGAAGAAGGAAAGAGCATACAGTGTTGGAGGGAGGCTTAATACAGCTTTTTTAATTGTAATGACTAATTCATCCCGAAGTACAGATACCTAATCAGGAAGGCATTAAATACCTCTGTGACGAAATCAATCATAAAAAGCAAACTAGAGCTTTATGAAAACTTGTTTTTTTCATAACGACGATCTTACAAATAAGGGGAGATAGCTGAATGAAAGCAGCTTTCAGATGAATCACAGCGTTAAATCAGAAGATCAAAAGAACAACAAGGGAGAAAGGCTTTAATCGCAGAGTGCTGGTGATCTGTATTTTTAGCAACCTCTGTGCATGTTACCTCAAAACAACAGCTCAGCTGCTCAGTGCTTGATAAAGGTCCTAGCCTAGCAATGTGTCCATGGTTTGGGCTTCAATGCCATGAACTGAGGGTACGGTCAGCTGAGAGGTGTGCTTCCATGTTCAGTGGGGGAAATTCACCTGGCTGGGCAGAAATATAGCCCACGCTGTGACTGACTGAAATGACAGGTCACCTCAGCTTGGTCAGGCTCACAAACCCAAGCCACAGCCAGCCTCATGTGGCGAAGATGAATGGGTTCCTACTCTTCGTTATCCTCTCAGCTCCCACACGAATGCAGAAACATTTACACCGATTTGGAAACACACAAGCCAGCAGCCATATCACTCCGCAACTCACCAATGGCAACCCACTGAAACTAAGCAGGTGTGAGCCTGGTCAGTACCTGGATGGGAGACCTCCTGGGAAAACTGAGGTTGCTGCTGGAAGAGGTGTTAGTGGGGCCAGCAGGGGGCGCTCACCCTGCAGTCCATGTGGGTCCTAATGCCCCAGTATAGTGATGTGGACACTGTACTGTAAACAGGTGCCGTCCTTGTTGATGAGGACGTAAAACTGAGGTCCTGACTCTCTGTGGTCCCATTGGCCCTTACCAATCATGGCCTTCTAATAATCCCCATCTATGAATTGGCTTCTTAACTGTGCTCTCCTCCCCACTGATAGCTGATGTGTGGTGAGCGTTCTGGCGCACTATGGCAGCTGTTGCATCATCCAGGTGGATGCTGCACACTGGTGGTGGTGGAGGGGTAAAGTGCTTTGAGTGGAGTGTCCAGAAAAGTGCTATATAAGTGTAAGCTATTATTATTATTAAACTGCTCTTGCTCTTGCTGCTCTTGAAGTAGCTGTGTAAAGCGAGTTGCTTAGCGTTCCTCGGGTTTGCTCGGAATGTGCAGCGGCTTGCGGTGAGGAAGACCGTGTTCCAGCAGGGCGGGCAGGGCACACACGCGCCGGAAACTCAAAAGCACGGACCGTTTTCTGCAACGTGTGCGAGACTTACCTGACGAGAGACGCGATATTGCCAAAGGTGTACAAGATGATAAACAGCAGTAATCCAATTCTGGGCACCCACAGCAAACATGTTCCCTGAAAAACAACACTTTTAACATTTTAAAACCGGACAAAAGGATGTTTTAGATACATATTTTAGTCTAGAAGTACGACAGACATGAATTAAATTGGGGATATATTCATCCTTTTCTTGTCTTTAGTTTTTAGGATTTTGGGTTAACATCTGGAACAATGATGTTCTGCTGAAAAAGATAAGATGAACATCTTTGACTGGAGGAGAAACTCAGTTTTATATACAGTAGATACTCAAGCAGCACTTCAAATTCCTGCTTTTGCATATATAAAGTCAACTTTAGACAAAGACAGCTGTTGTGCACTTATTAGTGCTCTTTAGTTGGGCATAGCTAACTTCAGGCAATGAAACGAGTGTATGTGTCTATTGATCCTCACAATTCATAGCTACAGTACCAAGTGTTCTTAAGACACCCTAATCCCGAAAGACATTCCTCATAAGATACATATATACAAGCACATTTGCACTTTGAGTAGCAAATACTATTTTACTCACTATCCAAAATTTGGGGTTTTTTTATACATTGATACATTTTCTAACCTCTTCATCCAATTCCATGTCGCGGGGGAGCCAAAGCCTATCTCGGCAAGCAACGGGCACTAGGCAGGATACATCCTGAGTGGGACGCCAGTCCACTCACCCCTCACCCCTCACACCAGGGACAGACTTTCCAGAAGCCAATTCACCCATCAGCATGGCTTCAGAATGTGGGAGGAAACCGGGGTACCCAGAGGAGACCCACGGAAACACAGGGAGGATGTGAAAACTGCCCAGTCCATCACTGGGGTTGCCCTCCCATCCCTACAGGACATTTATGACAGACGGTGCTTGAGGAAAGCTCTAAGCATCATCAAAGACCCCCACACACCCCAGCTACAGACTGTATGACCCTCTACCATCTGGAAAATGGTACCGGAGCATTCGGGCTCGGACTACCAGACTCAGACAGTTTTTACCCCCGCACTATCAAACTATTAAACTCCCAGCCTCTCTCACCTACCATCTGAACTCTCACAGTGCCTTCTCTCTTCATCAAAACGCAAACACACATTGAAATCTACCTCTACCTCACATGTCAAAAAGCTCACTCCCCATAATTTTCTATCTTTTATTTCATTCTGTTGATGTATGTTTGTGCACATCTGATCTTGTTGTGCACATTACCTGTTACCTGTTGTTGTTTTGCACACTGCCTGTTGTCTCTGTCTTTCTTTTCTTATACAATTGCATTGTTGTTTTTTTGTACTACTTATCGTCTGAGAGCTACAGTAGCTAAATAGCATTTCGTTATACCATATACCTGTATAATGACAATAAACTTGAACATACGAACTCCACACAGATAGCACCCCAGAATTAAACCCAGGGCTCCAGAGCTGTAAGGCAGCAATGCCAACCACTGCACCACCGTGCCACCCAAGCGCATTTACTTTTCTACATTTCTATTTTTTTCCAATTTTTATAACAAAGCAATGATTGATGAAGGATATTCCTCTAGACAAACATGTAACTGTTCACTGGTCTCCAAGCCCTAGATGCCACACGCCACCTCTCTCCCCGCAGATGTTCAGTGGCACTCAAGTGTGGTAAGTAATATATCCAGCGCATTACTGTCGCAATCTCATCTCTCAATAAAGCTGCTGTTACACAAGCTGCTTGAGGATGTGTTGTCAAGCCAGGATGAAGGAAGCAAGTGAGGTCACAGGATGTGACACAGTCAGGCTGCCATCAATCACTACAAATACCGTTCTGTAGTGACTAGACACTCCCACTCAGACCATCCCATCTGGACAATGGTGATCTTGGAGAGGAGTCTTATCTTAGACTGCTGCCTACCTTTGACAGACTTTGACTGTTGTTTGACTGGACAGGTTAGAAACTGCTGGCAAGTGACCAGCATACTGCCAACGCAATTGTTCTGTTGATAAATGAGGCACATTGTTAACTTTCTATGTTTTTCGTCATTCTCAACAGGAGTGATACTGAACATGCTAAATCACCTCGTCGCCAGGGCTGTAAATCACTGCCGAGGTGATTTAGTGTTTATGCAACACTTAAAGGAATTCAAATGTATATCATGGTCTGCCATGAATGATTAATTAATACAAAGGACACCAAAACAGTTAATAAATATCCAAAATCCATATATTATATCCAAAAAACGGTGCCAAGTGTGTCTTTTGATGCTTATCACATCAGCAAAGTTTAAAATCTTTAAAAGTGATCGTCGTGAACGAACATTACAAACATTACCATTCGAAAATTAAGTTTTGTTTCCAAAGAAACAACCCTGCTGTTTGTACAGTAGATGTGTTGTATGAATCTACATTGTATTGTACAGCACTGCACTGTTTGTGAGTGGAGCGGGCAGCATGCCCACAGCCTTCCAGTAAGGAAAGGAAGTGTCTCTTTAATTAATTAATAATAATAATTGCTTACACTTATATAGCGCTTTTCTGGACACTCCACTCAAAGCGCTTTACAGGTAATGGAGACTCCCCTCCACCACCTCCAATGTGCAGCATCCCCCTGGATGATACAAAGGCAGCCATAGTGAGCCAGAACGCTCACTACACATCAGCTAATCAAGACACCCCAGATGGGACACGAACCCACAATCTCTGGCTTAGGAGACCAGTGCCTTATCCATTAGAGGATCTGTTATCCTTATCCGTATACAGAACCTTGTTTATGTATCAATCCCAGTTGGATAGCTAACCTCATACTTATTATTGACGATTAATTATTAAGACTTCTACCTTATCCTCTTTATTGATGGTGGATCCTCCTGTGGCTACACTGAGGTCAACAGCTGAGCTGGAGACGGACGCCCCTGTGCTAGCCAGAAGGCGTTGTGAGCAGGAGGTTGGAACGCCCGTGGTGCTCAAGTCGGAGCACATTCCTGTGAGAAGCATTCCGTCAAACCGGCCAAACCAGAAGGGAGGGGAATGCCCAGCGACACCCCCATCACTTCCGCGCCGGAGCATTTCCCCACCCCAAACGACAGAGCTCTCTTCTCACCAAGATCTTTAACATTCCATCAGCTTGAGAATATTTTCCAAGGAAAAAATGGGCAACTACGAAGAAATACGTACTCCTGATAGTGTGTGTGTGTCTGTGTCATACATCTCTAGTTCTTATCCTTCAAATCAATTTGCTCCTCAGCGCCCTGTGCTGCCAATTTATGAAAACATCTGCATTTGATTGAGACTGAGAATGCGAAGAATTTACAGGAAAGGGACGCACTAGGAAAGAGAATTATCTTGATCATAAAACAGCTTTGGAAAATTCTGGAAAACGTGGGGAGTAAATATTCCACTGGACCAAATCATTTTGAAAGATACAGAACCTTGTTTATGTATCGATCCCAGTTGGATAGCTAACTTCATACTTATTATTGAAGATTTTTTATTAATACTTCTACTGTGTTACTTTACGTGCTGTTAAAACAGCATCGGCATCCCCTTCCAATGAAAGGTCACGTGACCAGCATGACCGATTATTTAACCAGCTTCCTTTGAAACTGGTTCTCCAAAAAGTTTCATTTTCTCTTTACAGCACCTCTGAAAGAGAAGGAGGTAAAGGCTCTGGAATTCACAGCAGAGCAGGAAATATCAGGATGAGCAACACTAAACACTAACTAAAGCTTCGAGGAAGTTACAAATGCAAACATTTAAATAGACTCAAGGGCTACAAGTACTTTTACCTTGTACAATAAGGTGGCATATTATGGGAAGTAATAGTATCTGCCCCATCAGGAACTAGATGAGATCGTGGCATATGACAACACCCTGGCCATGTGATGAAAAGTGTGTTCCTGTTGATGGGTTAGGTCATCGTTACACCTGCTCTACAGATAAAATGATGACTTGAGAAGGTGGAATTCTCTTGAAACAATTCCTAAATTCCATAAAATGTGTCCTTTTTAGCTAGCCGTCAGCACCACACTAATTATCCCACAGTTAGCATGCTGCAACATGGCAGTGGACGGTGGCTCTGTGGCTAAGGAGCTGTGCCTGTGGCTGGAAGGTTGCTGGTTCGTATCCTGTGGCTGGCAGAGGAATCCAACTCCATTGGGCCCCTGAGCAAGGCCCTTACTCCCAACTGCTCCAGGGGCGCCGTATAAATTGCTGACCCTGTGACCCCAAGCTTCTCTCCCTTTCTGTGTGTCTCATGGAGAGCAAGTTTGGGTATGTGAAAAAAAAGAAATTCCTAATAGAAGAGATTGAATATGATCAATAAAGTAATGTTATTTTATTTCATTTGTCAAAATGCCGCTGACACTTTTACTCACCAGAATTGAGCAGAGCACACCCAGTGCAAAACAGGCACAGAAGCCCTTCACTCTCGTACTCCAGCTCAAGCTGGAGGCCTCATTTGCTGCCTAGAGGAGAACAGATCACAGAAAGTTAAGTGGGAGAACCACTGCAGATTGTTACAGTTAAAAAACTTAACACAAGTTTCCGTTACATAGCACTTTGAGCCATTTCTGCCTTTCCTGGAGCATGCTGACGTGGTGTGCACAGCTTGTCCCCAGTGGGATTCAACCACCCTCTCAGCCCCCAGCACTTCCACCAACAGAGATGAATTCCCCTATGCTGAAAGGCCAGCCTCCTGTTTTGGGAGAATTCAACACTAATCAGTATCCTAAGGGGTTACATCACTGTAATCGACTCGTGCACCAGATGAGCCCTGGGTCATTCCAGTGTACAAATAAATCAGAATCCAAGAAAATCCCCACCTCAAAACTACAATCCTGTAGTGGAACTTATTTTGTGTGAATCTGACAGATCAACCTGGACAAATGTCACAGGGTTCCTAGCATTTAAATCAGCATTTTCAGATTCTCAGACGAAGTCCACTCTGAAGCACATTGGAAAGTATGACTACAGCAACCGCATCAGCATGCTGTTAAAATAAAAAAATAAAACATCTTCTTCAATCTCCTGTCTGGTCAAAATAAAGGTATTCCACGAAGAACAGCAATTTGATAGTCTTGCTTTTGTTAATATTCATGAAATGCTATCTGCATGGAGTTTGCATGTTCTTCCTACATGGGTTTGCGTGGGTTTCCTCCAAGTGCGTGCGTGCGTACGTGTGCCAAAATCACAACAGGTCCCAATCCTACTGGGAGAGGGAGGAGGGAACTCAGTGGAACTGGCAGCCCAGTATGTGATCTCCTGTCACAGCCTGAGGAATAGTGAGTCTGTCTCCCAATAATGCTCCTTCTGTCTACAGTATATGTCAATATTTTATAATATGTCTTTGTTGTAAATGTAGATTTTATTTTACTTTTATTTTTTGTTTTGTTTCATGTGAATTTCATTATTTTATTTGCTTTGGCAACACTGATTGTACCCATCGGTCATGCTAATAAAGCACCTTGAATTGAATTGAATTGAGTGTGTATGTGAGTGAGAGAGTGAGAGAGTGTGCGTGCGTGCTCGGAGACTGACCGGCATCCAGTCCACAGTGTATCCTGCCTAGCGCCTCTTGCTTGCTGGGGTAGGCTCTGGCTCCCCCACGACCCATGAAGTGGATCAAGTGGTTAGAAAACGGGTGGATGGAAGATTCATATGAGAACTGCTGTGGGCTTGAGTCCCTCTTCAGGATAAGGAACAGCAACGCTTTCGAGCCTCAGCAGAGCCGTCAGCGCGGCTGCTCGGCAGCCCGCACGGTCAGTGAGCTCTCCGGGGGCCAAAGATCACTCCCGAGTCGAAAGGGGACACTGGCCCACCGGGATCGAGAAAACCACAGCTGGGGCATAGCGGAAGCAGAACCGCCCACAGGCAAAACCAGAAATGACAATAATTAAAGAGATCGCAAAGCTATCGATTACTAGGCTGAGGATATGTTTGGTGTGTACGCTTCGCTCTAACTGTCCTAAAGTATCTTATTCCTGCGAAAGACCATGTGTAAAAAGCAGCTTTGGCCCTGTAACTCTCCTAGAATGCAATGTGAGCCATTTCACACTGTGAAACCAAGACAAACCAAAAGCAGCTGTCAAAAGGACGATAGACACACCTAGTTATTCATGTTCTCCAGTTTTGGTCTCATCTTTAAAAACGGGTCACATAATCACTGCAAGTGGGTCTGAATGTCCGCCCAAAAGAACCCCCCCACCATTGAATCAGGAGTTACCGTGCACCGCACTGACTCGAATCAGTGGAGATCTGAGCCAGAGCTATACACACGGTATTACTTAAAAGAAAGAGACTGGAGACGTGAGAGGTGGACGAGTAGGCTCAGTCCCAGCCCGATCTTAACGTTAAAGAGAATGCCACCCTATAAATAGCCCCAACCACGTCGGTCTTCAGGGCTCATCGATATATATTAAAGGAGAAGTCGCTGATATGCGTTTTGGGCGCATTGTCAGCGGGTTACCAGTAAGCAGGTCCGACACAGGGCCGTGCAGTTTCAGCATGCAAGCAACCTCAGCTTTTTTTTTTTTACCTGTAGTACGTTGAGGTCATCGTTTCCGTCCTGGCCGCTCAGCACTCTCTTGAGTTTGTCCATGAAGGTCTCGACGAAGGACACTGCTGCCGGGCGCCTAGGTTAACTGTTTGGCTCGTTAATGTTATTGTCCTCGAGTGGCAACAGGTGAATTCCCCAACTTCCTTTCGACGTCCTCCCTGCCGCTGGGTCCGTCACTACGGCAACGGTAACGTCAGCACGCACGGCCGGCGTGCCGGCGTGCCGGGACCACGGCGATAAAGAGCTGTCGCGCCACCTGGCTTTAGTATGATGTTTGAGGCGAACGACAAGAGATCATAATTGGCGGTAAATAACAGACGAAATTAGACGCTCTATATGTGATCAGGAATTCTTTACAGAGTGATCTCAGGAATTCAAATGCGAAATCTTGGATGCGCGATGACACTGCTCAGTGTTCGCAGAGTTGGCAGCTGTCTTGGAACAGCGCCGCAGTAATACTATAGGAAGTTATATTAGTTCTCCACACCTGTCACATTTCATGCAGTGGCCTGAAAACTAATAGTGGCAGATATAAAATAAAAAAAAATCCACACTTTAGTCCTGTAACTGCCTGAAGAATCCTATTCTGCATAACAATAACAATAGCTTATTTTCTCTGTGTGGGAAGTTGAGATCTCTTTCACTGTTTCCCAATTCAGGATCACGGGAGAGCCAGGGTGTAATCTAGCAAGCAACGGGTGCAAGGCAGGGCAGACAGACACAAACCCAGACTCTCACACCAGGGACTACTTATCCAGAACCCAATTAACCTACCAGCGTGTTTTGGGGCAGCAGGAGGAAACCCACATGAATATGGTGAGAACATACAAACTCCACACAGAATTTAAGCCAGGGCCGCTAACCACTGCGCCCCTGTGCTGAGATATTAGGAATACAAACGCAGTCAAACCCAATTCCCCAGCAGGAGCTAAGGGTTAAATTGCCTCTCAGTGCTCTTGGGCCCCTGGCGCTCAGTGCAGAATGCTGGAACGCTCCCAGGGTTCTCCTCGGAACAGAGAGAAGCAGCACAGAGCCGCAGCTCCGCCCCGGAATGGGGGGCCGCATCCCAGAGAGGGTCTGGAAGAGGTCTGGGTTGAAAAGTGGTGAGCAGCCTCTCTGTGCCAAGCCCAAGAAGAGTCCAAGACGCTTTCCACTGCATCGCCATGCCACCCCCACTTAGACTCACAGTAGGTATTCGACATGCAGAAGGTCTCTTTCTAGAACGTCTGCCAAAGTCGACATGCAGAGCAGGGGCTTGATGTACAGGAACGAAAAACAAGGTCAAAGAAGGTTTCATTAAGACTTTATTGGCGTTTTCGTAATCGAACGTTTTAACAAACGACCCCTAGTTGAAGAACAGGTGATCACTTAAGTTCCAAAAAATTGCACTTTTTTTTGTACCATCGGCATTTGAACTGCACAACGATCACAAGACAGAGCTGAAACCGCTGCGGAAAGAATGGAGAGCAATAAATATCATTGTACTAAAAGCAAGACAGAGTAAGGTCAAGAAAGAACGGAAAAATACACTTGGTAATGCGTAATGTAGCAGGGTGAAGGTTCTCAGCTGAAGGGTGTGACAGCAGAGGTTCCATTAAGAGCACTTCAGGCTGTAACTACAGAATCTCATCTTGATCTCTAAAAACTCTTGCGCAGAATGAAAGACTGCACGTGGGTCCATTTCAATAAAAATATGAGAAAAGGTCAATGTTTAAAGAAATCAAAATTAAGCAGTGGGTTCACTGAACAGGGCAGTAAAGTGAAGTGAGTCATTCTACTTGTGTTTATAAGGAAACACCTCTTTGGCTTCCTTCTTCATTTGCACTGCAAAGATCAGTGTGACTTCCTCACTGTGTCCTTTGCAGGGCTGTATTTTAGCCAGCAAACTAGCAGTTCCTTCAACAGCACTGTGGGAATAAAGTAGACTGTAAAAGCAAAGACAGGATTACAAACTGAGCTGAAAGACTAAGTTCCTCACAGATATTTCACCCTTTATGAAGAGAATAAATAGGGACGAATTTTCGCTATTCACAGTATCGGACTTCTCACTGTTTACTGCAGCTAAGACGTGATCTAAGGGGATCTTTGGGGGTCCTCCAAGACTGTCCAGTGTGGGGTTCCCCAGAAGACTTTGCAATTAATGTCATTCCTCATTGATAACTTTAGTATCTGGGGTTATTTGAGAGCAATAGCTTGAAAGGGGGATTCCCCTCCCTGAAAAGACTGAGAACCTTTGGTATATAAATATCAACATATAAAAGGCTTGTGGGTCTTTGGCTTTCAACACTGTTTTTATCAACATGCAATTCAAATGTATAAATAAATTATTTAGGATTAGAATACATCTAGGAGCTATGCAAAATAAAGCTTTATGTCTTCATCCCAGGTAATATGTCCCATTTACACATTAGTAAAAAGATAGTCTCACATATTTCACTTTCAACAGTGAAACTGTCAACAGCTTCAGTTTTAAATGTACTCATTTACAATGGCTGCAATAACACACTTATAAGCTAAGGCACTGGGTGGGAGGAAATGGGAGCAGCTGGAGAAAACCCACAGGGACACAATGAGAACATGCAAACTCCACACCGAAGGTACCACGGGTCCAGATCGAACCTGGAACCCAAGAGCTGTGGAAGCCGCACTGAACGTTAGGCCGCTACACTATCCCACGACCAAGTAAAAATTATCGGCTTCATATTCTCATCCTTGTATTGCGTTAATGACGTCACTGTGACTGGGAAAAAGGTTTTGAGGTCTCCTAGGTCACTCAATCACTAAGTCTTACCCAAGCTCTGCCTCACTGTCTCTGCTTTGTGTTGCTGCAGGGGGGTGATCAAAGGGTTTTTATCCAACAGTACAAAAAGACAATTTTTTCCCCAACTTTCCCAGAAGCACAGTTACCCACTGGAAAGCAGATCAGATGAATGAACGGAGAGATCAACTGATGGACAGCTTGACAGAGATGGGGAGCTTGACTGTAGTGAAACAAAAAATCTGAAGTTGTTTTTATTGTACACTGGGTTTAATTTTTTTAAAATAATTTGTTTCAGGGCATTTCGGACATAAGTTCCTCTTCAGCTGTTGCGTAAGAAATGTATCGAAAATATTGTATACCTGTTGTGATTAGGTAGGCAGTTTTACCACAGCTAGGCTTAATTCCAGAAAAGCAGAGCACATTTGGCAGTGAACATGCATTCATGAAGGCACAGAGACTAATTGGTCATCTTGAACAGAGAAACACCATGAACTGGCCTTGACAGAGCATCATCACTAATTTCACTCAAGAAACATGATTCAGCTAAGGAAAAGTGAATATATATTCATACCTAAATGCAAAATTATGTCAGCATTTGAATACAGTACAAATAATTGTTTAGGCACTACAGCACCTCTACACACCCACCATATTTCCTGTTTATAAATATATATATATGTCTTGATTTTAGTATTATGTGCATGTTAATTTTTAAATTGCAACCTTGTTCACAATATATGAGTTGAAGGACGTAATATTATCCTTTCATTGTAGAATCGAACAACTAACTTCAATGCCCGTATTCGCCACTAGATGGTAGCATCGCGCTTACAATTTCTAAACTAAATGAATCTTGGGAAAAAGCAAGAGGCCGTCGTCCTGGCTTTTCAGTTAAAACTCGGGGGGGGGACTTTAAAAACTTTTCAAACTCCGCTTCTTGTGAAAACTGAAATGCCAGGACAATTGGAGCACAAGAAGAAAACTCGTTCCACTCTGACAGAATCACTGGAAGAGGCAGACGAAAGATCAGGGCTTTGGTTCTGTTGTTGTATGACGGATTTGTCCGTTCCTCCTTTCTGATGACTTTTCACTGCCTCTTCCTCCATTGTAATTTCTTTGTAGTCTTTTGGTGTTGTCTTTCATTATCTGAGAGGAGTGGTCAGGTACAAGCCGGAAGGTTCCTGTAGTTCAGGGAACACAATCTGTGCTTTCTACTGCTTTTCCTGGGAAAGGGGTGTTCTAGGGTGTGGGGTGGGCCAGGTGGGTCAGTATTCCTGTCATGTGGAAAGGGAGGACCAGTCAGTGAATCTTCTTCCACCTCCCTCTCCCGAGCTCAGGCCTCAGGGAGTTGGGGAGGGAGGCGCTACATTTCATCCTCGGATTCCAGCTCTCTCTCTGCCGTCTTCAGCAGGCCCATCTCCAGTGGGGGGGTCTGTCTCAGACGAGAGCGCGTCACCCTGAGAAGAGACAGGCAGGCGCGTCACTGAGCTGTGAGATTGCTCCACCACACACACACACATAAGACACGGAGGCGCAGAAGGACAACTCTGTGTCAGCTGTTGAGATGTAGCTGTGTTTCAGGGATGTGTCTAATTTTTTAAAAAATCATTTTTTTAGGGCTAATTGAAAAAAAAACTCAAATTCACAAAACTACCAAATCCTCAGGGGCACAGACGAGGTCAGCCCAGGGGACAAAAAAACACAAGGTCATACAAGGAAACTAAAATGTTAATTTATCTAGGATGGAGAATAGCTTCTGTGCACAAAGAGTTGTGGGTGTATGGAACAAATTTCCTAGCTACATGGTGGAAGCCCAGACTCTGGATTCTAGAAGGAACAATTGGACAGAACTTCTCTTGCCGGTTCGGCTACTAAACGAGGAAGCTGGGCTGAACGGCCTCTTCTTATTGGCCAGCTTCCTGTCGGTCTTATGATAACAGCGACACCATTAAAGACCATGAAATAAAACAAAAATCTGGAAAGAATCTGTTGGCATCCAGCACTGGTCCAGAGCAGCTCGACGTTGGACTGCTCCTCTCAGACTGGGTTACTCAACAGTTACTTCCCAGCTGGTTACTCATCTGAGTTGTCACATTCATTGCAGAATCCAGATAGAGAGCCAATACACAACTTGTTAACTGAACTGAACCGTATCACGGTGTTAGAGAAGTTCAAGAAGGTAGCTGTGTCAGCATGCGTAGGCTGTAAAGGTTTATTCCATGGTGAAAATAAACAAAAAAAGTGACATGACTGACTGACATGCCTGAAGAAAGCTCCACAGCCAAAACATTGTGTCTCTTTACTTTTCAACATGGCATAAGCCTTTACTTGTTCCTTAACAAGGTGTTAACTGTGTTCTTTGAATCCAGGTGCACAAGATCAAAGAGAGAGATCACTTTATTGGCCATATAGAATTTCTTGGAATCTTTTCACATACCCCAACTTGCTCTCCATGAGACACACAGACAGGAAGAGAAGCTTGGGGTCAGAGTGCAGGGTCAGCCATTTATACGGCTCCCCTGGAGTAGTTGGGAGTAAGGGCCTTGCTCAGGGGCCCAACGGAGTAGGATTCCTCTGCCGGCCGCAGGATACGAACCGGCAACCTTCCAGCCACAGGCGCAGATCCTTAGCCACAGAGCCACCGCACCACCCTACAATCACCCAGATGACCTACAGCCACCACCTTGGGACAATGTCGGTATCGGCAATGATGGGGTAAATTACCACAATATGACACACGCAGTGTGAAATCTCTAGCACAGCGCATGTATACACAGTGTACCTCTGCCTGTACCTTGGTGCATCTCACTGAAGGCATAAGACGCTATTTCCATGATGGTAAGTCTTTGTGAATAAAGCTGTCAACCACAGCCACAGCGACAATGAAGAAATAACCAGGCCGTCGCTCCAGGCAGGGAGGGCCCTGGATGTGAGCGGGGGGAGGGCTCACCAGCACACGGTGGAGTAGACCACAGCCACGGTGACCAGGGCGAAGGCGAAGTGCCAGCAGTAGCACATGGTGATGAACATCATGTTGTTGTGGTCCTTCAGGTCCCACTCCGCCAGCCCGCTGGGGGGGTACAGGACAAATCCGATCTGCAGGGGGGAGAGCAGATGCTCAGCGGAGCAATGCGGAGACCCGATGAGCTGGGCCACGGTTTGGAGGAGAGGATAGGGCCTCGGACTGGGGGACCGTGGGTTCAAATCCCAGGTGGGCACACTGCTGGTGCTTCAGTCAAAATACCCAATGTATAACATTCAAATTATATTATTCGATCCTTAGAGTTGTATTATTATCTCTCATTGATGTCATTATAGTAATTATCATACAAAAACAGTATACAAAAAGGCTTTACAAAAAGCTCAGTAACAGAGACAGTCTGTTGGAGAAAGACAGATGGACCTAGACGCAGACACAAATAGACACACAGACTGACAGACGCACAGCATTACAGACTGACAGAATCACAGAGTTACAGTCTGACACACACACTGATAGACATACACACAGACTGGCCAACAGACACACACAGATAGACAGAATGACAGAATTATAGACTGACAGACACTAACAGACTGGCCAACAAAAAAACACAGATAGACATTTAGAATTACAGACAGACACACAGACAAACAGACACATGAACAGACGGACACACAGACAGACATACAGACACACAGACCTGCTAGAACCAGCTCCCCTTCAGCAGACACAGGCTGACAGAATTACAGACAGTAACAGACAGACATACAGACACACAGACCTGCTAGAACCAGCTCCCCTTCAACAGACACAGGCTGAAAGAATTACAGACACTAACAGACAGACAGACAGACAGACATACAGACACACAGACCTGCTAGAACCAGCTCCCCTGCAGCAGACACAGGCTGACAGATTACACACAGACACACAGAAATTAACATACAGACGGACACACAGATAGAAACAGACACACAAGGACACACAGATCTGCCAGAACCAGCTCCCCTGCAGCAGGCACAGGCTGACAGAATTACAGACACACACACAGACAGACGGACACACAGATAGAAACCGACACACACGGACACACAGACCTGCCAGAACCAGCTCCCCTGCAGCAGACACAGGCTGACAGAATTACAGATACACACACAGACACACACAGACACACAGACCTGCCAGAACCAGCTCCCCTGCAGCAGACACAAGCTGACAGAATTACAGACAGACACACACAGACACACAGACCTGCCAGAACCAGCTCCCATGCAGTAGACACAGGCTGACAGAATTACACACAAACAGAAACTGGCATACAGACACACACACAGACAGACGGACACACAGATAGAAACAGACACACAAGGACACACAGACCTGCCAGAACCAGCTCCCCTGCAGCAGACACAGGCTGGCACGCAGCAGCTCCAGCAGGATGTTTCCCCGCTGGAAGACTTCCAGGAAGGTGGTAAGAGCCCCCCCAAAGATGGCATAGAGCAGCAGCTGGTGGACGTGCACGTCCAGCATGTCCCGGCCGTGCAGGTGGTACAGGAACAGGAACCCTGGCAGAGGAGGGAGAGGGCGTGAGGAACAGAGAGACACAGGATTCTCCTCTGAGAACGCCAAGCAGTTTCATGACCCATGGTAAGTGTTTTACTTAGAATGAAAGAAAATCAACCTAATCTAATCAGCAATCTAATACAAACCCAGCACAACTCCTGTCCCCACACTACTTCTCTGTACAATATCTCCCAAACCCTCTCTCTCTCACAACCCAACAATCTGAAATTGCCATCACTCAGCACAGAACACCCAGGACAGCAGAGTCCCCTTGAGAGACCTGACTGTGCATTTCAGTATTTGAGAGATGTGTGGATCAGAGGAGAGGGGGAAAGCACTGTAAATCAGCCCGTAGTCTATATAAAACCTGTATAATATCCGTGCAACGTTTGTGATCTGGCCCTTTTGATTTTAGTAAATAGGTACCATACTGTACAGTACCTGTTGTTCTTTGCACTGCTCTGATTGCACGGCTATAATGCAACTAGTGTTAATCTGCCTGACCGTGAGTGTTGAGCCAATGAAGCACAGTGTTACGGACAGGCTCTGTTATGTTAGACCCTACGTGAAGCGGTAAGAGCTGAAGGAGACAGGAGGCGGAGTACGGGAAGACACACAGGGGTTTAATGGTGCAGTAAAGTAACAGTGACAATCTGTGAGACGGTGAATAGTCAGGGCACAGTCCATGAGTCCATCAACCGTGGATCCATCCTGGGACGCAACGAGGTTAAAATCCCTGGGAAGGGGGAAAACACGAACAAACGGAAAATATGGAGATCCTGGGATGACGGGGCGAGGTCCTCCAGACCCCGGGCTCAGAACACAGGAGATGTTGGGGATGAGGCCTATGCTCTCAGGAGACAGACAAAGGGTATCCTGGTGCTAGCCAGGCCTCGTGACATCCATACTCTAATGCTGAGCCATGAGCACTGGAGGTGCTGGCCTTAAATAGGGGGAGACACAACAGGGCACACCTGGAACACATACAAACAATCACAGGGAACCATTCACATGAGTAAAATGGAGCGCCCTCTAGGGGAGGATGTCAACTGTAACACACAGAACTGGATTGACCTGAGACAGAGACAGCCCCAGAGGAAGAGCGAGGAAGAGGAAGGCAGCGCAGGTACCCTCGGTGAAGAAGGCGATGCCGAGCAGCAGGCGGTCGAAGGCGAGGGGAGCAGCCCCAGTCGTGTGGATGGTGAGAGAGACGGCCCCCGCCAGGCCGAAGAACAGGTACATGGTGGCGTGCTGCCAGTTCATCAGTCGATCCCAGTGCTGCCCCACGTAGTCGTACAGCCGCAGCTGGGGTCCGTCTGACACAAACTGCTCCGCCAGCATACCTGCCAACACAGCACACACGTCAAGGGCTCACACTGCACAGCTCACACCACACTCTCATCTCACAGACTCACACTGCACAGCTCACACCACACTCTCATCTCACAGACTCACACTGCACAGCTCACACCACACTCTCTTCTCACAGGCTAACACTGCACAGCTCACACCCCACTCTCTTCTCACAGACGCACGCTGAGCTCACACCACACTCTCACCTCACAGACTCACATTACAGAGCTCACACCACACTCTCACCTCACAGACTCACACTGCACAGTTCACATAACACTCTCATCTCATCTCACAGACTCACACTGCACAGCTCACACCACACTCTCATCTCACAGACTCACACTGCACAGCTCACACCACACTCTCATCTCACAGACTCACACTGCACAGCTCACAACACACTCTCATCTCACAGACTCACACTGCACAGCTCACACCACACTCTCACAGACTCACACTGCACAGGTCACACCACACTCTCACCTCATCTCACAGACACACACTGCAGAGCTCCCACCACACTCTCACTTCATCTCACAGACTCACACAGCACAGCTCACACCACACTCTCATCTCACAGACTCACACTGCACAGCTCACACCACACTCTCACCTCATCTCACAGACACACACTGCACAGCTCACACCACACTCTCACCTCATCTCACAGACTCACACTGCACAGCTCACACCACACTCTCACTTCATCTCACAGACTCACACTGCACAGCTCACACCACACTCTCACTTCATCTCACAGACTCACACTGCACAGCTCACACCACACTCTCACCTCATCTCACAGACTCACACTGCACAGCTCACACCACACTCTCTTCTCACAGGCTAACACTGCACAGCTCACACCCCACTCTCTTCTCACAGACGCACGCTGAGCTCACACCACACTCTCACCTCACAGACTCACATTACAGAGCTCACACCACACTCTCACCTCACAGACTCACACTGCACAGTTCACATAACACTCTCATCTCATCTCACAGACTCACACTGCACAGCTCACACCACACTCTCACCTCATCTCACAGACTCACACTGCACAGCTCACACCACACTCTCACCTCACAGACTCACACTGCACAGCTCACACCACACTCTCACCTCACAAACTCACACTGCAGAGCTCACACCATACTCTCACCTCACAGACTCACATTACAGAGCTCACACCACACTCTCACCTCATCTCACAGACTCACACTGCACAGCTCACACCACACTCTCATCTCACAGACTCACACTGCAGAGCTCACACCACACTCTCACCTCACAGACTCACACTGCACAGCTCACAACACACTCTCACCTCACAGACTCACACTGCAGAGCTCACACCACACTCTCACCTCACAGACTCAAACCACACTCTCATCTCATCTCACAGACTCACACTGCAAAGCTCACACCACACTCTCACCTCACAGACTCAAACCACACTCTCATCTCACCTCACAGACTCACACTGCAGAGCTCACACCACACTCTCACTTCATCTCACAGACTCACACTGCAGAGCTCACGCCACACTCTCACCTCACAGACTCACACTGCACAGCTCACACCACACTCTCACCTCATCTCACAGACTCACACTGCACAGCTCACACCACACTCTCACCTCATCTCACAGACTCACACTGTACAGCTCACACCACACTCTCACCTCACAGACTCACACTGCACAGCTCACACCACACTCTCACCTCATCTCACAGACACACACTGCACAGCTCACACCACACTCTTACCTCATCTCACAGACTCACACTGCACAGCTCACACCACACTTTCACCTCATCTCACAGACTCACACTGTACAGCTCACACCACACTCTGACCTCACAGACTCACACTGCAGAGCTCACAGCAGAGCTGCCGCAGGGTCACATTCAGACATGCACATCTTAAAAATAGGACGTCACCTCATTGTTTTGCCAAAAAGTAAATTATGTCAATCAATGTTTTGTTTATGTTCTTTCCAGAGTCACTGGATTTTACAAAGCCCCATTTCCCCTACTGAAATAAACATTATCATGAAGCTACCGAGACAAGGACATCAGCCTGGGACAAACAGGAGACAACTGCTACAAACGCAATCAAAAAGGAGAATGAGCCAGCTGCACAGAACCAGAACTGTTGTACAGCTATCTGTGCCACATTGACAGTGCTTTAAATGGACTGGCAGTAGGCAAGGCAACTACGATCATTTCTGGAGAGGAATCAGTATCTTCATTTTGGATTTCTTTGTTAAAAGAAAAACTGCAAAACCCATAAGATTGAACAAACAAAAGACATTGATGTAAATTCTGGTCCCGTATTGTGGTATTTATTTTCAATACAGCCTGATGCTGGCCCAGTGTTATTCGGAGGCCCCTGTGGCCCCTGGGACTCACCAATCAGGGAAAAGGCCAGGATGACAGCCGCCTCAATGACCTCCAGGCGGCGCTGCACGGCCCTGCTGGCCAGGGGCACTGTGCTCTTGTTGCGTCTGGTAGCGTGCCAGAGCGAGGACTTCACTGTCCACCACAGCCCTGCTATCAGGAAGAAGCTGCCAGGCAAGGCGTGACCCTTGAAGTTGCCCATCGCGGCTCACGGCACCTGGAACGAAGACAAGGGGGTCACCCCACTCTGTACACCCCGCTGACTGCAGCAGGGCAGCCACACGGCCCACACAGCGGGTGCAGTCCGCTCACGAAGCACATAGTGATGCGTTCACATTTACACACAGAGAGCAGCAGCAGGCTGCATTTGCTTTCTGCCTGTCTGCACAGGGACCCCAGAGCAGGAGCAAACTGTACAAACTGCAATTTCTCGGTGCCCATTACTGCATGGTGACCTCTGGTATCTGAACACTTCATTTTGGGGTTGAGGGTGGCACAGTTCACACAGTGCTGAGGCCCTGGGTTCAATTACAGTCCTGGGGTGCTATCTGTATGTATATTCTCCCTGTGCTCAATTGGGTTTAATCCAGGTGCTCAGGTTTCCTCTCACAGTCCAAAGACATACTGGTAGGTCAATTGACTTCTGGGAAAATTGGCCCCCGATGTGAGCGAGTGTGCGCGTTTGTGTCTGTGTGTGCCTTGTGATGGACTGGCATCCCTTCCAGGGTGTACCCTGCCTGGCACTCGCTGCTTGCCGGGATAAGCTCTGGCTCCCCTGCAACCCTGAATTTTAAAACACAGTTAGAAAATGGATGGATAGATTTTGGAACTACCGCCTGCCACAACGCCATTCATCCAAGGCCTCGACAGACTCACACACTATTGCAGCTCGTAGCAGATTCCCAGCCCTGGTCCTGCAGTCCCACACCCCTGAGCACTCAGTGAAATCACTGAACCCTTAATAGACTTAACTGGTCTCTTTAATTGTTTTCAGTAGCTCCTGAACACTAAGACGTAAGTACGCAGACGTCAAGAAGAATGTACAGAGGCGAGGGGGATAGACAGAAGGACCTGTCTACCCCACTTTCTCTCCCTCTCCTCCTCGTTTTTTAATAGATCTCTTTTGATCCCATTGTGGTGTCCCTCAATCTTTCAAGCGCTGCGTGCATCCCATTAATAATGAGCGGACAAATGAGGACAGAAAAGCTTGCATAATCAGGGCCACCGAGCTTTCTCTTCTGCAGGTGCACAGATATGGCACGAGTCCAGGGAGGCCGGAACAGCACAAAGGAAAGGTGAAACACACGGAGCAGCCATGATCAAGGCAGAGGAGAAGGTCACCCTGACGATCACAGGGCGGAGGTGATTCTCGGCCCCATGGTGCAGCAAGGACTCGGAGGTGAGGAAAACTTCTGTGCATACAGAAGCTCACAGACTGTCACCGCCGTTCCCCCTTACACAGAGGGCAGGCGCAGAACGAACAGCGGTCGAGATATATCCGGTCGATGGAGGGTAGCTCGGTCCCAGTGATTTTCTGCACGGACCTCACAACCCTCTGTATGGCTTTTCTGTCCTGTACTGTGGCTCCACCGTACCACATCGTAATACCACCAGACATAATAGTTACACAGCACCTCTGTGCTGGAGCTGGAACAATGTAGTCAAATTGGAGTAGGTTCAGTTTTATTAAAAAAAACAGTGCAGAGCACTAGACTCCCATTTCTCCCTTCAGACACCACTGTTGTCACCTTAAGCAAGGTAATTCACCACGATTGCTGCAGTTCACAGTGCTGTATGACAAAGACACAGGTAGGACAGTGTTAATTTCCAGAGGGGAGTGCCATACTCCCAGTCCACTAAGAAGACTGGGATATGCTGTGAGCTGATGGAGCTGCCAGACTCAAGTGTGGACTGCCATTTAATCTGCAGGGACTCTGCAGAATTAAAAAGCTGTTTGATGATTCTGACTTCCCTGGGCAAGCCTGTTACCCAGCCAGCTGCTAAGTGCTGCCAGCGACACATCTGGTTCCACATCTGGAGGTGCCAACCCTGTTGCTTCCTCTCCCTGGCATCACGCTGCCAGCAGTTTCTACTGATAATCCTAGTCTGTGACCTGAGGATACACTCCTCATCCATAAACTGAAGATCGAAGGAATACAACACTCAGGCTCCCTCTGGACATGGTCCGTCACCTTTTAGGTCATGTAGCTCCTGATAACAACCACCCTTCACACAGAATAACGAAGAGTCACTGAGAGTGACCTCCTCAAAAATCAAAGTGAAATGAGTTTCCTTCACCAAATGCCACTGATTGGTTTTTCAGTCAATATCCTGTTTAAAAAACAACTGAGCATACATTTGACATGGAGACAAACACCGCAGTCAGAGCACTCCAAGACCAGGCAAGAACTTAAAGGGGCAGCAATTCAGATGGTTACACAAAGAATTGGGTGAATTCACTGGCCCGCAGACAATTATTTTGCCTTTTACACTCTTTAATGTATATAAAATACATAGGTGCCCCAATATTTATGGTCACTAATGGACTTAGACAAAAGTATGTTTGTGTTCCACTAGGATCAAATGTATGTGTGGAATTACTCAAAATTAGAATGTACTTGTGCTTTTCTTTCATATTAAGCTCATGAACACAAATGCAAACACTTAACTGTAAAGCAACAATAACTATTTTGACTTTGCTGCCCCTGTACTTCTGGAGGGGACTGTATTGCTGTCCTGTCTCTGTCCTACCCAGTCCACCTCGCTCTCTCACTCTCCCTCCTCTGGGCACACCACTAGTATTTGGCTTAATAATTAACCCCCCACCTCCAGCAGGGGGCCAGGCAGAGCTTGGTACTGCTGTCTCCCACTTTCACTCTGATATCCTTGGCACAGCCTGGTTTATCGGTCAAAGGCTTGTCCAGCCTCATTCGCAATCTGCTAGGTGCCCAGTACTGCACACTAAAAGTTAAAAAGCACCTCCACATTTCAGGTGGTGCTCTTGTGACCTCTTCACAATACAGCCACTGGTGGCATTTCCAAATTGCACAGACAGCACTCAAGTGTTAAAAACAGGCTCTTCCAGCTCTCTTAATTCCAGATCTCCTCCATGAACTCTCAGGATTCGTCTGTTGATTCTGTCATTGAAAATATCTTCCGCCTAATATCGTCCGCCTAAGACCTTCACCTTGACCAAAAGGATATGTAGAATTTTTGAGATTCTGGGCAAGATTTAGAATTTAATACAGAGCACAGGTACAGGTCACAGAAAATCCACATCACAAAATTGTTTTACTGTGACAGAACTGTATCACAGCAGTGTCTCTGTATTTTCCATTATGAAGGATTAGTTCACAAATGCTTACTGTGTAATTGTGTACACTCTGCAACACAACACAGTGCGTTGCATCATCCTGCACTTCCAGTCCCAAGTCTTGACCCAAAAGCTACCTTTTGTGGTTGGTTAAAAGGTTATAAATTTAAAGAGAAACACATATTGTTGCTTAAGTCATTAAATGTGACACTTTGTTCCACAGTTGGGCGCACACAGACGAGCTCGTGTTTGTGAGCACTTCCCATGGACTCTCATTCCAATGTTTACTGTACTCCCACCACGTCAAAATCCGCACAGCATGAACGCAGGCCAGAGGATGTACCAACATGTCATCTGTTGGTGATCTTTGTGATGACATTTCCTCAGAATTTGTCACCACAATGGTCCGTAATACAGCACCTAAATACGCACACTGCTCCAACATGGCCCTAGATAAATGTGACTAGAAAGGAAATATTAATACTGGTTTTATTGCAGTTGGGTTACAAAGTTCTTGTTCTTTTATGATACTCCTGCCCTTAATGACCCCATCGTTTCCAAAGCAGGGTGCAGGACTTTGTTAGTTATCAGCAAGGTAGTGAAGAGGACACACCAGGGCTCAGAGCCAGGCAGAGCAGGGCTGCAGGCTCAGTACTGTCCAGGAGTGTTGACAGGAAGGCCTGCAGATCTCTGGGAGTCCTTGTAACACTGTCAATGACTGTGGACGTCCAGTATTTTAGCCACACTCTCAGTCAAGGTTCAACTTTTGCAGAATTCCTGTCCAGCCTGTGTTTTCTGCATGAAAATACCTCAAGGGTTTCTGTCCAGGATCAGTCCAAAGAGGTTGTGGAGGTCACTGTGGAAGTTGTAAAAGTAAAATTGTTGTGTTCCATACAGGAATGTGATTTGGTATTGTTTGCTGTCTTTGTGCAACTGATATCCCATGATGCTGATTGTTCAGTTCTACAATTTCAGGGTCTGAGCAGCAACACAAGCCTCCTAGGGGACTGACTACGATAACCTGCCATGCCAGAAAATTAATGTCTTCAGCTGTACAAGAAGCAGAGGAATTCCTTTTCCTCTGTTAACTGCTAAGTTGAGCACGTCCTCAAATTCAGAGTCTGTATGAGTATCCTTAGTGAGATTCCTTCCCTGGTATTGGGGCAGTGCAGTCCATATGGCTGAGGTGAAATCCCCTGTCCTTTACCTACAGCACAGACCAGGATGCACAGCACAAAGCCCCTCAGGTCGCCATAGAGACAGAACACATGTGCCTGTGTTGTGAAGTCAGAGCTGCTTCGTACTGGAGAGGGGGGAGGGCGTCTGAAGAGAGAGGAATGAGGGCTCTTCTCCAGGGCAGCTGCCACACAGTCGCACTACAGCACATCCTCATCCATCCTTAGGCATCATACATGAGCCCTTGCTGTCAGAATGCCACTTCGATACGAAACGGCAGCCTTTTTTACTGTTAGCCTCAAATGAGTCAGGGAAAAATCTAGCAGTGATGCATTGAGGAACTCAACCCCAAAACGATGGGGCAAATACCATTGTCACTGTGCAGTTGATTCTGCTTTCTGAAACAGGTGTCTGGAAAGTCAATAGGTATGATTTTCACTAACATCCTGTATCTTAACAGAGATGTTATTCGAGCGCATTTAAAACAAAGCGTTCCATCAGCACTTACTGTACATTGTGATAGGTATTCTGTTGAACTGGGATCTGCCAGGCATGGATAGTGGGTGTCTTGAATGGAGTAATCCCAATTACTCCCAATTATTCCTAAATATGGTCTGGCAGTTAAACGAAGTTTAAATTAGACAGGGACAGACTTCCAGCATCAATTCACGTAAAACACAGAGAACAAGGCGAAGAAGAGAAGCAATCACAGAGGACTAAATGAAGCAAAATCGCAGTTAAGAACAAAAGGTTTTAGAAGATGGCAACCTCAAAGGTTTCAGCCACAGTGAAACACATCCTGGATGGCTACATACTAATCTAAATCATGCAGAAAGCGATTATCTTTAATAATTCACACAACAAGATCAGGTTACCCCTTTAAGATTATGATGGCCCAAGAAAGGAATAGTATTGTGATTATTTTAACTGTATTAGCAACAGTCAGGGGCCATTGTACTGTACTGTATGAAAATGTAATACTAAGTGCAAGTGTAATAAATATGGCTATTGTATTGTATGCTTCTCAAGTTCGTAACACACCATGGGCTGTTAAAGCATGCTATAACAGTCCATAACAGCCACAGCGGTCAACCTTTTGAACTAGCAGGCAAAAGGAACATCTGTACAATCTGTACAAGGACAAAGCAACAGGCACAGCTCTGGGTTGCCATGGGCACCTCTCAGAATCCAGGCCTTATTGTGAGATTTCTGCCTAATGTGCTGCAAGACCGGTGTTTGAGATAAAAACACCTTTGATGCCAACGAATGATAGGAGGGCTAAACGAGTCTGTCCTTACTCATTATTAAGACCATGCATAAGATGACAGACTGTAAAAAGACTGCTTTGTGAATCTTACCGGCCACCGGAGCACATGTTGGGCCAACATACTACTAGACAGAGAATAAAAATTACCAGGCTCACCATTATAAACAAGGGCCCAATCAAGGACATTGTCATATGTTTTGTGTTTTAATGTGTTTACATTGTAATGTGCATTGCTATCACTTTTACCCCACTACTATGAAGATGACGACACTGACAATGTGATTTGTGAAATGTGAAAAGCGTTTAAAAAAGCAGAAATCAGAAAATCGCCTTCTCGGTTTTTCGATCTGCTGTACGTCTTCCTATTTGAACAGGTGTGGATATGCAAACCACAGAAAAGGACAACAATCGTACGATGGATAGTTCTCTAAAGCGCAACATTATTGCTAAGGCATCGTTTAAAAAAAGTTATTTGACAGTAGGCAGTGAACGCATTAATAAAGATATACTTTTATAATTATGTGTGACTTCCCAAAAGTAGACAATTCGACAGGATCATTGTCGAATTTGTTCTCTCACGTAACGCACGTACATCGTATATTCTGACGGTTAATGACTTACATGAGGATGATGATTATCATCATCATAACAATAACGGTGATGCTGGTTCACATTACTGCCTAGATCACAGCAGTACTGCGGATCCTTGTGTGTTACATGTATGTGCAGTGTGGTTTGAACAAGCTGCTCCGAGCTAGAGCCAAACCCGACTTCAGGCTCTTAACCCGGTGTGCTGTAGCGCACGGCGGCCGCTTTCCAGCCGCAGGCAAGAATCCACACAAACCTGCAGTATACAAGCTCGATAAAACAAACGCCAAACAAACTCTCTCCTCTCAAATTACATGCTTTGTTCTGGTATTAATAGCTTTAAATGATTTTTACAGAGCCGTAAAGTTTATTGGGTCTTAAGGTCAGTCATTTTATTGAAAGTGTGGAAAGGTCTGAACTTCCCTGCGCGTTTATAAAACCGCTCAACGATCGATTCTTTGACTTTATCACCCAAAGCTGAAGCCGAACGAAATGAACAGCCTCTGGATTGTCTATGCGAGAGGTGCATCTTACAAAAAACGTATCCGCCAGCAATACTCCTTAACAACTGGAAAAAAAAATCTTTGATCGTTGATTCTCCTCCATTTCAAAGCATGCTACCATACAAGACAAGTTGCAGACCCTTAACGTGATGTATTTATCGTGATTTATTTGACATCTATATGTTGTACAGTAGATGACCCATCAGTTATTATTGCTGTTAACCTGATGTTAATATCGCCTCGGGCCACTAAAATCTCGTTTTCCAAGCACTTTAACAGACAGCAACGGGTCGAAGTATTTACAGTACAGTGGCTGGGTATACAGAATGTTTACACGCCGTTAGTTTTTCCAGACGTTTTCTTGTTTAATTGGTATAATCGGCTACACTATTAAATAGCCCTTATGAAAATAACGTATAGCTTTCATATAGAAATGTACCAATTCCCTACATAAACCTAAGACCTGGAGTTTTTCTGTAAAACTCCAGTTATTTTCCATAACGGAAACTATAGACAGAGGCTGGATAGAGATGATTTTGCTCTTCTTTAAAATCCGAGCCAAACCTTTTCCCAGGTAACAATACATTATCAACTCAATTCGGGTTTGTACATGAAATTGCGATTTATAGTATTATAATAATTAAATTACAATAATCTGTTTACCTTTTCGGTCCTTCGGTGACGCACCGAAACCCTCTCTTCTCTTCGGAAGATAAACAGATGATTTCTTTCTTCAAACACAGCTTTGAGCTCTTCAGGGCGAGAACTTCTCTCTTGCTACTAGCATCCTCTCAAACTTCTAAGACCGATGTCCTGTGGTTCCCGCAGCAAAACCTTACCAAAGCTGGCCTCTGGTTCTCCCTTTGGAGCGAAATGAATTAAATCAATTGAGAGCCAATTCTAAGGAGGGTTCATTTACAGTGTATCAAAGGTGCGCCTAACTGCTACTACTGCACGAAATCTTTTGTAACAAGTCTTCTGTCCCTAAGGAGTTTTTTTTTGTTCTTTTTTTTAACTAGTCCATCCTACGGGCACCGCGATTGGAGAAGGAGCGCAGAAAGATGTCACTGAGTGGAGCTGTGATTCGTTGAGACCCTCGCCTGTCAGCTCTATGGGCCCGATTCCACGTGTGCAGTTTTGCTCCGCCTGTCGGCCGGTCGAGGGACTGTCAGTGTTTATTCAGACTTGCGGATGGGGAGGGAGCGCCGCAGACCCGCTACTTCAATACGGTTTATTTACTGGGTGAAGGAAGTCCGGAATCCTGTCAAGGGCTTTTGAAGGCGCTGTGTAAAAATACATATCGACTTTGTGCCTCTGAGCCGTCCTTGTTTCATTTTCTTTTATATCCAAAAACAAAGCCCTTACACATTTTAAAATTCTGGTTTTGTGATAGTATCTATGGTTTAGAATGATCTAATAATTGGATATTTTAATATAATGTTTCATATAATCATGGGGTACTTTAATATAAGCTACAGGCAACGGCATTTTATGGGACCTAATTTACATATTTTCTTTACATTTTTCCGAAGCAGCAAAAAAAAATGTTAGACGAGCCACATGTCATTATCACGTTTTGTGTTTTCTAGTTACACAGTTGCGTGACTCTGTTGTAGAGGTTGTGTAATGATGAACTTTGGGAGATATGTTTCCGTCTGATGTTAAATCTCTCTATGTGAGTTGTGTACTCATTAGCACATATTCCCCAGTGGCTCGGTAGAGGTGTCAAATGATTCTGCCGCGGATTATACAGTACGTGAATTACCCTCTTCGGGAGGTAGGCTGTACTTTTTGGAAATTAGTGTTTTGATTTCCTCTCCCTGGATATGTTTATGAGCAAGGGCTGATATTATAAGTAGAGTACATTTTTGTAAAAATTTTGTGCCTTTCCCTCTGCTTTTTCAGCGCGGGATTAATATCTAGTTGTCCCTTTGCGGCCGGGATGGTGACGCAAATTAAAACTTTGTCCTGTCGTGTCTGCCTCAGTGCGCGTTTAAAATGGGTTATTTACTTAGAAAATGTGTTTGTTTTTCAGGGGTGGGTGTGACCCGCAATCCTATTTGACGTTAATGTGTCTCTTACGATTTTTTAGGGAAAGGGTTTCCCCCGAATTCCAGATCCCAGGATGTGAGAGAGGGAGGGACGGGTTTCAAACTTCCCTACGTGCAGTAAGTCACGGCGATTCTCAAAGCCGACGTCTCCTGAACCGCCGGAGCCAGACAGAAACTCCCTGCGCACTCAAGGAGAGGAGACAGTCCGCCTCCAACGTGAACAGCTGTGTGTACAGTAGTTTCCCTGCTGACCCAGTCTCACCTTCACTTGCATGTGCTGCCGGCGGTTTTATCGTCTCTTTATGTAACGCGAAGCCTGGTGACGCTCTCAGATCGTACCTATAACTAATTTAGTGCAGATTTAGCTGTAGGGTTCATTGTGGATATTCCGGTAAAACACACTCAGCGTTAAAAATACTATTTTTTTTCTGTCAACAATAAAATCAAACGAACTCATTTTGTGATCAGAAATGACCAGTAAGAGAATTCGTATTACAATCGAAATGCTTATTTGTACATTCGGTCATAATATAGCTATGTATGGAATATACAACGGGATACATTGTACTGTACAATAAGAAGGTCAAGGAATTTCACTACATTCCCAGATATTTTAGTAAATACATGAATATGTTCTTTCTGCAAATGTTGGCTCGCTTTAAACATTTTCTTAACAGAAACCAGTTCTTCGATTTTTGAAGTTTTTACTATAACTTACGTACTGCATTAAGACTACAGGGCTAACATTTTTGGATTCTGCCACTTTTATTGTGTGACACAACAAGACTAATGACGTCTTCTGTGGCTCGAGGCTCCTACAAAAGCACCAGGCGCTGTTCTCTGTCGTGCCAGTGACGCAATTAGTGCTAGAGAAGCTTTATGACGTCCCAGATTGCAGTGGAGAACGCAGTTACTGGATTCTTCAATATGGGACGAGCACAGCAACACTCATCCTCCTATTTTTTTAAGACAGCTGTGGCCTTTTGTTGGACATTCATTCAGACATAATGTAAAGAATACAGAAATAAAGCCAGTAATAGCCAGCACGTCTCAAAAGAGAGAGGCTGCCGTAATGTTTACAGCCAGCCTAGGGGGCGCGCGCATGTGATGCGATCAATTTTTCGTTCTCTATCTCTCCCCTCTTTGTGTCGTGCATTCTCACGACGTAAAATCGTTGGCCGCTCGATGACAGCAGCAGACGGGCAGCCCATTAAGCAAACTAATCCATACTGTCCTCTGCCGCTTTTCAACAAGAGGATACCAGCGTCACAAGGTCACCTCACCGTGTCCACGCAGAGAGCAGCACAGGCCTCCACTGAACTTCACAGTGGCTGACGCTTTGTGCTGTACCGAAGCCCGTCTTTGACAGGAAAGACAAGAGCAGGATCCAGCATTTGCTTGAGACGTAGACCTCTCACAGACGCGTGCCCTCGCTTTAACTGAATTTGTATTCTTCGACTTGAACTAGTTGTAAGAGCTGCACCAACCTCCCCTGCACAGGAACTGGTGTTACAGTATGTTGTGCAGACCTCATATGCAAAAGTCCATCCATCCACAGGGCCACATCACCAGAACAGCTTGTAGGGAACCTAGCCATCCTGCTCATGGGTAAGTGATAAGATAGGGATCCCAGCTGCCTTTTTGATGGAGACAAACTGCCAAAAAAAAGTGTATCCTTGAGTCAGAAAACCCCACCCCATATTTCTGTCAAACTGCCCATCCCTTTAGGAAGACAGTTCTATTCCAAATCATCTACCTGGGTCTTGTCCCCATTCTAATTGAGTCTAGATTGAAAAACCTTGGGGTGATATTTGATTCTGGCTTAACATGCAACCCACATATTGTCAAGCATCTTTTTTTCACCTCAGAAATATGGCTAGACTATGCCCTATGTTATCACTAACTGTGGCTGAAAAGCTGATCGACACATTTGTGTTTTCCTGAATTGACTACTGTAATGCTCTACTTGCTTGGGTATCTAAATCTACATTGAATAAACTGCAATATGTCCAAAATTCGGCAGCCAGAATCCTGACCAGGTCTAGTGCAAGGGATCACATTACTCCTATCCTGGAGTCCTTGCACTGGCTTCCTGTCAAATTCCATGTGGACTTTAAAATCCTCATGCTCACCCATAAGGCTCTGTGTGGCTTGGCACCTCAGTACCTGTCTGAACTATCATCGGCCTACTCCCCACCTCGCAACCTTCGCTCTTCTAATTCTGGTCTCCTAACTGTCCCCCAAGCCCGTCTACATTCTATGGGTGACAGGGCCTTCTGCTGTTATGCCCCCAAGCTCTGGAACTCTCTCCCCAAGGATATCAGAGAGTCACCTTCAAATCCAGACTCAAAACCTTCTTCTTTAGAAGATCCTTAACTTAACTGGTTCCATTCTTTACCCTTCTGGTCCTATTATACTTAGTACCACCATCCACGGTCTCTCCTGTGTACTGTAATTTGTGTTTTATCTTGTGTGTTCTTTTTATTTATTGTTGTTCTCATTCTGTAAAGTGCTTTGAGAAGCCACCTTTAAAGCCACTGTCTTGTTTCACACTGTGTGTGAGGGACCGGTACCCTGTATTGGCTGGCCTGCTACAGAGGCTAATGAAAAAGAGACCCAGAATTTTTGTCTCTTGAAGACCTCAGTGAAGGGGGGATAGCACCTAAATCCACAACCCCCCGGAAAGGAGGAGTGGCTGAACTCATGTTACTCACCCACTCAACAATCCTCGAACCCTGGCTCAGCACATGGAAGCTTGTGCCTTGCAAACTCGGCTCAAGAATCTCCCGGAAACAACACAGGGGAACTGTGGCATTCCTGACGTAAACCAGACTCCGTTCCTGTCTGTTGATTTTTCCATGGATTTGGAAGGAAAGCCCTTCCTTCTGCCTTGGAAAGGCCCAGCACAATGACTGCAGGGTGAGTCAACAAACCTGACTGGCTCCTGGTTGGCGTCAAGACCCCCACGAGGGAAGCTTTCAGCTCACAAAAAGCCGAAAGCTTGGAAAAACAAGCTAAGAAAGCAGGAAACAACAGCCAGTGATGATAAAGTAAGTGACTTCTGTTGGGAAGACGAATCCAAGAAGAAGACGCACGTCAATCAGCACACTGAATTTATTCCTGTTTTTCGTCAGGCGTGACAAACTCCCAGATCCTCCCAGATCCAGACACACAGTAGGCGGCTCTACTGCAGCCGTACAGCAGGAGACTGCAGAGCACAGAGATGATCCTGAAATCATAACAAGACAATGCAGACATGCAGTACTTCACTCCAGCATTCATGAAGACGTAGTAATGATTGCTGCTCGGGGTGACTTGCAGGAATTTGGAGGTTGCATCACTAAAGGAAAGGGAGGGAAGAGTCTATCATCTTGTCCTCATCCTAGGGGGGTCTGGATGTCAGGCAGGGGCCTGCAGGGGCGGATGGAGTATTTGAGGTGGCTGGGGTGGTGGAGAGAGTGCCAGTGAAGTAGGGTGCTTTTACTGTGCTGCTGGAAGATGCTTTCTCTAATCACCCTGAAGGTGCATTCCTGGAAAAAGGTGTACCACTCTGACCCTGTAGGAGGTGCTGCTGTACAGACTCATCCCTGGGAGCTGCTTCATATCATAATCCAGGATGCCAACACTGGGTAGCGCACTCGCTGGCTCTGCCACCCCCTGTGTGGGCAGCAGGCAGAGAACTGGAAGAGACAAGCGGTGCCAAACCAGCCCACAGAGGGCCCTCCATTCCCTGCTCACTGGGAAACAAGAGTCAAATTACAGTCGCCTGACAGCTGATCACACTAAGGACAGTCAACTTAAGGTTCTACTTTGTCACCCAAGCATGAGCGCTACACTACTGTCAGCACTGAAGCTGAGAGGTGCCCGGTTTTCTCCCGGCAGAACGAAACTTGTGTTCAACTTGCGCAACGCTGGTCTCAAGAGTCTAGTGGGAATACGTGAGTTTTAAACTCTGTGAAAGGAGCGAAAATACGTACACCATACCGGAAGATTATTCGAATATCAGATAAGGTGGTGTATGAAACTGTGGCTGTTGAGATACAGTACTGCACGCGAGCGCTTCAGTGCTGCTATAAGCTCTATACTTTCTCCCCTCTCCCTGACCTGGTGGGCATCTTGCTCGGCCCTACGCCATCTTGGTGAGGTATCCTAGCCATCATCATCAATATGGACAAACGGAGAGGTTGGGAACAAGGAACAAGGGAACAAGGGATTGGTGAAGGAGGTGCTACGGATGCCTAGCGTTCCCAATCTCCAAAGCGCCCAGCCGACTTGAGAGAGAGTTCCGGGGCTCCACAGCTGTCCCGGTGTGGGGCGTCGGCCTTGCCAGGGAGCCGCAGCCGTGCGGCAGCGACGCGGCCTGGTCACGGGACTTTGATGCGGGTGGAGGACCAGTAGAAGGGTGCTGGCATGACCACGTGGACCCGGCAGGTGGGGCACGTCTGTTTCTTCCACAGCCACTGCTCGATGCACTGAAACACAGAGGGGGGGGGAGGGTCATGCGGGGGCAGCGCTCGTTCCCACACTCCCACGCTCCAGACCGCCCGCTGAGCTGCTCACTGGACTTCACGGCCTCCACACTAACACGCTTATGGATTCTGTTACTCAGCCATGGCAAGGGGCCTAAATTAACCGGGCCCGTTTTTAAAAACACTTACATCCATCCATCCATTTTCTACCAGCTTCATCGAATTTCGAATCACAAGGAAGTAAGAGCAGCGCTGCTCACCACTGAGCCTCTGTACTGCCCAAAACTCTTAGAGCAGGGTCCACATTTTCTCCATTGTTTTGCTCTCCAACCCAAATCCAACTCCCGTTTATGCAAGGAAGGTGTTTGAGAAGAATCTTTTAAGTCCCTGGCTAAAGAGCAAGTATAGAGCTACAGCAGCATTGAAGCTCTCACGCGCAGTACTGTATCTGACCAGCACCAGTTTCATACACCACCTTGCCATACATTCGGACAATCCTCCGGTCCAGTGTACGTATTTTCCCTCCTTTCATAGAGTTTACAACTCACATATTCCCACTAGCCTCTTGAGACCAGCGTTGCACAAGTTAAACATGACCTGTGAGGGAGGCATCCATGCTGAGAGATGTCCAGCAGTGAGAATCCTGTCCTGCTGTCAGAGCTGAGGGGGAGGATTCTCATAATCCAGAGCTAACGAGCTGCAGGTTGCGTAAATCAGTTTTTATGGGCTCTTCGCAAACATCCTGGCCAGCTGCCTTGCACACTTCTTAAGAATAAATAGGAACTGAGGACGGAAAAGGGCCTGACGATTTAGCGCAGATTGGGCTGCAACGTGGAAGGACACAGATTCCATCTTAACACACCCATCCAAGTCTACCACAGTCTTATTTTTATTTGCTATTATTCTCATCCGCGTTTCATCGATCTCACTTTCCTTTTGTTGTTTTTGCTGAATACTTCATTGTTAGGTCACAGTTTTACATGAAATTCCAAGAGATGACTCGGGTCTCTTAGCTTAACCAGGACAGCCTAAAAGAAGAGGCTCAGATTTCTTGACACAATACGATATTTTATTCACTTTCAGCATCAGTAACTTCATTGTCATTGTACACAGCAGTTGAAATATTAATACATCCCAAAAGAGCTGCCAACGTGGGAACCTACAGACACAACTCTACTCAGTACATAACATTAACAAGACGAAGCGTCACAAAGCAATACAGCCATTAAATGACCATTTTTGTAAAAAAGGTTCAGGATAACAGCAGGTTACAGATTTGGATGGTGGTTGACCTTTATTTGTGACTCACCTAAAATCTAAGTCATGCCATTATCCCAACGACAGTAAAGTCACCCTCAAAATGCTGAATCGGTCAATATTCATACTTGGCGTTCACAAAACATAACTTTCTTGAATGCATTTCTGGTTTGGTAAAATCCTTTCAGATGAGGTGGGGCCAGGCAAATGTGTAACTAGCATGCCTCCTTCAGACAGGTGAGGACACGTGAGTGTTAGAATTTGAAGGCCTGGAAAACTAAAAGACTGAACGAAGTGTGGAATTCTTCTGGTTTGTTTTCGCTCAGTGTGGAAAATCCACTTGGCTTGAGTCACTTGGATTTTCGACCTGGTTTTATATGGCACCTTAAATATAAAATTGTTAAAATGATACAACTTAATTATTGCTTACTCATTACAAGACCACGTGGCAAGCAAATGTTGTATCTGACACGGAAGCTGTACAATCAAATCGCAAGCCCCTATATTCCAAAGCTGTATTAGCAGGTCAGTAATCTACTGCTGATTACAGGCAGCCAGGCCCCGCAGGGAGAATGACCACTTTCTGTGGTTTAAAGACTTCTTAAAAAAAACCCCAGAAAGTCCAGAAAGTGTTTTGGGATCAACTGTATCTGAAGCACCAAGCACAGAGACATGTATTCTACTGTACTTCAGTTCTTTCATGACCTAGCAGAAGAGTGCTGAGCACTGACAGCTGTCATAGCACAGGAAGCTGTGCCAATGTCCCGGGCAGGATGGAAGGAAAGAAAGGTGAATTATGGCTTATTTAATGAAGAAAGAAAGGAGTCCATGGTCCTGGAACAAAGCATCCCTCCTCATTCCACTGCGCGACCTGCACTCCGGATTATGGTGAAATGTGGAATGTCTGTCACCTTAGGGAACTGGACCCAGTGGATCCTACTTGTGGACATCGAGGAAGACGGGGAGAGGAGAACACAGTGCTCACGTTGACCCAGTTTTGGCCTGTGTTTATTTCTTGCCCGGATCTGCGCGCCTGTGTGAATCTCGGAGGCTGTAGGGAAGAAATGGGGCAGGGCAGGGCTGGGGCCTCCCTCTCCCGCTCAGCGCTGTCGGCGGAGGGAGGGCTGGCGGCTGACCTGGCGCTCATCCCCCTGTTCAAAACACCGGACATCACTGCCTCGCCTACCTCACCCGCTCGCCCTCAAACTGCACGGCTGCCCGTTTACTCGGAAGTGGAGGCCAACGGTTTAAACCTGGCCCATTGGCAGGGTACGCGCGCGATTCTGAGGACTGTTCCTGACCCTCCTACCCCAAGTCAAAACCCCAAGTTCTGACGCAGAAAAAAACAATTCAGAAGCAAGAAAACACACATTGTTTTACGACTCTGGTTGGAGAAAAAGCATCCAATTGTGCACTGGAGCAAAAGTCTTTGAAAATCATGCTGGCAGGTTTGCGAGACAAGGGACTGGGCTGTTCTTCAGCCCTGTGGGCAGGAGCAGGAGCCAGGCTGGGTGAAGGAGGGTCCCAGCAGGACAGGAACACAGGGCAGGGAGGTGCAGGGCCGCAGTTGGGCTCAGACTAGTGCAGTTGTGCAGGTGGGGGGGTGGGGGGGCGCGGCGGACCATACCTCTTTGTGGAAGCGATGTGCGCACTGCAGCTCTCTGACGCCTCCGGTGCTTAGCTCGTCGTGACAGATGACGCAGAGCTCGTCGGCCGCCCCCTGCAGGAATGGAAGAGGACAGCTGGCCAGGATGCTCCCGTCATGCTTGGCTTTCTGGGTACTTATGTTAACGTAGCGGTATGTTAGAGAACTGCATCCAGGGCTGAGAGCATTGCTTCCCTGTAAACAGCTCAGCCGTTTCGGTTATTGAGAATTTGGGGAAGTTTATGCAGGGAGGCTCAAGGAGAAGAGAACCATGGATCTCGATGGCTAAAGCTCCCGTGCAGGATTTACCATTCAAGCAATCAGTTATTTCTCACTTACAGTGCTTATTTCAGTAATACTGTAATAGAATATTGATACAAAAGACTGCAGGGACAACAGCCACCTGTGAAGATTAACCTCCCTAGACAGACGTCTTCAGAAGACAAACCCTTCAGGAAAGGGAGGCAAGAGCAAGGCTTCAGAAAGGTCACAGATGAAGGAGGCTGCTCGGAATATTAGCTCATGTTGTATTTCTCTATTGTCCCAGAGCCTGTACTAGTAGTAGTTGGAACGAACATCCACACAGGTAGGATTTTTTCTTAAAAACACCACCTCGCCCACCAGAGAACAGGACAATTGTAAAGCAGCCAATCAGCGAGACCTGTGCCCCGGCGGGGATCTCACACCCCAGTGTGTCCCCGTCTTTCCCCCAGGGGGACCCCACACCCCAGTGTCAGTCTCCCCCCCCGAGGGGACCCCACGCCCCAGTTTAAGTCTCCTCCCTTGAGGGGACCCCGCACCCCGGTGTGTCCCCGTCTCTCCCCTGAGGGGACACTGCAGTACCCACCAGAGACACAGCATGTCTGCTGCGGAAGTGCAGCCGGCGCTCAAAGGACTCGGACAGCTCGCGGATGGGGGTGAAGTGGTTCTCCGGCACGGAGGACTTGCGTCGAGTCTCGTCGGTCGAGGAGGTGCGGCGGGCTTTCGGGTGGGGCCGGACGTCCTTCTCGTCCCGAGGCCTTGGGTGGCCCGGCGAGGGGGTCATGGCGGCTGCCTGGAGCTGCCGCAGGTGCATGGCATCAAGCTGGGCCTGGCGCACAGCAAGACAACCAGACAGCCAATCAGGACGCGCAAAACGGCCACTGATACTGAGCACTCTGGGAGATTTCGACTCTACCGCCATTCCAAGCCTTGCCATAACACAAAACCACACGGATTAACCACAAGAACACTTGCGATTTAACATCATGAGGTCACTCAGCAATCTGGAGCTACAGTAAACGATTAATAATCAGTACTGTGGCTCCTTGGTTTACTGCTATTCTGTTTTTGCAAACCGGGCTTGGGTGCAGCTGAGCTCAGCAAAAACCACTAGTTAGCATTCACCATACTGTTTGAAAAGCCCACACACTAAAAGCCAGGAGGGACACAATAATGCCTGTGTCCTTTTGAGCGACACGGATTGCAGCCGGGTATGATTGAGGATGACCTACTGTATAGACAGGAGAAGATGCTTGTAGAAGGAAAGGTTCTGCTTCAAACAAATTATCTTCTGGGATTTGTTCCACCAGCCTTCTCAGTGACATAGCTGCTCCAATTATTAAATTAATTTCAGGATTGTAATGCTCCTAACCAGGCTCCGGGGTGTTGGAAAAGAGACCGGTGCTTTAATTAGTTGAATGTTTCAAGTAATCAAAGGTAAAATGTCACATGCTATATATGTCAGAAAAAGAGTAGGTTATTGTTTAATGGATTAAACAGGTTAGAACAAGGGACTAGGCTCTCCAGGAATACGGCCGGCTGTATTTCCAATAAAAAAACTTCGACTGAATTGTCTGTTGGCGTGACGTACATACAGCTGCGCAATTTTGATTTCCCTGTTGATACTCGCTGATTAAAACTGTCCCCTGCAGCCGAGAGAGCTCAACCTGACTCTTGCTCGTTAATTTAAGTACTGTACTTGAAATACTTGTTGGAAAACCTTTTCAAAATCAGGTGAGAAAGTAAAACGTCATTATCTAAACCTTCGAGGACTGGATAATCAGTCCCATATTCAGAAGCACTTACAAATGAAATGTTACAAGTAATTGCCCGATGTTGTCTCTAGCAAATACATCAATTCAGGGTTCATATGAAATGAAAACAGCTACAATTTCGCAATTAGTTGTAAAAAGACGTTCGAAAACTGGAGCTTTCTTTAAAATAAATGCATTTTAAACTTTCCTGGTCTCACGGTCTCATTAAAATGGTTTTCATTTCTAACCCTCGCCTTCGTTTCTTTACTTTGTCACTCACGTTTCCACATGGAAAAAATCAAATTCTGTACTGCCTGTACTGTACTTGAAATACTTGTTGGAAAACCTTTTCAAAATCAGGTGAGATTATGTAATTTCGGACCACGGAGGGCGAAAGTAAAACGTCATTATCTAAACCTTCGAGGACTGGATAATTTGCCTCTTGATACGTCTATAACAAAAAAATACAGTGAAAATATTACTATTACTGAGTTGTCTATGAACAACTAACATTTTCACACAAAAAAAACTATATGGTTGTATTTCCTTCTTTGTGTCTAGGCATATCGGGCTAATGATGGCATGTTGCTTTTTTATATTTTTAAGTCAATTTTTTCAACGAAAGGACAAATGTCCTCTTAATATGTAAAATGAGTTGAAACACTGACCCCTGCGGGTGAGGCTGGGTATTAAAAACTACGATTTCAGTACTCTGCGGTAACTAATAATTTGATTAATGTTTCTACTGCAGGAAGTTATTTATAAAATATTTTAGCTGAAATCTCTAGACATTTAATAGCTTAAAACAATAATAATAATAATAATAATAATAATTAATCAGTTAAGCAAATAGTTTGGGTAAATAGGCAAATGCTGGACCTGGAGGGCTGAAACCTGTTGTGATTTTTGTGCAAATTTTTAAAATATTCAGCCAAACCACTTTCTTTATTGGTCACTATTGTTCATAGTCTTTGGGAATAGTAATGGTGGTCTATACATCCCACTGATAATGGAGCTCTCTATGTCTGTGATTAGATATTCATGGTAGCATAGCAACTGGTAAAGTTGTCATCCAGTTTATAAATGCCGATCAGGTGTTTTGTGCATGGTTTGCATCTGCGCATGAGTTGTGGTGGGGACTGGAGAGGCGCGAAAATAACCGGACAAACAGAAAAAAAAACATTTGTAAAAATCCTTACTTGTTGTATTCAGATTAGTCCTTTAGAGCTTCAGAGCACAGAGTATTTTTAACATGTTGTCCTTTCTATGGTAAACAGCTCTCGCTCTATCAACTGTGTGTTTGACACATTGATCGCATCTTTAGGCCAATAGGATTGTTTTATTTTATTCTGGAATGTCTCCTACAGTCATATTAGACTGGCTAACGATGCCATTGGTTGTGATGCAAACTGAGGTGAGCACAACTACAAATGACCACACTTGGTCAGGGTCCAGCACATTGAGACTTTGACCAGTATCCCTTTATTCAGAATCCTCTTCATGTCTTGTGAGAGTTTAGAGCCAAACGCTGAGCTTAGAAGATCAGGAGCTAGATTAATAATGAGGCCCTGGCTTCTCCTATTATCTCCCTTGTGATCTTATTAAGGATAGCATGCATGCGGTAAAGAAATCCATCCACAGGTCCTCTGAGGCTGTGTTTCCAGCCTGTAGGTCAGTATCTCGGGCTGTGAAGCCTGTAAGGCATGCTCATGTGGGTGAAATCACTCTATTTGTTGTAGCATTTCAAGTTTCTCCAGGAAGAGAATTTGGACATCTCCCTGGTCTGCGTACCCAGCATTGGCACAAGATTCTGAGAAAATACCCACTGCCTGTGCTTATACCATACCCATTAACACACCTGTGTGAAATCGCTGTTTCATCACTGAAAATGAGCAACAACTAGTGCTGAGGAATTCAGGAATGCAGTACTTCAGCACTGAAGGTTGTCTTCAGTGCGTCTAAGGCCCACTGACAGGTGACTGGACCTGCTGACAAGCCAGTGTGGGGTTTTAAATGGGTTACAAAACACACTGCTCCTATTTCTGTGCCTGTCATGCCCACTTAAAAGACTTCCTCCTCCTCCAGACCCGACTCTAACCTTCCCCTTCACCCTGCCCCTAAATTTAACAATAACTACAAAACATAGTTTGGTTTCCACTGTTAGCTAAAGCTGTGCTGAAGAGACTCTACAATATGTGCTGCCTGGGTCATAGAGTGTCATTTCATGCACAGTTGGAGGACTACAGATTGCGTTAGTGGACCACTTCTGTCCCCTCATTTTCCCTTTCACTCAGCTGTTTGCCATGTGCTCACTTGTTGAACTTCCAAAAAAGTTGTGGCCACCCTCAAAGCTTAAAACTTGCATTTTGGGGCCCATGTAAGTGTTTGGGGGAGGTGAACTCTCCTTAGGCCCTTGGTAAAATGGCACCCCTGTATTACACCCATTACCTGGTAGCATGGCACTGTGCAAAACATAATGTCAGGGAGGACTGAGTGAGAGAGGCTTTCTTGTTTCTTGTTTGTGTTGCTTCCAAGTGCGATCACTGGGGACACAAATCTCATCATTTTTGTATCCTCGTGCTTCCTTTTCCCAGAGCTCTGAAAATGGTGGGAACCAAGCCAAGCTGTGGTCCTAGTGCTCACAGGGAGCCAAAGCAACAGTGGGGCTGGTCTCCACACCACTATGACTCCAGAACTATTGGTTTTGGAAGAGGAAGCTGTCCGTGGCTCTGTACGTTCTAGGTGCAACTGTCAGGGGCTGAAAGCTGGTTTCAAGAGCAGTTAAACTGCTAGTTGCAGTGGTGAAGCAGGCAGGCAAAAACACAGTCCAAAGTCATAGTCTTAGAACAGACAGGGGTTGACAAGTCAAGAGAGTAAAGACAAGTTCAAAGCCAAGAAAAACCGTAAATGAAGCACAGGTAGAACAAACCACACAGGCAAGCAAGCACAGTCAGGACAAGGAAGGTAAGGACACAAGGAATGCCAAGACTAGTAACCAAACACTAAGACTGAGCATCAGAGTAGAGCAGCGGCAGGTCTTAAATAGCCATTGTGCTTAATGACGGACAGGTAGAACTGATGCAACCAGAGCATGTCATCTCGGCAACTGGTAAGTTGACCGGACTATCGTTATTAGTGGTGAATCAGATTCAGAGATCAGGTATGTCATCAGGTATGCACTCTGTTGCCAGAGAGGAATCTGTGGCATTAATCACAAATTGACTTTAATGGAGCACAGCCACATGAGCTAATAGCCTCAATCACATCAGCTGAGGCACGGTCCAGGAACACAGCTGGGTTGTAGCCAGGCAGCAGGTAAACAAGTACAGGGAGACATGGTCCAGAAGAATAAAATAAAGCCATAGGAGGGCTCAGAGTATGAGAGTACAGTACAAAGCACTGAGGGCAATCCAAGAGATGAAGTCGAGGCGAAGTTGGGTTGAGGATCTAAAGCAAGCACCAAGCAGGGAACTAGGGGCCTAGAGAATGAGAGAACTTGAGACTTAAACTGAGTTTGATTGTATACCACAGCCATGAGCAAGGCCAGAGCCCTCCTTAAATATTCTGCACCACCTGATGAGGGCATGGATGGAAATTGCTCACAGGTGATGCAGATTTCCTGTCAGAACGCGTTTCTGAGGTACAGTAATGGGCACTGGGTGACAGGTGAGTGGCCAGCTTCTTAAGGCAAACTGTAGCTTGCTCCCCAGCATTGCAGGGGTGAACCTGACAATCTGTCTGTAATAAAGCCACCTGCGTGGTAAACTATTTTTTCTCAAGGAAGGATAATTTAAACAGTATGTTTGAATTTGTCTATAATGAAACCTCACCGATCTCTCAGCATGTCATCCTTTAGTGCAGGGCTCTCCCATCCTGTTCCTGGAGAGCAGGTGTTCCTGTGGGTTTTCATTCCAACTCAGCTCATAATGCAGTAAATCAGCTTGTCAGTGGATGAATTGGACCATTCCGGTCATTTTCCCCAGCTCTTCAGGAGCTGGTACTTTGAATAGACCTAGAAACCTGGCTGAAAAACTGACTGACAGGATTGGACAGTCCTGCTTTAGTGGTGGAGCTCATGTCTCTGTGCTTGTCTCGCTGATAATGATCATAAATCTGGAATTAAATGGACCCCCATTTCAATTTCGAGGAGCAGTTGTTCAAAAATACCTATTGCCATTAAGTCAAAAGCACTGTTAATATCAAATCGTATTTGGACAGGATAATACTTCCATAAATACCTCAATCAGTTGTCGCATGACACCAGCTTGACTGCAGACAAAAGAAGACCAGACTGACTCAGCTATCCTCAGTGCCCATGGTTCTCAGCAAGTCTAGGAGCAGTATATGTTGTGCAGGAATGTAGCCTTGAAAAATACTTATACCACACGTGTATTTTTGCTGTGTTTCAGCTTGATGTGATTTTCCAAAGGGAGCTTCTGTGTAGCCCAGGATCTGTGCACAGCCCTACCATAGTCACACAACCAGGTAGTTACTCTGTGTCACGATTGTCGTCCCCCCCCCTTAAGGGCGCTCCGGCTCTTTCACTTCTGAGTTGATTTTGTGCACCTGCCCCCTGTTCCAGCCTCCTATTCAGCCCACCTTAAAAACCAGACGCTCACTCTGTTCCGGGCTCTGCACTGGTTCCTCCGGTTTTTAATCCCGTTTGTCTTCATCTCGGATGGACCGCCCAGCTCTGGACACTTGCCTCGTCTTGGATTTCCCTTTGGACTCCCTTTTGGACAGTTTGCCTTGGATTCACCCCCCAGAACACCTGCGCACCATGGACATGCCCCCTGTTTTCATTCCCGACCCCTGCATGCTTTTTTCCCCCGTGTTTTCCTCACATTTACCCCTATGTGTCTGCATAGGGTCCGGAAAGAATGCTTCCGTTTCACTCTGACACTTTCCCAGACGCTACACAATATCCCCTTCCTCCTCGCTTCACACACTGCTCACTGCTCTTCTGCTTTGCCTTTTCAGAGCACAGCCTGACAGTCCAGCTGAGTCGTCTGCTCCAGCTGGTGGTCACTTGTCAGCCCTTACTACCCACAAAGCATTTTGGTGAGACCAGCCTTCGATGGCTCAGTGCAGCCTTCAGCTGAATCTTCCAATCTTTCAAACCTTAGGGTTGAAGTGAAATCTGGGTTCACATTGATCTATGGAAGAGTGAGTGAGTTCATCTTAAAGTTTGGTTCTCCGAATGGCAAGAGACAGCTATTGTGTGCACTTTCATGCATTCTGTGATAGGTTGCCTTTCCTTTCTGCAACCATGCAAACAATTAAATTAAGCCTAGAAAACTCACCAGAGCTTGGTAACACATTAGCTGCATTGTTTCTTATAACTGAAGAGTCAAATAGCAGCTGGAAACTTGTCCCCAGGGAGCGATCAAGTGCCTTTTTCGATTGATGTGCAATTCTCTAAATCAAACTGTCGGCACGATTATAACATAACATCACTTTATTAACCCTTTACAATTTCTTGCATTAGGAATTATCTTTTCGCATACCCCAGCTTGCTCTCCATGAGACACACAGACAGGGAGAGAGCCTGGGGTCATAGCGCAGGGTCTGCCATTGTACAGCACCCCTGAAGCAGTTGGGATTGCTTGCTCCTTGCTCAGGAGCCCAACAGAGTAGGATTCCTCTGCTGGCTGCAGGACTTGAACCAGCAACCTTCCAGCCACAGGCGCAGATCCTTAGCCACCACTCCATCCCAACGGAGTTACATCAGTAATGGTGAATCATTAAGACAAATACAGTTCTTGCCTTGCTTCATGCTATGTAGTTCTTGCCTTGCCTCTCCCTGCAGAGACTCCGTGCTCATTGCCTGTTGAAAGCTGAGGAATGTGCCTTTCAGGGTGAGAGTTAGGAGCCTCTCTTGTTTGCGTGGTGATTTAGAAATGAACTAATCAACGGAACACCTGTTATAGCGCGGAGGGGAGGGAGTGTCTGGGCTGCGGAGGGAGGACTCACCGGGCAGGGCAGAGAGGCGCGGCGGTCGCTCGGTGGCCTGGACGAGCGTCTCCAGCTCGGCCTGCGCTCCCGCGGGCGCTCCTCCCCCACGCTGTGGCCCCAGAAGCTGCTCATCCACTTGGCAAAGTTGACGTCGTCGTCCTCCTCATGGTCCATGTATATTGAGGGAAACAGCTTCGGTGGAGAAAGGGGCCCCTTCGGGGAGAGAAACAGGACTCCCGGCACGCTGTGCCACACGCAGAGGGGAAACTGCAGAGAGGTGTCTTCCTCCCTGCAGTACGGAGCTGTATTCTGCTCTACTGTAGTCTAAAAAGTTGTACTGTTTTGTTGTACTCTAATACACTGTTTCACTACACTTTACTGAGCTACAGTCTAAAGTGTTGTACAGTACCCAGTACACTGTTTCACTGCACTTACTGCACTGTAAACTAATGTACTCTGCTATACTGTACTCCAGTACACTGTATTTCACTGCACTTTACTGCACTGTAAACGAATGTACTCTGCTATACTGTATTCTGATACACTGTACTACCCTTTACTGCACTCTAGTAAAAATGTACTCTTCTTTCCTGCGCAGGACTTCGATGCTGGTCTCCGGGACTGTACTCGACCTCTGCCGCGCTCCGATGAGATGCTGTAGTAATTAGATTCCCTCGGTCTTGATGGGCGGTGTGGTTTGTTGTTCTAAGCTGGCCCAAAAATACTCTCTGCTGCTTTTGTCAAAGTCTTTATATAAACCCATCCCCTTTAATCTATTTAGCCTCAGGGATGGAGGGAGAGGAGAAGGTGGTGACAGTGTGTGTGTGTAGAGGGGACGGTGTTGACCGGCTTTTAATGTTTCCATTACAGAGCTGTGTCAGTCAGGGCCCAGAGGGGAAACAGCACAGAGAAACTCACACTCTCCCGTACTTTCTGCTTGCTGGGTGTAGCAAACTGGTCAATAATTATGGAGCGATGTCTGCTATCTCACTCTTTCCCCAAGGCCTGGAGCCTCCCTCTGTCCTCTACGTGTACAGAGAGGTCAGAGTGAGAGGTAGGAGGGGGGTTAGTGACAGGGTGGGACTCTGTCACAGTGCTGGGAAAAGTTACTTTCAAAAAGTAATCCACCACAGTTACAAGTAACTTGTGTAAGGAATGTTTAAGGGACAACTTCTGAAAATCAATACGAAGTTGGCAGGAAAATCAAATTAAGAAGTCATCAGTTACAGTGATCTGCTGTATGTAGTTTTTGTTTCTTTGTATGGTAAGGTAACTTTTTTATAAATGTAAAAACATAATTATGTACACATGGCGTTTATAATGTGAGGTGGATTACTTTTTAAAAAGAAACTTTCCCTAACACCGTCAGCAGTCTTACAATGTGTAGTTCTCACCCTAGTTTTTAATATTGGCTTTGCTGGGAGTGAAACCACTGCAGACTCCTGGTATCCCACCTGTTTCAGGTGAGATTGAATGCTGGTTTAGAAAGGCGATGTTAACAGGAGCAACAGCCTATCCCAGCAACCAGTGTGCACTAGGCAGTGTAATCCTGGACAGGACATCCTCCCAGTGCAGGGCAGGGCCAGTGGTCAGCATTGCTGTCTCACATGCTGGGGTCTGGGTTTAATTCCAGACCTGGGGTTTATCTGTGTGAAGTTTGTATGTTCTCCCTGTGATAGCGTAGGTTTCCTCCGGTTGCTCTGGTTTCATCGCACAGTCCAAAGATGTACTTTTTTTTTCTATCAAAAACATACTTTATTTCCAATAGCAGCATTCTCGCAATCAGTAAACATTCTAATAAGGTTTGAACTTAGCATGCAATATACACTTTCCGAACGGGGTGATTGTCCACGATAAATCAATGCAAGTAGATGATGGGGCTGGATTTGCGCAATTAAAAGAGTTCCTCCAAGCCCTACCACTTGCTTTTGTCCATTAGTCCCTGTACAGGGCCCAAAGTCCTTTCCAGTGCTCCCTCACTGTGGACAAGCCCCATTTGGCAACGTTGCACTTCATCCTCCTTCTGAGGTCCTGCAAGTATCCTCTCCTCCAGCTCCCTCGCTCCCCACTCTGTGTTGTGCCGAAGGAGAGTGTTCCTCACGTTTCACAGTCCTTGTTTTGTTAGTAAGTTAGTTCGTTTCTTAGAAAACTAACCCTGGTGTGAGTGTGTGTTTGTGTCTGTTTGTGCTCTGTGATAGACCGGCATCCTGTCCAGGGTGTACTCTGCCTTGCTCCCACTGCTTCCTGGGATATGCTCTGGCTCCCTTTTGACCCTGTATTGTATAATGGGGAGCTGTGTTTGAGACCCCTGTTTGGTAACAGAAGTCCTGTACATGTAGGCTCTGATATACTAGGATCTAATAGTAATTAAACCATGCTTTAATTAAAAGTTTTTGGAATTTTTAATATACTCCCAATCATAATATAATCAATATTTAAATATGCGTTTTTACTCTTTTTCAGCATCTAGAATATAGCAAAAACACCCATAGCAGGATGTGCTTCACTGACCTTCAACACAGAGTTAGCTGTTACCTTCTCTTCATAGGGGTATTGCACAAATAAGTATGCAGGAAGAACTCTGTCTGTGACAATAGAAAGTAAAACATCAAGATCAAGTTTTGAAAACTTGACCACCACTGATGCCACATTGGAAGAGACAGCTGGGATAAACCTGTTTATCTTCAGAACAGCTTCAAGCTGTAAAGGTTAGTACACCGTGAAACCAAGGACTTGAAAACATGTGGTAAATGTGACACAACACCACTGGAAAAAACTGGAAAAAAAATGTAATTACACAGACATTTTGACAAAACAACTGTGTAAAATCTGTAAAATGTTTTACAGGAAATTCACTCTCCCAGACAAACGTGTAAATTGAGCACAGTAAAATGTTTTAAAATAAGGCTCCTGGATGCTGACAGCCACTTCATCTCTGTAAATTCAGTACATACTATCTAACAGGGCTATATCATTTAAAACACTTGTGGGAATCAAGTACTACACCTGACCGCTCCCCACCCCACCAGGTGAGCCAGGTTTCCCAACTCTGTCACCTTTACCACTGCAGTAATTTAGCAGGATGACACAGCAGTGTCCTGATCCTTGTCCTGAAGGAGCAGGCCTGTCTGGGTCAGTCTGCTCACGGGGTAGACAGCCTGGGTCTCTGCGTCACACTGTGGGCAGACGCTTGGATGTATTTCTGGACTGCCCAGGGGAGGAGGATCTCGGAACAATGAGCAATCATGTCCTACATTGCATACTGTACTTGTCATACACGGTGATAAGAGAAACTGGAACACCAGACCTTTGGCACAGAGGGGCTATCAACACTGAGATCACAGACGTTGAGACGTGTGCTGAGTTCTCCGTGGGCATCAGATAGCTCTTGGGTTCCCAAAACTGCAGAATCATTTGGGTCTCCCTTTGCCCCTGACGGGACCCAGTGGCGCTTCCTGAGGGGCACTGAACAGTCAAGGTCTGTGGAAATTTCCCTTCTGGGCATTAAGCAGCCAGCACAGTGTCGGAGCCTGCACAGAGCAATCGATACAAACCAGCATCAACAAAACCTCATCAAAGATGAATGTGACAGGCTGGTGCAGAGAAAAGCAGCCAAGTGGAGGTCCAGAAGGAGGAAAGCTGAACTTTAACTTACACAATGTATGAAACTGGTACTTCCTTTTTCAATTGGGAATCAATTTGCCATCCTTCAGATGAGATGTAAAACCGAGGTCCTGACTCTCTGTGGTCATTAAAAATCCCAGGGTGTTTCTTGGAAAGAGCAGGGGTGTAACCCGGGCGTCCTGGCCACATTTCCCATTGGCCCTTACCAATCATGACCTCCTAATAATCCCCATCTATGAATTGGCTTCATTACTCTGCTCTCCTCCCCGCTGATAGCTGATGTGTGGTGAGCGTTCTGGCACACTATGGCTGCCGTCACATCATCCAGGTGGATGCTGCACATTGGTGGTGGTGGAGGGGAGTCCCCATTACCTGTAAAGCACTTTGAGTGGAGTGTCCAGAGAAGTGCTATATAAGTGTAAGCAATGATTATTATTATTAATTATTTTATTATTATATCCATCCATCCATTCATTTCTAACTGCTTTATCCAATATGAGGTTCCAGGAGATCTTTTTCCTTTTTGGAAAGCAAAGGATGCAAGGCGGGATCAGGCCTGGACAGGACATCAGTCCATCAGGGTGCACACACACACTCACACCAGGGCTAATTTTCCCAAAAACCAATTAACCTACCAGTATGTCTTTGGTCTGTTGGAGCAAACCACATAAACCTGGGAAGAACATTGAAACTCCATGCAGAATGAATCAGTCACCTCTGCATGAATTAGTCACCTCTTTTACACTGCACACTCCAGAGAACTTGTCTCCCCCAAATGCCAGTTTCACATCTCACTGTCCCTGCAAGCCCTGCCCTGGCACAGCTGCACCAGTCTCGTGCCGTCACGTGGAAAAGCCTGCTTATGGAGAGCTAGCTCCAACCAGCAACGTCTTGGTCACAGGACCCAACCAGTCCTCCCAGCAGGAGCCTGTTCTCGTTGAGCCACTCAGGATATCCAAAAAACGTCTGTGGTTTCCTTCACCTCAGATGAAATTGTCGGGCAGAGCTATGCCACTTTAAAGTGGGCAGCCTTGGCATAAACATTCTAACAGCGCAGGAAAAGTGCAAACGCAAGCACATAATTGAGTGTGTGGGTCTTGTGTATCCCTCTACTGCTGGACTTAAGGCTGATGGCTAATCTTTAAACAAGGGATCTAGAAAGTTCTGGACACTTCTAGTGTGCTTGCGATGGTGCTTGTGCCCAATCCTGGGGTCCTGGGGGACCCACACTTTTCCTGGTTTGTGTTTCACCTGAGCACTCCGTGAAATAATGGAATCCTTAATACACCCAAAAAAGAGGTTTCATTTGAACTCTAATTGTTTCCAGTTCCTGAATGTGCAGGAATTTGCCTTTTAACTACTGCTTTTCTTAACTTCAACCTCCCACCCCCGACTGGAAAAAGAAAACTTGCGAGGTATTCAGCCAAGCAGCTGGTTGGTTCAGCTAAGGATTTTTTTAAGTCGAGAGCTGAGCTTCGGTGAAACCCAGCAGGTGTGGGGTCCCAGGACCAGGACTGGGACCCCAGAGCTAATAATAATAATAATAGTTGCTTACACTTATATAGCGCTTTTCTGGACACTCTACTCAAAGCGCTTTACAGGTAATGGGGTCTCCCCTCCACCACCACCAATGTGCAGCATCCACCTGTCAATTCAAGGCATGGAGAGGGGCAGGGGGAGCTTTGAGGGTTATTCAGGGAGACCCAATCCACTTATCCCACTCAGCACCTGCAACACTGAGCTGCACGCTCACTAGCAGGAGAGCTACAGTAATAGCATTATCCCTTAAAACAGCTGAACCTCATGGTTATTAATACCAGAGATTATGTCACAACGTTAAACAAATATTAAATGAGATGACAAGGGAACAACAGGTGCATTGATTCCTTAATTGTGTGCAGATTACACTGTGGTGCAACACCGATTTATGAAAATAGGTTGGAAAAGGTGCTTTAGCTGTAGGTGACCAGGGGAATCTGAGAGACTGCAGTAACAACAGGCCTGCCGCTAGAGGCCGCTAAAAGCCCCTATCATTCAATAATAGGTGAAATGGGAGTCTTAGATCATTGTAAGATAGTGAACGGTTCAGAAGCCAAATTCTCACTCGGTGGTTCGTTACTGCTGTTAGTGTATAAATAGGGTTTTCTTGGGGTTAGTGGTCATTGTGAAACAGTTAGAGGTGACTGTTTGTAGACTGCAGGAGTGGAGAAGAGATGGTTTTTTTTTTAAGGAAACTCAGATATTTCTTCATCCATGTAGCTGGGTAGCTTGTTCCGCACTCTAAAAAACCCTTGTAAAGACATGAAGCACAGGTCTGTAACTCTTACCTACACTCACACTGCCCGCCATGTCTGCTCTATCCTCAACACAGCCAGTGATGACCATCCCCCTTAACGACTGGTTGAAACCGTTTAGCTCCATGCAGGGAAACAAGAGTGCAGAAGAGTACTGTTTATTGATCGGCAGGCCATTCCCCAGCTTTCCCATTAGAGGACTATAAGCTCATCTGGGAGTTTTGACCTGCCAGTGAAGGCACTGAGGGAGAAGGCACTCAGGGTCTTCTACGCAGTAAGAAGGAGGCTTTTCAACATCAACCCACCAACAAGAATTTGGCTCCAAATGTTTGAAAGTGTAATCCAACCCATTGCCCTATACAGTATGGCAGTGAAGTGTGGGGTCCCCTCACAGACCAGGATTACACAAAATGGGACAAACACCCCGATGAAACTCTGCACATAGAGATCTGTAGAAACATCCTCTATGTGTAGAGAAAAACACCTAACAATGCGTGCAGAGCTGAATTAGGCCAATACCCACTATTGATAAACATACAGAAGTGAGTATTGGCTCATATCAGAAGTATTGGCTACACCTAAAAAACAGCAACCAAAACTCCTACCATCACAAGGCCCTGCTGAGCCAAGAGCTGAGCCCAACAAAGAGCCCTCTGAGCCAGCTGGTCCTGAGGCTCACCGACCTGAGCCACACCGACACTAACCAGCCTCAGGACAGCACTGCTAGAGCACCACAATCAGAATCAACCACATCACAGCACAGATCAAACAGCAATATCTCACACACTGGGACACACACACAAACACAACATAAACTAGAAATCTACAGAACCCTAAACAGACAGTACACACTAGCCGAATATTTAACCAAGATAAGAAACAGCGAAAATAAAAAGACCCTGACGAAGTACAGGCTCAGTGACCACCGACTGGCCATAGAAACTGGGCAACACAGACAGACCCGGCTGCCCAGAGAGGACAGGTTGTGCTCCCACTGCCAGCAGGGAGAAATAGAGATAGAGATGCACTTCCATCAATCAATCATCAAGGTTTATTTATCAATGCACAGACAGTACAGCATACAGCGGTGTTGTCGGCAATGACATGCTTTGTCCACGAGCTCGTTAAGAGGGATAGAAGAGTAGAAGGACAGGAATGTAGAGGGATTAGATTAACATCTAATCTAATTGCAATTTACAATAGCAGTTTTGCTGCTATTTACAGATTGTGCGAAAGTAACACAAGGATAGGGGGTATTTAGCGCTCTTCGTATGTGTCCTGAGAGTGCAAGTGACAGGAGGGCACCAGTGCACCCTGTCAATAAAAGTGGCTCCCTATTCGCCAGCGGCCGTTTGGGCGTCTGCTGTGGTTGGCTGTTTAGCAGTCTTACCGTATACTGTATATACAGTCTGTATACTTCGGTATCGTTTTCCTGATGGTAGTAGAGAGAACAAGTAGTGGTTAGGGTGACTGGGGTCCCTAGCCTTCTTCAGGCATCTAACAAAGTAGATATTGTATCACGTGGGTATGCGCCCTCGCCGCTGCAGCCTCAGGTCGGCCCCGCCACCGCTGGGGACTCGAACCCGAGCCTCCGGCGTCACTTAACAGGGACCCAGCCAGTTGAGCTAAAGGGAAATCTCCTGTCAGCCCGACGGCTGCGGTCCTTGCTATTCACAGGGAAGGGCGGTGACATCACCGCGCTGGTAAGCCAGCCCGAACAACCTGCAATGACGGCTGTATGCGTTACAATATCCTCGATGTTCGGTAGCGCGCAGCCGGTAGTGTTTTGATCCAGTTTCACCACCCTCTGGAGCACCTTGCGCTCTCGGGCGGAGCAGTTACCATACCAGGCACTGATGCAGCCGGTTAGGATGCTTTCAGTGGCGCCCCTGTAAAAATGTGTTAGGATGTGTGACGGCATGCTGAACTTCTTTAGTCTGCGGAGAAACAATAGGCGCTGCCGTGCTGTCTTGGCTACGAGATTGGTGTGGTGGGTCCAGGTTAGATCGTCTGTGATGTTGACACCTAGGAATTTGAAACTGTTGACTCTCTCCACTGCGGACTCGCTGATGTGAATGGGTGCGCGGTCTGTTCCTCGATGCTTCCTGTAGTCCACGATCAACTCCTTAGTTTTGCTGGTGTTCAGAGAAAGGTTGTCGTTCTGGCACCATGCTGTCAGCGTTTCTATTTCCTCCCTGTACGCGGACTCATCACCGTTCGTGATCAAGCCGATGATCGTTGTATCGTACGGAAACGTGATGATTGATTTTGTTTCCTACTACACTGCGACAAATATTCTGGGATTAGACAAACATTTTCCCCAAAATTTACAAATCTAATCCCAGCATTCCCACACCTGCCAGAATCACAACAACTCCCAATCCTACTGGGAGAGGGAGGGAGGAAGGAAGTCAATTGAACTGGAAGCCCAGTATGTGATCTCCTGTCACAGCATGAGGAACAGTGAGCCTGTCTCCTAATAATGCTCCATATGTTTATATGTAAATATCTTATGATTGTGTCTTTATTGTAAATGTCTGTAGATTTTTGTTTAATGTTAATTGTATTTGTTCTGACATTGATTTTACTCATTTGTCATGCCAATAAAGCACCTTGAATATAACTGAAAGCAGTAAGGAAAGGCAAGCTGTCGACCTCTGGTGTTCTAGCACAAAGCACAGCCCAGCAAAATGCTTCGTATTTCTTGTTTTGTAGAATGTAAATGGTAAATTCTCACAGCTCCGTGTAAGTGGCTAAGGAATCCCATTTCCAGCTGTCTTCCACAGTCAATAGTATCTATCACTATAGAAGGATACTATAGAAGGATAATTTAGCAAAACCGTACACTGACGAGTTACCGTAGACCCCTACCGGTGACGCCTGCACTGCTGTTAACAAGAAGTTCGCTATGAAATAAATTACCATAACGCACACTAAAGCTTTTCTGGTAATTAGTATATTATCATAACCACGGTAAAACTGGAAGGGATAGCCAGAAAATCTACAAACACGTGTTTTCCACGAGCATGTTAGAATGGACAGAATATTCTTCAGCAACGAACATGGGATTTTGCTTTTGATTAGATCAAATATACGATATATTTTTCACCAGACCTATATTTAGTCATTGTAGCCTTGCACATACTTTGACACACAAATGCAAATTGTTTTAATTACTTCTGATGGTATACAGTATTTGACATCCGCTCTGAATCTCCCACTGAAACTCCACAAACGTTTTAAAAACCGTGCGACAGGCACCCTCTATATAGCACGTAATACAATAAAAAACACAAAAGTGTCAGTGAAACTTGAACACAGGAAAAAATAAAGATACAATTATGTGCGTAACTGCAGTCTGGATTAGAGACACATAAAATGCTATTCGTCTGACTTCTCCGTCAGCGTCTCAGGATGGGTCCCATTACTCAAGACCCTCACTTGGGTTTGAAAAACTATAGAAAGAAGGATTTTAACTTTGACATTTCAGGGAAATAGATGTTATGTTACTTTTAATCCCATCGGGAAAAAATACAAAAAAAATTGTCATTAACTTAATCACTATACATGCTCGATATTATACACATAAAATGAAATGGTCTGGGAAGAGACACATTTAAACAATATGAAATAGACACCAGACTATTTATCTAAATGTGAGAATATGAAAGCTGTGAGTACCTTTGCCTCATTCAGTCTTTTATTGTAAAATACAACTGTATTATGTACCCCGAAGATCGTATATTCAGAGTATAACCCTTGATTATACATTGATAAATATATGCATATATCATGCATTGTATATATACAGTTGTTGTAATAATATAAAATTCCAAACAACAGAGAAAAATAAAAAAACCTCTCCTGTATGCACAACCACTTCCCACCCTGAACTGCGCATGTCCCTTCTGGAATTGGAGTAAGAGAGGAAATGACGTAACTCATTCACTGTTGCCCCGGAATGGGTTGCAGGGTCCCCGCCAGTATCCCATGATGCAGAGGAGTCCTGCTCTGATCTGCTAGGGTAAGCGGTGCAGTGCTTGCTTGTGGCTTGTTGCTTGGTAAACGATGGCGGCCTCAAAGCCTGTCGAGCCGCAGTCTGGCAGTGGTCTGCCCCGGTGGCAGCTGGCGCTCCTGGTCGGGGCCCCCATTGTGCTGGGGGTCGGGGCCGTGTATCTGTGGAATCGCACCCGGAGGAAGGTGAACCAGGGCAAGCGCAACGGGGAGAGGACAACTCCAGAAGGCAGCGCCAGCCCCGTCACGGGCCGGCCTGAGCAGGACGGCGCAGCGAACCGAGCCGGACGAGAGCAAGAGGACCTGGTAGGTTGGCCGGAACAGGGGTCCCCCCCCATGCCCGCGCCCCTCCCGCCCCTGCGGCGTGATGGGGTCTGTCTAGCAGCGGTTATTGGGGGCACCCTTCTTTTGCAAAGATCGTTCAAGGACACATGCCTGCATGGGTTGACGTCCGACCTATGCTGTTGTGTGCTTGCAGGTTTTTTGCTCTGGGACTGTCGTCTTGGTGTATTTTTGGCTGAATCGGTGACTGAAACTGGGAGTGGCGCAGGTGGACAGCGTGTGCTTTTTACACAAGCCATGTGTCGCGAGAGATGTGGGTGTCTCTGGGGTGCCGTGTCTATCAACACGCATTGGCAGCCAGCGCAACACTTATTTTGTGATATATGGTTTTATTGATCTCTGATTTACCCGTGGAACCTCCTTCTACATGGAAAAACCTATTTGACGTGTTTCTACCCCTAAAATAAATCCTGAACGTGAGCTTTATTTTGGTTGTTAATCTCGATTAAAAAAGCTCCCCTTTTCAGCATGGGGTTGTCAAAATTACTTGAAATGCTGGGAAACCTGTTTTTATTCGGATGAAAAAAATGAAAATATTCTCACGACCTGCGATGTACCTGCTGCTACACGGTACGAAGGAGCTTCGTTTGAAAGTCCCCTGAACGTAGGGTCGAATCATTTTGTTCAGGTAATTCACCGCGGTAGAGAGCAAAGCAGATCCTGAAATGAAGTGGAAATCTTTGCAGAGCAACAGAACTTGACAGCTGCTGGGAGGGAGATAGGAGCCATCATTGAACCTTGTTTTACTTTCCAAAAAAAAAGCTTCTCCTTCACATAGCGAGAAAAAAAGACTCCCATTGCATAGCAGTTATGTCCATTTCTGGCATCATGAAGGCCGGAGTTGGTAAGATATCGCAGAGAAGAGCTGTTTTCCTGCTGTGTGCGTCTGTGTAGATGCGTACAATATCCAATCTTAGATCTTAGACTAGGCCCCGCTTTCTGTGCAGCATTCCAAAATTTTACCAAGCCTCTGGCTGTGCAGTTGAAGTCTTGATTTGCATTCTGCTTCTGGAAAAGCTCGAGAACCAGTTTATTATTTCAAAGCCCCCCTGCATGCAGATTGTGCATTTCTGTCTATTTATCGTAAGACCCGATAAATAGAAGTGCTGCATGTAGAGGTGACTGAACCTGTGATTATGCACCGTTGTGTGCCTCTTGTGCTGAAACGCAGTGTAGGCACAGCCTGGGGCAAAGTTCAGAGGTGCTCTGGCAATGTGAAAGTGGGTGTGATTTGGGTGTCTACAGTGCGATTCACAGGAGGACATGTACCTGCTGTATTTTCACGTTTGTGTGCATCTTGGGGAGGGTTGCTGGAATCCTTTTGTAGTGTCCAGTCAAAAAAAGGAGAAGAGCTTTTGTGTGGCTTTTGGCATGATGCAAATTGAGCCTTCACAGTGGGAATCGTCTTCACAAGGGGAAGTTGACACTTCTGTTTCTTCCTGTAGCAGAGCAGAAGTGTTGTCCTATAGTGCCAGTGCCTGCAATTGTAGTTTCTTTCAGGGGAGAAAGAGTGAGGGGGGGCAACGAGCAAGGTGGGGGCATTGCTTGTGTGTCTGTGACACCCAGCCGTCTCTGTGATCCTTTGTGAAAGCTGTTGGGAGGTGCCACTCCTGAGATACTTGCAAGCTCTGGTTGTGAATAAGTGCAATGGGGGAGCACGGATCTCTACCGTTTTGCTCATGGCTGGTGAATCCTCAGTAATTGGCTGATCCTATCAGTTACTCTCCTCACAGTGAGAGAGCAGAGACACAGTGGGGGTAGACAGGATTAGAATGATTATTCTATAATGTGATGAGCTTTACAGCCGCAGTCCTCTAGATACCACATTTGTTTGCACTAATTTATACAGAGTTGTAAGAGTCTCTGGTGGTACTATAGAGACCGCAGGGGATGGACTCCAAATGTCCAGGGTGTCTGAATCACTGGGGCACAAGAGTAGCTGAACTTACAGAAACGATGCCAAAACAGCCTGAAGGCTGAACCGTCTCAGGATTAGTCTTTGGATTTCTCAAACAGCCGTGATTCACTGAGGCGTCCTTGTAATGATTCTATTCCAAGTTACTGTGTCTCTAACAGCCCTTATCGTGGGTGTGTGTGGAGTTGATGGGGGGGGCTCTTGCTTGGTACAGCATGTGGCTTGTAACAAAATTAGGGGGCTCGATCACCAGCATGATTGACCAGAGCTGTCAGTCATAGTTCATCGAGAAGCCCTTTGATCTGTAGTGGGATTGAAAACGCCAGGAGATGTTTGTTCAGAGAGGGAGTTGTGATTGCTTTTCTATTAATACATGTGCATGTATTACAAATGTGTTTGTGTAGAGAGAGGAAGCAATAGTTTTTGCAGAACTGTGAATGGGATGTCTTTTCAAATTAAAGTCACAGTGTGAAACTGACATTTAGGAAGTGTACATTTCCTAAATGTCACTGGAGTCTCAATATCGCCTGGATCAGGGCAGCAAATATGGATTTGAAGAGTGCTGCAGTCGACTATAGCCAGAGCTACAGAAGAGCGCTTAGGAGCTGGAGCAACCCCTCCAGTTTGCTAGTGGGCTATACAGCAGTTCTGTAGTTGTGGCATCTGGGGTGTGTAGGGTGAGGCATACTCCAGGGAGCTGTGGGTGCTGCGTTCCTTGCTGATGGGGTGCTGGGGGGCCTGTGGTTTGCACCTGTGCATCTCGGAGCTTGAGATTTTGGGGGTGCAGTCTCATTGCTCTAAATATCCCTGGAATAAGGGCATTGCTTTTTTTCCATGTTATCAGGAGGATGGAGTGTCACACAGTTCTAAAAATCCTCTTCTTTATCAAAAGTAGTTTGGTAAAAAAAAAGACCTGAGGGAGCTGAAAACTCTGCCCGATGTGTAATAAACTGCACATGACAGATGATTTGCAAGCTGCAGCTGCTGCTCAGTACTGTTGTATATTAGGTCCCTTTTCTAAAAATGTGAGTACAGTAAGCTTATATTAATTCCACATTTATATTTAAACAAGGCCAATGTACTCCTCTAAGAAGATGGTTTTATGGGCTGGTTTTTTTTGCTGCCAGGTTGTTGCTATGAGATCTGCTGTGTTTAAGAACTGAAAAGGCACTGGAGCTGAATCAAGGACTGTCCCAGCTGCGGGCCATCCACAGAACACTTGTATGATTGTCCAGGTTTAAAAAAGCACCAACTGCAAGCAGAGCCAACGGCTTCAGGCGGTTAAGTGGATTATTCGTTTTGGCTAAATTCATTGAACTGAATCTCATCATGCAGAAAAACACATTAAAGTGGGACCCGTCGTTTCATATGCAAATAATGGCTTATACATTTATCCCGCTTGTAATTAAGTACAATTTCCAACAATCAGGGAAACCAACAGTATTCGAAATACTTTGCGTTTGAATCTCCAATTCCGATGCTGTACTGTCTGTTACACAATATTCATTTTTTAACAAACATACGGGATGACAGACCAGGCCTTGGGCTTTTGTGTTGGCTTTTACTACATATAAAACAAGAATCAATATTATTATATTTGAATGTGTAAGAAATATTAAGTTACAAGTTCTCAGAGTCTACTAACTGATGCCTGTCCTGATTGCTAATCATCTCAGGACACTTCCTGAGTCCAGGCGTGACTCCTCAGTTCTTGATGGGTGATGGTTGACTCACGTGGATCTCTCGTCTGACGGACTGTTTTCTCGCCCCGCAGAGCCCCCTGGATCGGGCCCAAGCTGCCAAGACCAGGGGCAACAAGTACTTCAAGGCAGGCAAGTATGAGCAGGCCATCCAGTGCTACACGGAGGCCATCAGCTTGTGTCCCAAGGAGCAGAAGGGAGACCTCTCCACCTTCTACCAGAACCGCGCTGCTGCCTTCGAGCAGCAGATGAAGTGGGCGGAGGTCGTGCAGGACTGCTCGCAGGCCGTGGAGCTGAACCCGCGCTACATCAAGGCCCTGTTCCGCAGGGCCAAGGCCCAGGAGAAGCTGGACAACAGAAAGGAATGCCTGGAAGGTAAATCTTGGCTGCGTAGCGTCTCTGCACCTGGGTAGGCTCTCTGCTCCTTCCTACCCCCCGCCTTTGATGGGCCGATGTGCAAATCCGAAGGCAGGTCCTGAGACCTTTTCAGGGCTCTCAGGCACACTGTACTGATCCAAGGAAGCAGAAAAAGTAACTGGATGCTACTACTGGTGCATGCTCCTTCCTGCAAATGAGATGAAAATAAAGGAACAAAATGTGAAAAACAAACCCAAGGGACTGCACTCCTGGAAACCTGGAGTGGATCAAACACAGTCATTGTTCCTCACATTGTTTTACTGTGAACCCAGACACAACATGTAGCAAATGTGTATTGATCGTTTAAAAAGCGTACATGTTATCCTGCTTCAGGTGATGGATTTTTTAATTCCTTAGATGCATTGTTACACCCCTGTGCACATGATGCATATTTCACTGTAGAGGGGATGGTAATTTCCTCTGCTTTTCTGTGGGTTTGTGTGTTTCAGATACTGTCCATTAAGTTTAAGACGGGTTTAGAGTAGACAGGGGGTGCAGCAGCATGTTTGCATTCCTCATTGACATTGGTCCACGGAGAAAGGAGAATATAGCTTTGGAGAAATTTCAGCAATACTCTGTCACTAAGGTTAACAGTCCTTTGACAGCAGAAACAGCTGCAAAGCTGGGGAGCTGGTTCCTCCTGTTCAGGGATAACCTGCAGGGCCTCTGATCTACTGCCACACAGGCCTGGGGCTACACGTACTTTGGTGGCCTTACCAGTTACTAGGTTGGCCAAAGCAGCCATCATTGCTTGTCAGCTGAAAGGCATTAAACATGTTTACAGTAAAACTATATGCATGAAAAGATAGAAATTGTAATAACGCAATGACAGTCGCAATAGTGACGCAGCCACAGCACTCACTGCAGCATTGTTTTTATTACTGCTGACAAAAACAAGTCCTTGGCATTTCCTCCATTTTCTCCCTATCCTTCGGTAATGCTTCTGTGGGGTTATGCAAGGTGTCCTCAAAGATTCTTTTTTGTCCTTTAGATCATTTGACTGGCCGCCATATGCTGGGCTGGACTCTCACCCTGTTCTTGTGCTCTCCTCAGACGTAACGGCCGTGTGCATACTCGAGGCCTTCCAGAACCAACAGAGCATGCTGCTGGCGGACCGGGTCTTGAAGACACTGGGGAAGGAGAAAGCGAAAGAAAAGTTCAAGGTGTGTGTGCGTCCCCTCAGTGCGGCCTTATGGGACAAGCTGTCCAGCCATGTTGTAGAAGCCAATATCCTGGCTTCATTCAAGAACTATCTGGTTAAGATCCTTTAATCCATTCCCGCCATCAAACCGTCTGTCAAACAGGCTAGATGGACTGATTGGCCTCCTCTCACTTGGTGTTCTCATGTATCTGTGTCCAAGTTTTGCCCACGGACTGTGTGTGCTGCTGATCTTTTAGAAAACTATTGCAAAGCTATTATTGCAGTCTATTTGTGCCCCCTTGAAAACAAGAAAAAATAAGCAAAAGTTCATAGCACTCCTCACATTTTCCAGTGTCTTCTGTAAAGAAATAATCTGTAATCGAAAAATTGAAGAAAAACCTGACATGAAAATCTGAAGAGCTATTTCCTGTCTGAATTGTCCCCCCCCCTCTCCTGCTTCCTCTGCAGAACCGCGAGCCCCTCATGCCATCCCCACAGTTCATCAAGTCCTACTTTGGCTCCTTCACCGATGACATCATCTCCCAGCCCCTGCAGAAGGGCGAGAAGAAAGATGAGGACAAGGACAAGGAGGGAGAAGCCGCTGAGGTCACCGAGAGGTCAGAGATGTGGGGGAGTAAGGGAGGGGAGCTCTGAGAGTTAAATTTAGTTGCACCTATAGAGAGAGGGAGGCAGCACGGTGGAGCAGTGGTTATCCAGGGCACGGGGATAAATTATGAGCTCCGGGGTGCTATCTGCATGAAGTTTGTTTGTTCTCCCTGTGTTTTCATGGGTTTCCCCTTGGTGTTCCAGTTTCCTCCCACTGTCCAAAGACATGCTGGTAGGTTAATTGGCTTCTGGATATACTGGCCCTGGAGTGAGTACTTGTGTGTGCCGTGCAGTGGACTGGCATCCTGGCCAGGGTGTATCCTGTCTTGCGCCTGTTGCTCTGGCTCCCCCATGACCTTGAATTGAAAAAAGTGGGAAGAAGATGGATGAGAGAGAGCAGTGCAATTGTCAAAATGCTGTCAAAGGCTTTAACTACAGTGCATGTTAACCTGTAAAAAGAGGAGAATAGTCTAATGCATTTCTGTGCTTCCTAAAGACGGGATGTCAGGTACTGACACACTCCTCAAAGGTGCTGACAAAGTGAACCTAGGCGATATCTCCAGAATGAACACACAAATGAGAGGACACAAGTGGAATCTACATAGAAGTGCGTTAAAAACAAGATGCACTTCTTTACTGAAAAGCTTGCGAGACTGTCGGGCAAGCTACCCAGCCATGTTATTGAAGCTGATACCCTGGCTCCTTTCAAGAAACAGCTGGAGGAAACTTGGATCAATAAGCTCCTAACTACCAATCCTCCTCCCATTTGTAACCTGCTATAATTAGATTTTTTTTTGCACTACAGCCGCTGCGAGAGTGGTTTGAGTAGCTCACTGTCTCCTCTCCCCAGCTCTGGGTACCTGAAGGCCAAGCAGTACATGGCCGAGGAGAACTATGACAAGATCATCAGCGAGTGCACCAAGGAGGTGGAGTCCCGGGGCAAGCACCTGGCCGAGGCGCTGCTGCTGCGCGCCACCTTCTACCTGCTGATCGGCAACGCCGCCGCCGCACGGCCGGACCTCGACCAGGTCATCAACATGGAGGACGCCAACGTCAAGGTACCGCGGGAGCCATGTTGTGGCTTGTCCATCGGGGGAGGGTTGTGTGCATGAGGCCCATGCCTTGTCCAGCTGGGTTGCTGGCAGGGCAGGAGGCATGGCTGTCCTGTGGTGAGATGAGCTACCCTCTCCAGGTGATCTCATTCCATCACTTCAACAGTGCAGTGCTGATCTGGCCAAAAAAGTGTTCGGGCAGACGGATCTTACTGCGCTTGACTTTTTTTTTTTGCACGTGCCTATATTAACTTGCGTAAAATAAACTCAGTGGATCACAGTTTGGTTTTGTAAGTCTTAGTCTTTTTTCTACGCAGTTGTCAATAGAGTGAGAGCTGTGTGGTATCAGTGTAACAAGGTAGCTAGCCATTTGGGAAAAACAGTAGGTCAGAAAGTTAGAGACATATACCCCCCCCCAACAGGAATGTTTTCCTTACTATATACATTAGTGTGCTTTGACAGTTATGGCATGTTTAGAGCATGGAGTGTTTCACTGGGCGCTTGCTCGTGCTGATAATGTCCCAAACACGTCTCACGCCAACAGGGGTTGACAGCACCCATTTTTTTTAGCGGAGAGGGTGGTGGAAGGCAACATTCTTTAAAGGAAACATTTGTTATTTCATATTGATTCAACACCTCGTGATAGTGAAGTTTTGGTTCTCATCATAGCCTTTGATGTTATGTCTGGCTCAGCCGCACACCTTTAAAGACTAGATAATAATAATAAACTTTATTTTATATAGAGCCTTTAAAGGTGGCTTCTCAAAGCACTTTACAGAATGAGAACAACAATAAATAAAGATAATACACAAGATAAAACACAATTACAATATATAGAGGAGACCGTGGATGGTGGTACTAGGAAAAGCAGAGGGGTGAAGAATGGAACCAGTTAAGTAAAGGCTTTTCTAAAGAAGAGGGTTTTGAGTCTGGATTTGAAGGAGTTTAGAGAAGGTGACTCTCTGATATCCTTGGGGAGAGAGTTCCAGAGTTTGGGGGCATAACAGGAGAAGGCCCTGTCACCCATACAATGTAGACGGGCTTGGGGGACAGTAAGGAGAGCAGAATTAGAAGTGCGAAGGTTGCGAGGTGGGGAGTAGGGCGATAATAGTTCAGAAAGGTACGGAGGTGCCAAGCCATGCAGAGCCTTATAGGTGAGCATGAGGATTTTAAAGTCCACATGGAATTTGACTGGAAGCCAGTGCAAGGACTCCAGGATAGGAGTAATGTGATCATTTGCACTAGACCTGGTCAGGATTCTGGCTGCTGAATTTTGGACATACTGCAGTTTGTTCAAAGTAGATTTAGATACCCCAGCGAGTAGAGCATTACAGTAGTCAATTCGAGAGAACCCAAACGTGTTGATCAGCTTTTCAGCCACAGTTAGTGATAGCACAGGGCGTAGTCTAGCGATATTTCTGAGGTGAAAAAAAGATGTTTTGACAGTATGCTGCACATACTGGGTCGAATGTTAAGCCAGACTCGAATATAACCCCAAGGTTTTTCAGTTTAGATTGAAGCTCAAGTACAGAACCATCTACAGATAGGGTTATAGGACTGGCTTTACGAAGATGACGGGGGGTGCCAATAAGCATGACTTCAGTCTTGTCACAGTTAAGATGAAGGAAGTTTTGAGTCATCCACATTTTTATGTCAGAGATGCAATTAGATAGAATAGAGACAGCCACATCAGTGTCAGGTTTGGTTGGATGTATATACAGTAGATAACGTTGTAGATAACGTTGACACCCTGAAAAAGTGACACACTTAGTTAAAATGGTTTGGATTGATCGGTAGCTAACATGCGTCCCCCAGCTTTAGGAAGCTGATTTTGGGTGACCTCTGAAACCTGAGACTGGAGAAGGTTGCAGACATTTGGTAAAATTCTTGATAAGCTGTTAAAAAAAAATCCTGCACCACATGTATTCCCTTTTATTTCCCGTGTTTAAATCTATGTTATGTCTTTGTCCTAACCGTGACATTTCTGGTAACAAAATGAGGTTGGTCATGACTGTGCTTGGGTTATAAAAAGCCCTTGAAAATGACTGTATTTTAGAGTCGATTGGTTTGTTCTGCTGTCCAGTTGGCCAATCAAATAAACTCACTTCCAGACTTCGCTTTTGCCCTGCGACTTGTTGGATCCCCTCGCACTGATGCATTTCCTCTCCTCTCCCCCTCTCTCTGCCGGACAGCTGCGGGCCAACGCCCTGATCAAGCGCGGCAGCATGTACATGCAGCAGCAGCAGCCCCAGCTGTCCACACAGGACTTCAACACGGCGGCCGAGATCGACCCACCCAACGCCGACGTCTACCACCACCGGGGACAGGTAGGCCCAGCGCATGCTGATCGACACCTGCGGCCATCACGCACCTGTAACTGTTCAGCCCTGCCTTTTGCGCTCGCTGCTGCTACATTTCCTGCTGACTGATCAGCTCTTTACTTCACCTCTCACTGTGGTCCTGTTCAGGGAAAAAAGAGACTTTTTCACAGAGAAAGGCCATAATCTGCTGTATTTTGTGTTTTTAATTGGCAGAAGGCGGATGTATTTAATACTTTGGGCTTAAATGTAATGCAGGGAAATGGGGAGCACTACTGTTTTGGGGTGACTTACCCTTACTTGTGATTCTAAGGTGATAAGTAAAACTAATTTCTAAGTTCATGAAGATGAATATTGAGAACTGCCTTCTCTTTTTATTGTGGTGCACGTAATGGAATAGAGTAAAGATTCAGTTGTGAAAGAGTATCCCACCGCTGCCCCCTATGTGTGAGTCTGACCCATGTGGGTGCGTCTCCCCAGTTGAAGATCCTGCTGGACCAGGTGGAGGAGGCGGTGGAGGACTTTGACGAGTGTATCCGCCTACGGCCCGACTCGGCGTTGGCTCAGGCTCAGAAGTGTTTTGCACTGGTGAGTTTGGACCCTAGCAGTGCTGCTGGCCACACAGCACAGTCATGGGTATCTCATGTCAGGATGGGGGGCTTGTTGATCCACTTAATTTTATTACATTTGTTTCTGTGAACATTTTAATGGAGACAAGTTGTTAATAATTTTGTTTTAGAAACAATATACCTCCGCTGAGCTGTGGTTGCTTCTACAGAATAGTTTCATGGTACTTAATACTCCAAAGAGAATTACGTCCATATCTATTACACCTTTATTGGAAATTAATTTGTTCTCTCTTCTGCCCCATTTAACGATCAGATTTGTTGCTCAGTGGAGCTGCAGGTTAGCTCTCTCAGCACTGTTCCAGCAGGCTCTGGTTCACAGCAGAAAAGGTCTTGCAGAATGACACTATTGAAGAATGTTTTGAGTCCAGAAAGTCCACTCCAGAAATGTATAGTTATCTCACCTGATGTATTGATTGGACAGTAGCAGGATTTGTAGTTATCTTGCCTGTTGTGGTGATCGGTCAGAAGCAGTTCAGAGCGGGTTTATGTTTTGCGGAACAAAGGACTTCCTGGTTAATTATTGCTCTTCTGTCCTGTTTCCCAGTATCGAAAGGCTTACACTGGAAACAACCCCTCACAGGTGCAGACGGCCATGAATGGCTTTGAAGACGTCATCAGGAGGTTCCCCAAGTGTGCTGAGGGCTATGCTCTGTATGCACAGGTAGGCACACCTTGTCACATGCTTGCCTGCATGCCGCACTGTCTGCGTAGCTACCTCGGTATCACAGCGTCTATACAAGGGCCTGTGCGCCTGTCTGCACGTCACAGTGTTTCCATAGCTGCCTGGACACCTATCTGCACATCCCTCTGCATGGACACTTCCTGGACAGCTCACTAATAATGCGTCTGTAGAGATGGAAGTCGGTTGTTTCCGATTTTCGCTCTGCAGACTTTCAGTCGCTGCATATCTTATTTGCATGCATGTGTTGTGGAACTTTGTACAGGCACATGGAGTAACAATATTTCAAATTCATTGGCGCCGTTTCTTCAGATGTTTTTCCTCATATCTCGCTACCCACCACCGCACATCAGATTAGTCCACTTTGTTCACTGTACATTGCACAAGCTCCCGCTGAAAGCGACATTCGTGGAATTTACTGACTGCTTTCCGCTGAATTTGTGTAATATAAATGGTAACTGTAACATGCTTTTAGGAGACTTCAATGCGCCCAACACTTACAATGAAATAAATACTTCTTTCTGTGGCCCCTAGGCTCTGACAGATCAGCAGCAGTTTGGAAAAGCAGATGAAATGTATGACAAGTGTATCGAACTGGAACCCGACAACGCCACCACATATGTCCACAAAGGGTGAGCCCACACCTCAGGTCCGCCAGATGTTAGCCCCACACTTTCTCCTTGCCAGTGGGAGGAAGAATGGCAGGCTCTTGCAATAAGAAATCTGACGCAGAGCTCTCAGACATTTTGCCCCATCTTCAAGTTGTGTACTGACCCGCTGCGTCTCTTAGCACCCTTCTAGCTCATTTGCTATTTAGCTGCTGTTTTCTGGTGTTTATTGTGGAGTTTTGGTACTCTATACTTTTAGTGTGTGATATGATCTACAGCTGGGTCTCAATATTCACAAGGGATCGGTGCAGAGAATTGTCAGCTGTACAGCTGGTGATGCGCAGTAAAAGCTGCCTGCGTTGTAACCCTCCTCCCTTGTTTGCTCAGGCTGCTGCAACTGCAATGGAAGCAGGACCTTGACAAAGGCCTGGAGCTCATCAGCAAAGCCATTGAGATCGACAACAAGTGTGACTTTGCCTATGAAACCATGGGGACCATTGAAGTCCAGAGGTGAGGACTGTCTCTTCTCTGCATGTACCACGTGTGTACCTTTGATGGATGTAGTTTTTTTGTGAGATTTTCTGTTTAAACCAGGACAATGCATCATCCCGGTACGTAATGCACTGCTACCTGTGTGTAATACTCTGCCACCTGGTGGGCACAAAGGAGAACTCACAAGAGGGGTTTTGACTCCTTTATAATAAACTTTGTCGTGTATTGCCATTAATAGTATCTTTTCCAAGCTCTTTACAGGCAAAGCGGGGGGAAAAAACAGTTAAACGAAAACGGTAACAGGAGGTAAAATTAGCACACAGAAACACAAGAGATTAGAAATGTAGCAGAAGATGCAAGGAGCAGACACAGACACCAGAGCACAAACAGGACACCAGAATCAGATGAATGGAGGTTGCAAGGTGGGGAGCAGGAAGATACGTCGGATTGGCACTGAGGTGCCAAGCCATGCAGAGCCTTAAAGTTGAGCATAAGGATTTTGAGGTTTACAGTCATCCTAATAGGAAGCCAGTGCAAGGACTCCAGGACAGGAGTAATGTGATCACTTGCGTGTGACCTGATCGGGATTCTTGCTGCCAGATTCTTTTTAGTGTGGATTTTGTTACGCCAGCTTGTAGGACATTGCAGTAATCAGTTTTAGAAAAGACAAATGTATTAACCAGCTTTTCTGTTATAGTGAGAGAAAACATAGGACATAAGCCGGCAATATTTCTGAGATGGAAGAATTAGACATTTTACTGGACATTTTTCTGCTGCCATGTTAATGAAGTCCAAGGATGCAGCAAGATGCCTCACCTTCCAGTTACAAGTTCAGAACCTGAATCATAGTAACACTGTTGTGCAGACAAAAATAAAATTCAGTCAGTTGTTTTTAGATTCCCAGATAACGTTTTCAGGGATAATGAAAAAAGTATGAGTGAATCTTGTTACATACAGCATATTTGTATTTAGTGCTCACAGCCATGTAAGTCTAGGCAACTGATTTTAAGAGTTTCCAAGCTAATCTTTAATAAGCTTCATTTTCTCAGCAGCACTTTTTTTTTACTGTACTTTGCACATATGGGTTAAAGGTCAAGCCTGCATCAAATATCACCTTCACATTCTTCAGTTTAGATTTAAATTCAGGTGCAGTGCCATCCACATGTAAGGTTACTTCATTAGCTTTAGAAAGTTGATGGGAGGTACCGAGACGCATGACTTCAGACTTTGTTGCAGTTCAAGTGAAGGAAATTTTGAATCGTCCAGAATTTTATGTCAGGGATGCAATATCGGAGGATCCGAAACAGCTGCTTCAGTGTCAGGTTTAGTATGGACATAGATTTGAGTGTCACCTGAATCATCATTTCTGTGCCGACTATGTGATCTTAATAGCTGATCAAGTGGGAACATGTAAATGCTGAATAGCAGGGGACCCAGTATCGAGTCCTGAGGAACACCAGACTTCACGAACCCAACTTAACAACTGAAACCCTCAAGAAAGATAAGGCATTGATGAACAGTAAGATAAATGTTTCAACTTAAAAAAGCAATATCAGTAACTCCAAACAGTCTCAAAACAAGAAAGATGACATGGTGATCCGTGTCAAAAGCAGCACTGAGGTCAAGGAGAATAAGGATAGATAGGGAACCACAATTAGAAGCCGTAAAAAGATCATTAGTGAATTTAACTTGGGCAGTTTCTGTGCTGAGATTGTCTGAAACCAGTTTGGAAGGGTTTGAAGCTGTTGGTTATTTAATTGAAATGCCACAGCACGTTCTAAACGTTTTGCAAGATAAGGTAGGTTGGATATAGGGCAAAAATTGTTTAAGATTGTCCAGGGCCATATTGTTTTTTTTAGGCACAAGGGTAACTGAAGCCATTTTAATGGCTATTGGTATCACACCAGTGCATGTTTATTATGATGAGAATCACAGGGCAGAAAAACAAGATTGAAATAAAACCATAAGAATCCAATTAAAGGTGGTGGATTTCATATGCAATGCCAGTTTACTAAGGTGTGTGGTGTCATGTTGAGAGAAACTAGAAAGAGGAGAGCCAGAAAAAGTAGGCAAGCAGGGAGGAGGTATAGTAGTGCATGCATGGTGGAGAGAATGTGATCCTGGATGTTGTCAGTCTGGGAAATAAATCTTGTAAGCTTGGAAGTAAAAAATAGGCCTAGAAAAAATACTTGTAAAATATCTGTAAGAACTACAAACATTATATAGAAGTGAGAGTCCCTTCCAAAGGGACTTTACCAACATTTCCAGCCATGTTGGTGAAGCTCATATCCTGGTTTCTCATGATTGAGAGGAGTTGGAACAATTAGCTGCCAACTGCCAAACAAGCTAGCTGGGCTGAACAGCCTCCTCTTGCTTGAAACCGTTCTGGTGTTCTTCTTACAATTTATGTGTAAATAGCTTGAGTTGCACGTGGTTTGACGCACCCGGTTTGGAATGTTTTCACAGGGGCAACCTTGACAAAGCCATCGACATGTTCAACCGCGCCATCAACCTGGCCAAGTCGGAGATGGAGATGGCTCACCTGTACTCACTGTGCGACGCTGCCTACGCCCAGACAGAGGTGGCCAAGAAATACGGGCTCAAGCCCCCCACGCTGTAACCCTCACCCGGCTGCCCCTCGGCCTCTGAGCCCGACCGTCAGATAACTGCTAATACCTTGTTTTTGTTCGGGGGAGGGGGGGGTGGTTTTTGTAAATGATGTTGAAAGAAAAAAAGAAACAACAGCTGTCCTGTGACCGTGCATGTCTGTATCACGTGGGCTCCCCAGTGCGTCTGAAGAGCGCAGCTGGCTCTTCGGGGGCGACACCCCGAGACATCCCCAAGTGCCATCTTTCAGGGTTCTCCTCCTCCATGCCAGTGGTGACCATCGCCCTGTTGGGGTGCTGTTGCCAGGCAGATTTGGGACGGGTCTGTGTGTGCGCGCGAGCGATATCTCCATCACTAAACTCCTGTGGGTGGCGATACTGGGGTCCCGCGCAACATTATCACATTATCCATCATGCTCACAACTGGGGCTTTTTGTAAAGCATTTTCCTTGTGTCCTGAAAACTAACCAGGACATCCGCCCGTCTTCGGGATGTATCGTTGTGTTAAAGCTACTGTATCAAACCTTATTTGTTCATTTTAGAACTTTCTAGTAGGGGAATTTTTTCAGAAGGAAGGTAACTAGATCTATTTCCCTTATAAGGGGACAGGAAACAAGATTCAATATTTTTGTGACTGGTGACAAAAAGGCTTAACAGCCAAATGGAAGAATTAGTAGATGGAAAGTGTCCCATCTTGTGATCCAAGAGGCTACCAGAGCAGACTGCCATTGCAGTGATTGTAAATTGATTTTTTTTTGTAAGTAATTTGGTCAGTGTGGAAAGACTTAATTTCTCTGGCCTAAAGTGATCTGAGCTCAGATTGTCTTCAAGTTGTGATATAAGTGATTTTTAAACATTGATTTTAGGATAGTGTATCTTTGGACCTTTTGTTTGAAAGAAACAAGTCACACACACAACAGTATTATAATGGTAATTTTGAACAGCCTATTGAATAATGTAAAGCAGCAGTGCAGCATAATGAAAGCTTTAACTAGATAAGTCAGTTTCTTTAATAATGAAGAAACAATTCTCCTCTAAGAAATTTATTTGCACTGTACAGTTGGTTCCAAATTCATGTATAACCTGAGTCAAAAAGTTGATTTATCATGAAAATACGGTTGTATTTTCTAATATAAATAAAACACTAAAAGATATGCATGCCGTTCAATATATGTTTGAATAAAACGCCTGCCAAAAAGGTTGATTTCTAATGCCAGATGTTATTTGTTTATATAAGTTGAGAATCAACAATTATTTTTTTGGCACAAAGCCACACAGTAAAGCTTTGGCAGTTACAGCTACAAACCCTAGAAACCGCTCACAGGGGAAAATGAGAAAGAATAGGTGGCCTCATCCGACCTACCCAACTTCGAGCCACTTGTCTTTTAAAATGTCCCGGTCCCGGGTCCTTGCTCAAGAGCCTTAGTGCTGATTGCAGAAGGGCCTGCAAGCCCAGAGAGCCCAGACCACTAACCTCAGCACTGCTCAGCCGACTATACAACACTGCCTGTGGAATCCCAGTCTCAGTCGGCTGTAGTAACACGACTGAGACTCGAACCTGCGATTACTGACTCAACCTGCATTCGGGCAAGCGCCGTTACTGGTTGAGCCGCTCAGGAGCCCGTCAGATCTATTCATATCCTGGCAATCTGATTTAGAAGCTGTCTTTTGGCTACTATCGAAGAAACCCTTCCTATAGCCTTTTAGAATGTCGAGTTCCTGCCCAGTGCTATTCAACCACTCTGATGTTTATTGGCGTGCTGTGTATTCTGCGTGTAGCCAAGTTTGAGTGTCTTGGTAGCAGGTACAGGTGAAGGCTAAAATATCCTGGTAAACTTTGTAATTTCTCACTCATTTCTAACCAGGACACATGGACAAGGGGATGCAAAATGTATATTAAAGTAGAACAGAGACAGTTCTGTTCTTGAGAAGAAAGAGGGAAAGGCAATTTGTCCTGGCCCCTTTGGTCACTAGTAGCTAACTAACGTAATGGGAAAGATGATGCCTGTTTTGATGAGGAGCTTCACCTTTCTGTACTGATCGTACTCCTGGCGGGGCTCTCCACAAGCTCCATTTATCTTTCATCTAGCCACACAATGTAGGAGTCAGTGAGCTTCTGTCTGGATAGCTTTCCGAATGTTTATCTCGGTTGAGAGTTATCCTTCCGCACCATTTTTCTGATGCACGTTTGAGTACAAAGCTCTTACGCCCATCGGAGCTGGAAAGTCTTATGGATTCTGTTTTATAGCTGAAGCTAGCTCTTTTACCACAAATCCTCAGACATCTCAGACAGTACAGCTTCCTTCTGTGTTAAATCAATTGTTATATATATGAAAACGTCCAGGGGCTTCTGTAGTATGTATGAGGCTTTAGAAACATTTGAAGTGATTAAAAAATATATTGGTTAATTAATAATACAGCATTTGTTTTCAACATTTACAGGGTATGGATAAATTTGAGCAGTGTATTTATACATTAATGTAAATTTCCTTTTTTATGCCTTAGATTCTTAAAGGTTGACAAATCTTGGTGTACACCTGGATTTCCTTTGCTAAGAATGTTACCTGGTTGTGGATAAATTTGAAGGGCGCTGTATTTACAGGTTGTTTTAATCCCTGCACTAACCTCAAATATAGAATTTTGTTTCCTGATCCTCCCCCTCCCCCTTACCTTTTTGGGGGTAAAACCTGATGGTAATGTACACCGTGGTTTGGAGCGCTATTAAAAAAATTGTTTTCCTGAAAAATGATCAAATGAAACAATTAAAAACTAGCTTGAGATTGAGAATGGAGAGAGTTCTACTTAACTCCTTGTAGCTGCTCCCCCTCTGCCTTCTGTTGTCTAGTGGTCAGCAACTGGAACCCCCACTGACTCCCCCTATAAGACAAACCTCGTCCTGCTCCCTGACCAGTGCGGAGGGCTGGCTGGCCGTCTTGCTGGGAGAGGGATTGGGACGGGAGGCTGCTGTGCTCCTTTGAATCTCTTCCTCCTTCTTCAGGCCCTTTTACCCCCCTCCTTCTGCATGCAGACTAAGCAGACACGCCCTGACCCCGTTACCCCCCACTCCTCTCTCCCCAGCCCAGCCTAAGTGGGGTGGTGGTGGTGGAGAGGGAGGGTTGGGGAGATTGCTGGCTTGCTCAAGACCAGCTGACCTTGACCTGCGCAAAGCTCTCACACCTTTGTTTCTTTCCATTTTCCGGGCGGGCGGCTGGGGGTGGCGTTTCGTGGCGCTGTTTTTCAACGCAATCAAAAGGCGTGAAAATGGGGGGGAAAAAAGTGCTCTGCTTCAGCTAGAGAAGCAGTTAATTGTGGAATTTGCATTGAATCACGCCAAGCTCCTTAGTACTTAGATGCTAAAAATGAGGTTTCCTCGTGCGGCCAGCTGGTGCCGGGATAGTAACCTTGCCAATTGCTTGCCAGTGAGGCCCTGCCTCAGTTTAGATACTGAAGGCCCTCACCAAGAGGTCCTGCGGTCATCCTGACGTGCCCATGGCCAGCAGCCTGACCGGTCATCCCAGTATCCCCTCAGCGCTACTGAAGCAGCAGAGAGGGAGATGGAAGGCATGTTTTAGTCTGTTAATAAGACGTAAAAAATGTTTAATGTATCGTTTTCCTGAAGTTGGGGAAAATTGTGTGATCTTTCAAGGAGGAGGAAAAGCCGTACAATATTTTTTTTTTACTTTTTAGAGTTTTTTTTTATTCTGTACAGCATGTGTGGGGTTTTCTCTTTATAAATAAATGTTAATGTAATTATAGTTCTGTAAGATTGCTCTATTATACAGCTTTTTTTTAAGCCTTGGATTTTACAGTGAAATACGACTGAGTTCCACATTAGCTAGCTTTTACTTTTTTTTGTTTTCTTCAGATGTTTTTATTTTTATGTTTTGAGGGATTGGCAGGTGGGGAGACCTTTTTTTTATATATATATACAGTAAATTTAGGCACGGTAGCTTTGTAGAAGAAAGTAACTTGTGTTTAAAACTGCTGGAGAGGAGGAAAGAGGAGCAGAGCCCCTCACTGCCACATTGCAGAGCGTGCTCCAGGTAACTAGGTGAGGCTTCTCGGACCTGCAGCCACTGGAGAGGAAATTGGTCCACTCACTGTGTGCTTTACCCCCGTAGGCGCTGTCCAATCCTGGTCCTGGAGGGACCCCAGTGCAGTCTCTTTCAATTGCCTTAAGCACTGGGGAGCACCGTTAAAGCAGTCCAGTCAAGCCAGTACCTGCAACTGCGCAACCTGCAGAGGCCGTGCCCCTCCAGCCCTGCTCCTAGATGTTGATGACAACTGGAGTTTGGAACATAACAAATTGACACCTCTTTTAGTGTTTTGGTGGTAGCAGCGATTAGAACATGAGATCACTAAGAGGCTCATGGATTCAGATTTTTTTTTTTCCTTGATTTAAGACTGTTTCCTCCAGTTGTTCTAGTCCACCTGCTGCACAGATTGTAGAGAGTTAACTTAGAGTGGACTGCTGTCCCATCCAGGGGACGTCTTGTGTTCTTAGTCTCATTAACGCAACAGAAACATACATGAGCTCAGGCTGCAAGAGTCACTGAAGCTTGTGAAGCATGTTAGTGTTTCAGTCAGTATTGTAGATCTACTTTCATGCTGACACCCATTATGCTTTTCTTTTGGCGTCTTCAGATTCACAGAGCAGTGCGACACCTGTACACAGTTATGAAAGACACGGTGCACTAGATAGGAATGTGCACTCAGTTTTGTGAAAGAAAGCTGTAATGAGCAATTTGAAGGTTGAGCATATACCTTGAATGTATAAGCTTGTTAGGTGGTTTAAGTTCCAGGTTTTTCCATGCCGAGTTCTCCCCCAGTTGTGTGCTTCTGGCTGTTGCTGGGACTGTCTCACACAGTGGTTCCCAGTGCCCAGTCTGACACACAGCCCTGCTCTGAGCTCCACAACTTCTTTGGTTACTGAACTGCTTTACGGTATATCCGTTTCTTCAGTCTGACTGGGCCTTCAGTTTGCTACGGCAAACTGTAGATCATGTTCTTTCTCCTTTCTGTCAAGGGCGTTGGAGGTTTTGTCCAGAATATGGCCAGCGCTGGTTGTAGTTCTTGTGAAAGAAATGCTCTCTGGGCAGCTGTAGTAGGTTTCTCTTCTGGGGGTGTTTGCTGGGGAGTCAGACTGCAGAGGCTTGAGTCTGCGTCTTGTCCACTGCCGAACGGTGCCGTGCAGTCCTGTCTCTCGTTAGACTGGCCCAGGCCCACAGTCTGCACGGCTTGTCTCGGTGCGGGCACCAGATCTTCTGCAGATCCGGTGCTTTGCTGTACACCTCTGTAAGGTACAGCACTGGGTGCTGTGGAATGGGTGCCCTGCTGCCATAGAGGCCTGGACACTCAAAATGAGCGAAGACTTGCTGGTCAGGGAGGTGGTGGCGGTAGCAGTTTGGACCATGTTCCTTTTCAGTGAGCACTGAAGGGAATCTGAGACTTGCCCCCTCTTTTACCTGCCATCCATGTTAAAATAGGTTTGTGTCTTTCATCTTCTAACCAGGCACGATGTGGGGGAGAAAAAAAACTTCAGTAAGAAGTTGCTCCTCATAGTAGTTGCTGGGTAAAGAGGTTAGAGTTGTTTTGCTAATTGTCAGGCAGAAGCACAGCTGCCAGTGAAAGTGTTAGCGTTTTGAGGTTGGCGTAGACTCCCAAGTGTCATGTCATGTCTGCCACGGTGCTTCACAGTTGTTAGCAAGGGTTGATGGCATTTTTACTTATCATTTTTGCTGAAATGCTGTATTTTTTTTTAGTATAAGTTGAGCCTGAGCCTTGCCTAGTTCTTATCACTGTACGAGCTGTTTTTCTAGAGTAAATCCTATATTTCATGGGAAAGAGTATTTCAGATTTTTGTACTGTTAAACAGTCCACTTCTTTTTTTCAGATTGTTAGCTTGAGGGGGAAAAAATAGTCCTGAAACAGTGTCTGTGATTTTAACATCAAGCTTTCACGTTCTAGTTGAGTAGTAAAATTTGGCCAGCGAGTGAATCATTCCTTCAGTGACCAAAATGGGAATCCGTTCGGAAGTCATCAGGCTGACAGCAGCCCTGTATAGTATCAGTGTGTGGGTAGTTGTGTAAATTGTCTGCATGTGTTTGGCGCACACTAAACTCTCTCCGTGTTTTCACTGTCTGAGATGCTTTCCGTTAATCTTTTCAAGCTGAATTGTTACACTGAGACATTACCTTAATCTGCTAAAACTGAATTTTTGGGCCACAACGTTATTGTCTTTTGAGGATTTTGTTTGCATTTATCTCTGCGAGGCTGAAGCTTTAGGTCTCCACTCTGCAACTCGGGCAGACTGAATCTTTTTTTCCTTCAAGTGAAGCATCAGTGAGCAAGGAAAGCCCTCAAAAGATACACAGTTCAGCTGTTCACAGGTCCCCAAGAGCCCGGGCGCTGGGAACTGGAAGCTGCCCCAGTGGCCAAACTGCTTGCTAGCCAGATGTGATTGTGTGTGACATAATCCTTGCATTAAAGATGCTGTGTTCCCAGAATGCAGCTGGGATGCCAGGATGTAGTCTTCCTTCTTGCAGTCTTCATCACAGCTGCAACTGGTCCCAAGATTAACTCCAGACAGGCTTATCTCTTTTGGAGAGCTCATCTGCTGACACTTGAGCGTGAGACTTCGGTCTGAACGGGTCCCACTGCTCAAACATTGTTCATTGCCTGACCCTCATAATGATATTACCACCTGCCTCTCCTTGCTGTGTAATCTTGAGAACTAAAAGATTCCGACCTCTGATCCTCCGGCACAGATCATTAGAGAGATCTGCACACAAAACTGCCAAGAAAAAGCAAAAGCACTCATCTGATAATCGATTATGGGAATATTGCACCTGCTGGGTGCAGGGGACTCTAAAGTGTATTCCACGGGCTCTGCTAACTGATGATGTTCCTATTGTGGAAAAAGAACTTGGCTAAATGCATGTGGTACACCTGCTCCTACCTGAGAACACTACTGTGGAGATCGAGGGGTGTTTTTGTACTCTTTTACTTTGTTTTATGTTAGTTTTTTGGCCAGGAAAAAGCGCTCAGTCTGGAGATCCCAAAGAAGAATGCATGTCCCACTCGCTCTGTCATTCCTCCTCATCTTGGACTGTGGGCCGTTGCTGCGAATTGCACTGAAGAACTAATTTTAAAAGATCTGGACTTTTTTTTTTGTAAATGGGTTGTAACAATGTAAATTCACCAAATAAAAACATGTTAACCAATTTAAGTGCTATTTTATTCATGTTGGTCTGGCATAAAGATATGAAGGCACCTCATGTGATGGCAGAAGCCAGATGAGGCTGAACCTGGTGGGTCCTGGTGGGGGAAGAGACCTAGAAGACAAACTGCTGCTGTAAGTGGTGTTGGTGGACCAGTATGTTAATGGGATAACGTGTTATAGGATTTACTGTTCTCCATTAAACTGTGGTCCCAACTGCTCAGCATCTACAAGTCTTGTGTGACTGTAGGAATAGCACTGTTAACTGTGGTGCCCTGCTTAAATCCCGTTCTGGGTTTTTGCAGTCTGGCCTACCTGAAACCCCCAACCTCATTCAACTGGTGAGGCAGTTTCTCACTTCTCTACCCGATCTGCTGTGCAGTGAGGCTGCTGGCTCACAATAAATGCCAGCTATCATCAAGGTGGTTATACACATGAAAAAAATAATAAGTTCTGGGCCTTAGCCACCACCTGACAAATTCAAATGTTCTGTCACACACCAAGCTTTCAAATTCACATGGTAAGTGAATTTGTTTACACAGAAATATCTTTGTTTCTGTAAATGTAAAATTAACCAAATTATATTTTTTTAGAACATCAGGAGGGATGATCACTGGCCCATCTCTGTTTCCCCAGTGCAAGTCAGCTGAATGCTGCTTATTTAAGGCACTAACCAAGAGATCAGGACACTTTGCTGTCATGTAACCCCAGAATTTGCAAAGACTTGCAAGTACTCCTGGACGTCCCCATTCTCTTTATCATTCGATTCCTTTCTACAGAATATCCACACCTTGGAATGGATCACCAATATCAACTTTGCTTTTCAATTTGCCATTTGTATTAAGATAAAATCAAGCAATTTCCTAACCAATTCATCCAATTCAGGGTTGCTGGGGAGCCAGAGGCTGTCCCAGCCAGCAATGGGCACAAGGCAGGACACATCCTGGATGGCACAACAGTATCGCCTCAGCGCATAATGACACAAAAACAGACAAGCACACACTCACACAAGGCCAGATAATCTACTGGTATGCATTTGGACTGTGGGAGGACACCAGAGCACCTGGAGGAAACCCACACAAAGTTCACACGAATGGCATCCAAGGGATGGAATTGAACCCGGGTCCCCACAGCTGCAAGGTGTTAACTTAAAACCTGCAGTTAGATTTTCAATATAACAGATGTAGATACTGTATTATCTCTATGAACAGTGATTTTTGTAACTTTGTACAACAAACACAGTAAACTTAAATACCGTGCTACTGTTATAGCTGAATAAAAGCAATAGTTTGTACATACTGTTTATGCATGGTTGTTGTAGAATAACCGTTGCATACAAAAGACAGCAATGTAGCATTTTAAGTCTGGGACTAGGACGCTATTATGGGAATAGTATATTATTATGAGGAATAGCTATTTTGGAGGGCAATCAAATTACTCATTACAAAACAGCATCAAGTGTCAATGTTTGGCCACAGTTTTGCGGCAGTGTCGGTCTCTTGACAGGGCAAATACGAGAGGTTTACTTCACGACAGGAGGCTGCTATTTACGGCAGGCTTGACGTGGACTGCAACTGCAATGGCGGAGGCTGGCGAGGCTGTGCTCCAGGGCGGCTGGTAAGAGAGCAGCGATAGGTGGCTGGGGGGTCCTTTTTTGCGGGGAAACATGGCCCTGAGAACGGGGGGTGGAACTGTCTCTCTCACGGAGAGGGGATTGTGCTTGTCGGGGTGCCCGTGCAATGGAGCGGGGTGTCACACATTCCAGTTCCCTTCTTGGGCGCAGTGGAGAGAAAGACTTTCGGGGAGCTGCGTACGGACATCTCCCGAAACCATCCAGGGGGGCTGAAAGATTAAGCCTCCCGTCGCGGCTGTAGCCGAAACTCTCTTTTCTGCTTGCGGCCGGGGCCATCGTAGCCGCAGGTCTGTGGGGCTATCCGGTCGCGGAGTCTGGTTTTCGGACCATTTCGGATCGAGAGCATCTTCGTGAGATCCGTAAGGCGCATCGCCATAATTATAACAACAGCCAGGACAGCCATATATTAGACTACAGCGCACATGTGGACACCCGCTGACTCTTCACCCCCTCATTATTGTCTCGAAACGAGTGGAAAGCGTACAGCCTTGTGACCGCGGCGTTGGGTGTCTAAACTCGCAAGCTCATCGTGAGCTGCTGGCGAGCTGAAATACTTTTTTCAACAACAAATCTGACACTTATGGACCTATCATCGGTTTAGCGGGTGTCCCGTTTTTCCTGGTACCCCGTTATTTCTCTGGGACGGTCTTCATTTGTCTCTCCCTGCTCTCCGGTGTCACTTCCCCTTTCCGAGAGAGAGCGGAGTGCGATTCTTTCTTGTTTCTTCTAGCCTGCTTGAATGCTCGTTGTATTATCATTATCCAATTAGATTATAAACAGATCTACTTCTTTCTGTCACCGTAATCTCCTATGATCATGTAACAGTCCAGTGTCCCGGAGAGAGGCAGCGGGTGGGTTCTCACGAATGATCTGTGGGAATCGACCTCGAAGCTCCCGAGAAAAAAAAAAGTCCCCCCCCCCCCGGCTGACCTCAATCACAGGACGTTTCCCTGCGGTGCTGACACGACTCTTTGCGCGACAAAAACATGTCTCTTTTCTGTGCAGTTTAGCCGTTATCGATAACGCTGTGCCGTGTTGCGGGTCACACTTTTCACTTCCTGCTTTAATTTAAAAAAAAATGAACTATTTGCGTCACTCCGCAAATGTCTCCACCGGGATGGGAAAGTACAGATGTTCACTTCCACCCCAGGCTGTAAGCTTGTTTAAGTCTAAAAGGTGGTGTTAGTAAAGCAGAGGGCGTGGATTGCTCTAATGTGGTGACCTGATACTGTCGTGAAAGGCAGTGTGAGTGTGGTGCGGGTTTTGTTTGTGGCTGGGGGATTATTATGGGAATGGAAATATTTGACTGCGATAAAACTAGTGTGGACAAAGCACTGTAAGGAGTGGGACATCGTTAATATTTGAATCGAGATTATTTAACCTCGTGTGACAGAAGTAACAAGCAGATTGTATTCCGACTCTAGAGTCTATTCATGTTGATGATGGTAAACCTGTTGGCTACAGCGCTGTGTTTTTCTGGTATTGGCCCAAAAGGGCAGTGACGCAGACTTACACGGACACGGCATAGGAGCTGAATCTCTTTAGTCGGCGACAGGAAAGATAATAATAATAATAATAATTGCTTACACTTATATAGTGCTTTTCTGGACACTACACTCAAAGCGCTTTACAGGTAATGGGGACTCCCCTCCACCACCACCACTGTGCAGCCCCACCTGGATGATGCAACGGCAGCCATAGTGCGCCAGAACGCTCACCACACATCAGCTATCAGTGGGGAGGAGAGCTGAGTAATGAAGCCAATTCATAGATGGGGATTATTAGGAGGCCATGATTGGTAAGGGCCAATGGGGAATTTTGGCCAGGACGCCAGGGTTACACCCCTACTCTTATGGAGAAACACCCTGGGATTTTTAATGACCACAGAAAGTCAGGACCTCGGTTTTACATCTCATCCGAAGGACGGCGCCTGTTTACAATATAGTGTCCCCTTCCCTATACTGGGGCATTAGGACCCACATGGACCGCAGGTTGAGCGCCCCCTGCTGGCCCCACTAACACCACTTCCAGCAGCAACTTTAGTTTTTCCCAGGAGGTCTCCCATCCAGGTACTGACCACGCTCACACCTACTGAGCTTCAGTGGGTTGCCAGTTGTGAGTTGCAGGGTGATATGGCTGCTGGCAACACAAGATGCGACATGAGTCTATAAAATCCGGAATGGGATGAACATCCCAGAGGACTGCTTCAGGGCCAGATTTCCTCCTGAAGACATCGGCACTGACGCTGGTGTCGAATTGTTTTTCAAGCCGTAACGCTTCCAGGTCACGCGAGGGTGTGCTGCGATGTGAGATGTGCTGTCATGGGGCTGCGGGGGTGCATTCCTGAGGTGCCTAGATGGTGATAAGAAGCATGACATTCTTCCGAACCACGTGCACCCGGCGAGGAGCTCCCTGACAACAGGATGTGCGCTTGAGCAAGGAACGTCCTGATCTCTTTAATGAAAGCTGCGGAAGCCATCTTTCCAAACGTGTGTCGGAGCTCAGGTTTGCATTGCAAAAGATCCAAACCTGCTCGACGTATTGCGTGGCCTCTGTCACAGTTAAAAGCGCACGAGAGTTCTCAAAGGGTTTTGTTTTGTTTTGTTTTCCGGTAGCTGCGGTGTCTTCAGCATCCTGAAGGGAGCTTATTGATGCCGTGGGGGAAGCTGGTTAATGAACAGCTATAGAATAATCTATATAGAGAGCCCCTCTCTGCCAGGCGGCTGTGCACTGTTATTCCAGCCGGAACCACTGAGCCTCTGAATGAAGGGGACTGGTGGAACCAGGCGGCGACAGGGCTGTGGGTGGCTGTGATCCGTGGCCTGCACATCTTCCCCCCCGTTTCAAAGCGGTGCGATTCTGCGAAGTAACGCTAACCCCAGCGACCTCACAACTCCGAAAAAGGGCTCTGGCTGCTCCCGTGTGCGTCCGACATGTTTCTTGAGCAGCCCTAAAATAATAAGCGGAACCCTTCACAAAATGTTTTCCGCTGCTCGCATTCGGCCGTGATGAGATGGTGATTTGCTGCCTTTTTGAGCCCCCCAGCACTGCTGTATGATGATGAATCTACATTAGCTATTTATGAAAGTCTGATTTATTCGGTATCAAGCATGTGGTGTGCTTTTATTGAGTGTTCACATAGTACTTAACAAGGAAGGAGGATCCAAGATCAAACTTCTGAATGGGACCTGTAACTGAAGGAATTACTGGTGCATGTCTCTTCCTGGGGGTAAAAGAGGCTGGTATCTTGGTTTGGAAGGCTGCATTGCGCAGACTGATTTTTGTGAACTGGCAGTGTGGCATTACAGAGATATTTAGAAGTCAGTCCATTTTCATACTGCTTCTTCCATTCCAGGGTCGCGGGGGCAGCTAGAGCCTATTCCAGCAGGCAGCGGGCACAAGGCAGGGTACCACCTGGACGAGACACCAGTCCATTGCAGGGTACACCCAGACACGCACACACACCAGGGTCAGTTTCCCCCCCCCAAAAAATGTTTAACCTACCAGTGTGTCTTTGGACTGTGGGATGAAGCCAGAGCAACCAGAGGAAACCCATGCTAACACATGGAGAACATGCAAACTCCACACAGATAGCACCTCAGTGTGGAATTGAACCCGGGGCTGTAGGGCTACAAGGCAGCAATGCTAACCACTGCATCACCATTGCTCAACCCTTTCACCTGAAATGTTCTGAATTGCGATTCTGTCGAGTTTGTATTTGTTTCACTCCGATTTCTCCTTTAATTTAGCAATTTCTTGAACAGGTTTTGTTCAAACTGTGACTGCAGACAGATGGACAGGAAGTGTATCAGAGTGAAATATAAGGACCTGGAGAGTCAAGTCCTGCAGTGCTAAGGTAGTAGGTTTTCTCTCTCTGGACAGGGAGACCAAGAGGAGCTGGACTCCATGTTTTTCAATGCGTGAAAAAATTGCTCGGGTTAGAAATAATTTACCTGGGGGTCTGTGCATGGATTTAGCTTTGCAGCTTTCAGGCTGACCCAGTTAGGTAATCAGCTGCCATGGAAATTCAAAGGCGCCTCCAATCCTAAAATGACGTACTAGATCGTTTTTAAAAAACCAGGTATGTAACAAAAAAAATCCTGATGCTGTGATGGATGGAAGAGAGAAAAACCTTCTGCCTCTCCAGACCATGACAGTCAGCAGCTTTTGATTTCAGAGTAAGCTTGAGGTGGCAGTGGGTAAACCACAGCTGAGCAGCTCGCTTTAGAAGCAAAGAACAAAGGTGTATGAAATCCTGGTACACGTGATGTTTGGCACAGTTTTGCCCGTAATTAGTACCACCAGATCTGTAAATGAGACTGTGACAATTCATGTTTTTTCTCTGCACCGGTGCGTGAGGTTCTCCTGTTTCTTCTCTGGCAGGGCTGATCAATTTAATACAGTATTAGTTGTGGATAAACCTCAGGAACGTTCATTTTGAAATGCTCCTGGAGAGCACTGTCCCCAGCGACTGAGGGCTCCTGAATGTGGGGGCCCTACCGAGGAGTACCAGCTGCCCTGGTCTCTGCGGTGGGTGGGCTACAGAGGTGCCCGTCGATGCCCGTCTTGGGTGTGCCCTGGGATCTCTCAAGCCCCGTGGCGCTGGCAGGCGTTTGGGGGCTGGCGGGCCTCTTCGGTGTCTACAGTGGCGGTCACCTCGCGGCCACTACTCTCCGGCCACTCATACTGGGCCAGCTGCACGTCAGATTGTCCTGATAGTGACGCCGGAACGTTTTGATGAGCCCTGAAACACTGAGATAGCCACGCAGAAATCTTGGCTGTTAACATTAAGCTCGAAATATTGAAGTCCATTTCTTGTTTCTGTTTGATGTGTATATATATACACTGAGTAATAGCCTGGGAAGGAAGAAACGCAGGGTTGTGAATCTTGAGAAGATGGCGAGGTCTCACTAGGATTCCAGAGTTCTGTAGTAGGAATAAGTGGGACAGTTGTTTTCCCCCCGTGTTTGTAGTGATCATAGCAGAAGACTTGAAAACTGCAAGATTATCACTGTTTTAGAGGGCTGAAAATGAAAATGCATAAAGTGCTTCCTGCATGACCACACTCAGCTTAGTCCTGTTCCCTCCCAGAGAGAAGGCTTTGCAGAGCAGAGCGGTGTAAATCCCTGAGAACGCTAGTCCATCAGGGATGGGCAGCTCTTTGACCTGAGCTGCAAGTTTTCTGGCTTTTTAATTTGCAACGAAAGCATAAGAACATGTGATTGGACTTATCCAAATAATCAGTTCGATTCAGTAATTTCGTCTGGAACTGGAATGAAAACTACATGTCCCTGTGACCCACGAAGGAGGTGGACTTGCCCGTCTCTGAATCCTGGATAGGATTCAGTTCATTCCAGTTCAGTTTATGTGTCAGATGCACAAGTGCAACGAAACGCTTATTTGCATGGATGCTCCCATACAACGACATTAAGGAATCACACACAAGAACAGCAGCTACAACAACAACGACGAGTTAAATAAATACAACTTTAAAAAGCTAGTCAGCACCCGCAGTGTGAGAAGAGAAAAAAACACATCAGTGTGAGTAGTAATGTAGGTGTAGTAATGTAGATGAGTTTACTCAGTGGCAGGGGTAGAGGTCAGTAATTTGACAGCATATGGGAAGAAACTGTCTCTCAATCTGGAGGTTCGTGCCTTTATGCTCCTGTATCGCTTACCAGAGGGAAGGGGAGAGAAAAGTGAGAAACCAGGATGATTGTTGTCCTTAGCGATACTGCCAGCCTTCCTGAGACAGCGAGTTGTAAAAATATTCACAGTAGAGGGGAGCAGTACTCCAGTGATGAACTGGGCTGATCTGATTACCCCCATACTTGTGTAGAGTCTGAGATTAGTTATTAAGCGCAGTTTTCTCAGCAGGACGGGCAGTGCTGATATGGGCGTCCTCTTGGCTCACTTCCTGTTGTGAGCTGGCGGCCCGGGTCTGTCTGTTCAAAGTATGAAGGTGCTGCAGGAGAGGCCGGAGACGACGGGGACTTCGACCTCCTTCCTCCTCTCCGGGAGCTGGGATTTTGCACTTTGTCTAGTATCTGTTCCTCCCAACTGTGGGGCAATACCTTGTGTCAAAAATATCACTGCCAAGTGGTCAGCCATGACGCCACCCATATTGTTTCTTCTTTTTTGTAAGAAACAGGCCTGTTTACAACATGTTGAAGTGGCTGTCAAAAGTATTCACCCCCTTTGGACCTTTTTACTTTTTAATTGTGTTTTAATATAGAATCATAATTTAACGGAGAGCTTTTGCCATTGACTGATAGAAAACGTGAAGTGTCAGAGTTTGAAAAGAAATTCTAAAAAATTTGGCTCTCTAACCCTATCCCAGATTTACTTTGAAAGTCCTCTTGTCTTCATGATGTAGTTTTTGTTAGGAGCTGTACTAATCAACTTGTGGGACCTCCCAGAGAAGGGGATATTGATCATGAGCTCACGTGAAACACCCTAATTGCACACAGGTGTACTCCATTCTACAAATGATGTGACTTCCAAAGACATTTGTTTGCGCCAGAGCCATTTTAGGTGTGTCATAGTAAAAGGGGGTGAGTACTTATGCAATCAGTTATTTTCTGTTTTCATTCTGAGTGTGTTGTGTTGATCGAGAGCAATAAATCCCAGTTAAATACATTGTGATTCTATATTGTAACACAGTCAAATTTAAAAGTCCAAGGGGGATGAATACTTTTGATAGCCACTGTATTTATTCTGGCAGAATGAAGGTGTGAGTCGGGCGCGTTTTCTTTCCGCACATAATTGGCAGTTTCAAGACGACCGGATTGTGTTAAATGTGGGACTGGAATGAGGCCTTCTGTATCTGTTCCTGTTCAGTTTCATGTTGTTGTTACCGGAGCTGACAGGAATTGGGGAATGCCTGTTGTCAATGGGATTGAGGATCAAAAATTTTTAAAAAGAGAAGTTCAAAAGGCATTTGGAATTGAAAAACTAGGAGTGGGCCTCAGGCTTCAGGGATACACCAGGCACGAAAGCTGGTGGTGAGGACCGGCTCCATGATGACCCTGTGTTTCCCTCTCTGCCCTCTCTCAGGGACCGGGAGCTGGCGGAGGCTCTGGACTCTGGCGGCTGTGACCTGGAGACAGTGAGGAACATCATCCAGGGCCGAGAGCTTCCCACCACACAGAGGGCCAAGATCTGGAAGGTGAGCAGTGGGCTGACTGGAGAGGGCGCAAAACCAGACAGCAAAACTATTTATACCAGCACTGGCTAAATATGCTTCTTGTGCGCCGGACTGCTCTTTACAATGGGGTAGGTGAGAGATGGTAAATACACCAACAGCAGCCAACTCAATAGCCAATCAAAATCCATCATGTTGGTGAGTGCAGGGCGGCTACCCAGAATCCTCTGCTTCCTGAGGGATTCATCTCTTGCATTGACTTTATACAGACAACATGTGGGCCTAGTCTGAAGAACACACTAGATGTTATTGATGGTTAAGTAATTTTGTAGGCCTACGTCTGCTTTTCTACTTTTTTTTTAAATGTGACCATTAAAAAAGCTCCTGGACATCTGCCAGGGTCTGCCATCAGCACGGCACAAAGCCATCCGACTGGCCCATCTCATTATAATAATAGGGGATTGGAATCAGTAATAAAATAGGAGCCTGTTTTTAGACATTTTATCGTAGTTGAAATGTAATCATTGTGGCACAACATTAAGGGGAAACAGCTCAATGTATGTTCTTCCCTGAGCATTTTCAGGCTACCTTGAGCAGCACCCGCACCCAAATTTATCCATTTAGTGGTTCTATTATCCTCCTAGGTGTGAGGTGTGAGCAAGAGCGATCCTTTGTATTTTTCAATATCGAATGACGTTCATTCATTGCAGCTTGTGAATGAATGGCAGGGAACCACAGGCGTTCTATACCAGAATTCTCTTCTATAGCTCATGCAGGCAAAGCTATGTTTGTTGACTTTACGGATGCACTTACCCTAATCCACCCGATTGTTTAGATTACACTAATAACTTAAAGTGGGGGTATTAATTTTGACCTGCTAAGAGAGTAACAAGTTCCTAGAGTAACTTGGTAATTAGGACCTTAGATAGGAGGGCTATGTGTATCAGGTTGAATATGAGTTCACATTTGAGTCTTTGGGCCCCAGTGCGTCTATGTATATGTCATCTATTAATAAAGCATGTTTTAAAATTTTGAACTGCCAGGGGAAATAATGAAAATGCCCTGTCCTTGTATTTTCTTTGGCTGTCCTGTTTGGCTCTGGGTTGCGCTTTCTATAGCTGCAAGGTTGTGCTTGAAAATGCTTTCGTTTTGCCAAGTCCTGTCTCCAGTCAGCTGACAGGACTGAAGAGTGTGGTGTTGCTCTGTGTTTTCTATATGTCTGCGATCCTGCAGTCATATCTCGTTTCTCTTGGGGAGAGCAAAGCCTACCTTTGTTGCATGGACTACGAAGACCGAGCAGTAACTCTGCAGTTGTGCATCCCTCTTTCTGCTGTTCCTCATAGCAGGCAGCGGACCTCACAGAGAGAAATTCTCAGCCCGTGGCTCTGTTTACAGAAGCAGGCAGCTCCCTGTGTGCAGTCTCTATTAGAGTCCTGTTTCCACAGACCTGCAGTTCCTGTCTCGGCATTCCCAGAAAGCGAAAGACTAACACACAGCGATGGGATGGTTTATAGTTTCAGATCATCCGTTATTAGTCACCCGGGCTCTGACTTACTGTACGTTGTGCTACACTGGATCTGGAATCTGAAGCTCTGGTTTGTCAAAGGTGTGATTTTAAAACTCAAGCCCAGGAGCCCCAACCTGTTTTCACTATGGGAATTCTGGGACTGGAAGTGGAAAATCTCAGGTCAGGGGCACATGGAGGGTGAGACCCTTGTGCAGGTGGCTAAATCACATCCTTAAGGAGCAGGGTGATTCTGCAGGCTGTGTAAATTTGAAATACAGTATATACCATGGGAATGCAATATATTTACATAACAGGAGGTTGAATTATTAAGCAAGCGATATTTTTTTTTAATTAAAATGTTTGGAAGGGAAATGTGTAGCAAGGGAAGTAGAAACTGTTCCTTTTATGCAAATAGCTGTATAAAATTGGACTGAGCAAATGACTCAGTGGTCTGGCTGCAGGGCAGCTCAGCAGCAAGGTTAGTATTAGGAAATCTGCCTTTCGCTGTGAACTCCTGGGATGTAAGTCCTTTTGAAATGCGAGATCAACTCATGCTGTGATTTTGTTGCCAGTTGTTTTTGCTTAAACTGGATTAAACAGCCATTTTCACTGCCATCTGAAACTGTGCAGTAATGTGTGGAATTACAAATAAACTGCGTGTGGATCAGTCCCGATTAGAGTACTTTTTCCTTATTCATCTTCTAAATAATCATCATCAGAAATCAGTAAATCAATCCAGTTATCAGTGACTTATCGTGGTTTACTTTGTCAGGAGAAATAGTACCTCTTTTGTATATGAATTTGAAGTAATCGCAGTATTTCAGTTCCCAGCACCCCCAGACCCATTGTTTGATTCTGAGGTTATTCTGTCTGTGGTTCACACTCTCTTCTTTGTGCCTGGTCAGATCGCACTGAATGTGGCGGGGAAGGGAGACAGCCTGGCCTCATGGGATGGCTCACTAGACCTGCCCGAGCAGACTCTCATTCACAACAGGTGCCAGCAGCTGATTGGTGAGTCATCTCTTCGTCAGGCTGGGTGCTCATCGGGGCCCTGGGATGAGCAGTGCTGTATCTCGCCCTTGGAGACTGTTACTGTGCGGTAAAGTTATAAAAGCACTTAACTGTTCAGTTAAGAACAGCTCAATCCTGGAACTGTACAGTTCAGCGCAGAGTTTTCAGATGTTCCATATACAAACTAACTTTAACAACATGAAACATACATAAACCAAGCACCTAACTTTGGTGTTTTATCTTAGCCTCATTTTATATACCCCTGGGACCCACATTAAGCTCTGCCAACAATCGGTGACGAAAATATGCAAAACCTCAGAAAGTCTGAAAGGGCGTGAATACTTTTTTCAAGGAACTGTATAGAACGGGGTACCCAGTTCATCCACCCACTGCAGTGCAGGTCTCTCCTGGGTACTGAGCTGTGGGTTCTGCGCCAGCAGCCTCACGACCACAGCAGAGCAGGTAGAAGGGCGAGAGATAACTTCATCTGAGTTAAGGCAGAAATTTAGGGAGGCCAGGCTGCAACCTCAGACTGCAGTTCGCCAGAACACAAAGTTTGTTTTTGAAAGCAGAATTATATTCTATCCTGTTTAACGCCGCATGTACAAATGTTCTTTTTCATGGTATACCCTGATGATGGCCAGTGTATCTGGTCATTTGTCTTGACCAAACAAGTAAGCATGAAATCTCGTTGGATACATGCGCTTGGATCTACGGGAGCTTTTTGACTGAGAGAGGGGAGTGCCCTATGTAGATAGATAGATACTTTATTGATCCTGTGAGGGAAATCGCAGTGCAATAGCAGCTTAACACAGACAACACAGCCACAGTGTAATGAATGATACAATAATAATAATACAATACATACAATACAATCACTACAGTGAGGGGTGCACTAAAAAAAGATACTCACAGTCCAGAATACACAAAGAACAAACTAGAACAGAACAGTACGCAGAAAAATCGTATTGCACATATGAATATAAATATAGATGTAAATATAGATATATATATATAAATGTATTGCACGGGTCCCTGGCATATATTGCACAAAAAACGGTTGTAAACGGGAAAAGAAAAAGAACAGATATAGCCGTTTACTGTTCAGTCCAGAAACAGGTCACTGTCAATGTTGCCTCTGCCCAGACGCAAGGTGGATGCGTTGTACAGTCTTATGGCAGAAGGCAAGAATGACCTCCTGTAGCGCTCCCTGTCGCACCATGGATGAATCAGTCTATTGCCGAACGTGCTCTTCATTTCTACAAGCCTGTCATAGAGGGGATGGGAGACGTTGTCCATGATGGCCTCTAGTTTGGACACCATTCTCCTCTCAGCCACTACCTCCAAGGGGTCCAGGTCAGACCCAATGACAGAGCTTGCTCTCCTGATGAGCTTGTTCAGCCTTTTAGAATCCACTGCTCAAATCCCAAGGCCCCAGCATACCGCTGCGTAGAAAATGGCGCTCGCTACCACCGACTGATAGAACATGTGTAGCATCTTACTACACACATTGAAGGACCTGAGCCTCCTCAAGAAGTAAAGTCGGCTCTGTCCCTTCTTATAGATGGCCTCGATGTTCTTAGACCATTCCAGTCTATCGTCGATATGCACTCCCAGGTACGAGTCCACCATGTCCACGCCACTCCCATGGATGTAGACAGGAGTTGGTTTGACCTTTTTCCTCCTGAAATCTACCACCAGGTCCTTTGTCTTTGTTACATTCAGTTCCAAGTGGTTCTCCCCACACCACTCCACAAAGCTGCTGACCAGTCCTCTGTACTCCTCCTCCTGCCCACCCTTGATACATCCCACAATTGCAGAGTCATCTGAGAACTTCTGCAGGTGGCATGACTTTGAGTTGTACTTAAAGTCCGAAGTATAGAGGGTGAAGAGGAATGGAGAAAGAACCGTCCCGTGAGGAGCCCCTGTGTTACTCACTACCTGTTCAGATACACAGTTCTGAAGTCTCACAGACTGTGGTCTGCCTGTCAGGTAGTCAGTGATCCACGAGATCATGGAGGCATCGACTTGCATCTCCTCCAGCTTCCTCCTTAGAAGTAAGGGTTGGATGGTATTGAAGGCACTGGAGAAGTCGAAAAACATGATCCTTACGGTGTTGCCAGCCTTATCCAGGTGTGAGTAGGCCCTTTGCAGCATGTAGTTGATCGCATCCTCCACACCAACACTGGGCTGGTAGGCGAACTATAGGGTGTCCAGTGATGAGCTAACCAGGGGTCTCAGGTGGGATAAGACCAGCCTCTCCAGTGTCCAGTGTCCAGTGTCTTCATGATGTGAGAAGTCAGTGCAACTAATCTGTAGTCATTGAGGACAGAGGGGCGCCCTTTCTTTGGTACCAGGACCAGGCATGATGTCTTCCAGAGCACAGGGACTCTCTCCAAGCACAGGCTCAGGTTGAACAGTCGCTGGAGCGCTCTGCTCAGCTGATCAGCACAGGCCCTCAGAACTCTGGGACAGACGTTGCCTGGTCCTGTGGCCTTACCCTGGTGCAGCCTCTTCAGCTCCTTCTTCACCTGGTCAGCCGTGATGGTCAGCCTGGCCTAGGGGATGGTGCTCATAGCGCTGTCAGTGCTGCAGGTGTTAATGGCGGAGGTGTTGAAAAATGGCAGCTGTGGGGGATGGGGGGGTGAGTAGCTGTTGGGGGTTGTAGCTGTAGGCGGCCATGATTGTGGGGGGATGGAGGAGGTGTTGGGCAGTCGCAGCTGTGAAGGGTTAGGGAGCGTGTGGCTGTGGGGGGATGGGTGTTGAGCCACAGAGGGCCCTGAATCAAACCTGTTAAAAAACTGGTTCAACTCGTTGGCCATATCCAGGTTCCTCCAGGTTCCCCTCTCTCTCATGCTGCTCCATACATCTCTCACCCTATTCCTTTGCAGCTTGTCCTCTACCTTCCTCCTGTAGGCGTCCTTGCTCTCTCTTAACTTCTGCTTTAGTTCCCTCTGTACACGCTTGACCTCTTCCTTATCCCCCCTCCTAAAGGCTCTCTTCTTGTCATTCAGAGGAGCCTTCAGGTCGCTGGTGATCTAGGGTTTGTTATTGGAAAAGCAGTGTATTTCTTTGGTGGGGATGGTGTTGTCTACGCAGAAGTTAATGTAGTCAGTGACACAGTCCACCATGCTGTCTATGTCGTCCCCATGTGGTTCGCACAGCACATCCCAGTCGGTAGCCTCCAAAGCACCACGTAGATCCTCCATAGGATACATATGTACATGTATCCGCTCTGTTCTTTCGGGATGTGTACAGTACAAAAGACAACGCTTTCACTTAATGTGCACAGTACAGACCAGCACAATAAATAATAATAACTGACTGTTAGTCTGTGCTCAGTGGAGGGTTCTGTGCAGTCAGGAAATCTGCTCCGTCTCTGCTTTCAACAGTACAAAGACAACACTTTCACCCAACGTGCACAGTACAGACCAGAACAATTAAATAATAATCGGGAAATCTGCGCCGTCTCTGCTTTGCTCAGTGTGACGGCGGTGATGGAGAAAGATGTTGGCGGGGGAGTGAGAGGAGAGGCATTGAGCCCTGATGCGCCGATACCAGGGCCTCTGTGGCAGCAGGCCAGACCGCTGTCATTTGACATTGCCAGCCCAACGCCAGGGGAGTGTAGATCACAAGACCAAAAAGTGCAATTCTGTGCATAAGAGACTTAAAAGCAGATCAGGGCTTGATGAAAATGAGCCTCTATGTCCCAGAGAGGCGGCAGCACTGCACCAGCAACCAGAAACTGTTACGACCTTGTCTAGGGTTTGACCAAAAGCCACAACATCAAAAGAACACCTGAGAGATCGGATTCCCCTGGGAAAACAGATCCATTTTATTATCATCGCAGATCCAGGGAACCAGAGGTCGACGTTTGTATTCAAATCGGGAGGGGGATGAAAAAAAAAAGAAAAACCCCAAGCAAAGCTAACTTAATATAAAAAAAAGCAAACTAAATAGACTAGAACCGGGGAAAAAAAGTGGTCATGCCTAAACAATAAAGCAGTACCACAAAACAAGTCTTCCACATTCTACACCTATCTACACTAACTAACCAAACCAAAACCAAAATAAAAAGAAACATACAACACGTCTTTCCCCATCCCAAAAACCACTCACCCCTCAACTATCTCCGTTCCCCTATATCCGATCTCTCAGGGCCCCCCTATGTCGTCTTCCCCTTTTAAATGCCTCCCACCTCATCTACCTAATTAATTGGCAACACCTGGGAAAAGAGGAGAAAGCAATTAGAAAAAAAAAAGAATAACACTCCAACCAAGGACCGTAGCAGCCACACAGTCTTTGAAGCTGGCAATCCCATGAGCCAGCAGTGCGAGAAAACCGGTCAGGGTCACTGGCTTGGCGGACAGTGGCCGTGCAGCGCCAGGGTGGTACGTGTGACACAAGGTGCTGCCTGTTTCGGGTAGAACCACAGAGCCCTTTCCAGCACGCTTGACTTTCTGCGTTTTTCCTGCATCTTCTGGTGAAGAATGAGCACCTGTGGCAGAGTGAGCTCCTCTCTCCCGTGAAGGCCAGAGAGACGTACTCAACAATTCAATTCAATTTATTTTCATATAGCGCTTTTCACAACAAGGTTGCCCCAAGGCGCTTAACAATGCAAGTGACCATACATGTTGTGCATACAGAACAGAAAAGACCAGAAGACAACGGAGGAGAGGAACCAAAAACTCCTCAGTAAGGAGAAAAAACACCTCTAGGGGTCCAAGGTCAACTGGCCGCCCAACCCCTTTGGGCATGCTAACATTATATCATTTAAAAGAAGGAAATAAATGAATGGGGGTATTAATCCATCCATCCATCATGTCTTCTGTATGTCAGTACTCCATGCAGATCTCTGTAAACCAGCAAAATCCTCCTAAACGATAGCTATATCCATGATGTCCCTCTTGGATCCATGGCGGCGATGCAGCATCCAACAACAACAAGAGGCCAAGCATTCTAGTTCTCATTCACCGGTCCCAGCCCTCCGTTAATTCTTTTGTACCTATACACCCCCTCTCACACAAGGCCGGGTCGGGGATGTTTTATTTATTTGATATGGCTCGGGGGATCTTTGCACAAGCACCTCTGCTGAGGCAGGTGCTTTGTAAAATCGTGGAAGCTTCCTGGATTGATTGTGTAAGGGGAGTTGAGAATACAACAAAAAGACTTTGGCACGAGACAGAAACCACCACCTTCCAACTGCTGTCAGAACTTAACTAAGCCCCGCCACACTCCTGACAAGTACAGTTCAGCATGGGGGAAAAGCAAGTTTCACACATTAGACTCCAGCTCTCTTTCCATCGCTCTCTCTCTCTCACATCTCTTGCTTGTCTTTCTCCCCCTGACCTTGCACTCACTGATATCGTGTTCTCAGAGAATAAAGGAAGCTATTTGTTACCGATTCTATGTATCGCACCAGGAAGAGCAGAGGGAATTCTGGGTATCTGCCATACCTCAGAACTGGCATGTTATCAGATTTCCTTAAAACGCCTGCCGTTGCCATTCTGAGATGAGGTGCCTGTGTGGGCTTGTCCAGAAACAGCACTGCTTTCTCCGCAAGTGAATTGGCAATAAGAGGAGTGCTTCCTACAGTCGTGTTTGAGTGTGTTTGGTTATCTTGGGGGGGCTGTAAAGGTGGTGGAATCTATCGTGAAGAGTGCAGGGAGACTAGAAAAAACAGGCTGTTTCTCCTAGTGGAGGAGAGATTAGTTCTAAGACAGCGAGTGTGGACTATGAGTTTGCATAAGTATTTTTAATATGTTCTCTTTCTGAGGGGACTGCGGTTGAATCACCTTTCAATACAGTAGAAAATCGTGAGGGCTTTTTTTTTTTTTAAAAAGAAGTGCATTTGACTTTATCCAAGCAGCGTGTGAAGTGATTAGCCCTTCTGGCACTCGCTGTCCGCTCAGAAGTAGGGAGCTCGTGATGAAGGAGACAAGCCTGCTCTTGCTGTGGATGTGTAAGACCTGGCAGAGAAAGGTCACACTCTTCTGAGAAATGACAGACGCGGACAGAGCAGAGCAGAGCAGTGTGCAGAGGAGAGGGAGTGTGTGTTCAGGGTTCACAGAGCACCAAGCGGGACAGCAGAGCCACAGGAGGACTCGCAGTCCTCAGAGCATTACCTCCCACAACACAGCTCCTGAGCACATCTGTGTTCATAGGAGTTTTACACAATTTGTCTTTTTATCCTGAGTACTGTACTAGAATAAATAGGGTAATTAACCATCACAAACAAGCAAAACTCTTCTTTCTTTGACAATTCAGTGTTATGTTAGAGCATAAATGAGTAATACTTGATTATCTACACCTCAGAAACAAATTAGCACATTTTACATGCAACATAATAGGACTTTTGTATTTGGTTCATATGTTTTCACTTTCAGAAAAGTTTTTAAGATACAAATTTCATTTGGAAATGCCGGGTGGTGCGGACTTTATTTTTCTTAAAGCTTGCACGTAAATTGTTTTGTTTTTTTATGCTCGGTGTTTTCTGTGGGACTAAGATGCAGTATCTCTTCTTAAGAGAAGGAGCCATGAATAATCGATGCATATTCCATTGTTAGATTTTATTATTATAAAAAGTGCATTTGAATATCAAATTAGAGTTTGGTGCAATCACATCATTCGGAATCTGGGCTTTGATTCGTCATGATGTGGCCTTGTTCTTATTTTAATGATAGTTTTTTTCAATTATTTGAGAAATCTTCTCGGTTTGAGAGAGTGCTCCTTGATACAGTACATAAGAATAGAAAATAAGAATTATGGTTTAGAGAACCGATGAGAACATTTTCCACTAGGGTCTGCCGACCACACTTTTTCGAGAGTGGAAAATCTGCCCTTTTGGTGTGGCAAGGTAAAAACCTTATGTTTTAAATGTTTACAGGGTCCTCATAAATTAAGCCCTGTGACACATTTCACTGTGTTGATCTCTTACACTGGGGAGAGAAACCCCCCCCTCTAACCGCCTGCTGTGTGTCCAGACCCACTGTCCATGTCGGAGGAGGAGAGGTCATCCGCGCTGGCGGACACCGAGTCGGTCATCACCTTCTACTGCAAGTCCAGGAACATCACCTTCACCGCGGATCTCAGCTGGCCGGACCTCCTCCGGCCCCTGCTGACCCTGCGGCTGCCCCGCAGCGACCTGTACAACTGCTTCTACGCCATCATGAATAAGTACATCCCCAGGTAACCCTCTCCTGCCCTCCGCGTTCTGCGGTGGGATCAGTTCCTGTTTAAAGAGCACTCCTTTATTAAATATTAACGCTAACTAAGTATTAAGATACCCAGCATCTTGTTTGCTTAACTGAGTTCTTTACTGCCATTACTAATTTATTTGGCTGATGCTTTGATCCAACATGATGGGTGTTTGCACCCATTTATACAGCTGGGAGTTATACTGGAACAGTTGGCGTGAAGCACCTGGGTCAAGGTACTGTACAACTGTACCAACTGTGTCAGCTGTACTGTTTCCCCTGGGACTTGGTCGCTGTCCACACTAATGCCATGGTTTGCAGTTCAGATTTTAGGAACTAAGAGAACTGGGCTGTGCTTCACTGATCTGTGTACATAAGAGGAGAGGTGCTATTTATAGAGTGAGGGCTTTTTTTAATATTCGACAAATAATATGGCATGGGGGCTCAGTGGTTAGCGTCGGTGCCTTGCAGTGCTGGAGGCCTTGGTTCAATTCCTGGGGTGTATCTGCGTGGAGTTAGTATGTTTTGCCTGTTTTGGAATGGGTTTCCTCTGGGTGCTAAGGTGACCTCCCCCAGTCCTAAGATATACTGGTAGGTTCATTGGTTTCTGGGAGCACAGCTCTTGGTGAGAGTGTGTGTGTGTCTCTCTACATGTGATGGACTGGCGTCCAGTCCAGGATGTGCTCTGCCTTGTGCCTGTTGCTTGCCAGGATAGGATCTGGCTCCCCTGCAGCCCTGTATTGGATAAAAGCGCTTAGAAAAATGGCTGGATGAAAAAAGGAAGTTGTATTTCAAACGCAGCACAGGGCGCCCCAAGAGTAACAGCACTCTGAAAATCCAGAGCTTTCTTGTCTGTGCATTTGAATGTTCTCACTATGGGGTTTTCACAGTTGTTAGGAATTGAATTCCAGAAAGACATGAGAAACTAAACTACACAGGATATTGACACAAATGAAACATTTTTTGGCTTTTGACTTTTTCTAGAATTTTGCCTTCAGCAGCTTAACAGTCAGGTTCAGAAAACAGGGTAATTATTAATCCAGTTTAGGAAAATGGTGATACTGTAGATAATGGTAATAACGTGTTCCGTCATTTATTTGTATGTTTCCATCCTTTTCTGAGTGATCACTCACCATTTCACTAAGGACCACTGCTGAATCCTGTGTTGGCTTCCGACTTTCCTCAGTTCAGTCTAGTTGCGGACAAACGGCATGCTTTTCAAAATGGAGATCATAAGAACGAGGTCTCTGAATCGGATGATGCTTATTGTCACTGAAGATGGTTTATGTAAGCCCTGAGAAAGCCACGATGTGCAGTAATCTGATTCACTTTTAGAAATGTAACTGGAATGATTTGGTTCTAGTTTTCAAGTTTTGAAAATCAGTGTTTCTTCTTTCGGCGGAACAGTTTGATAAATCTGCCGTTTTCCCATGCTTTCACTTAATCATGGTTTATGATACTTTACTACGCCTGTCCATGCCCTGTTTATCTGCTCCACTAAATTCAATTCAATTTATTTTTAAATAGCGCCTTTCACAACACGGTTGACCCAAGGCGATTAACAGTGCAAGTGACCATACATGGTGTGAATACATGGACCATACTGTATGGTTCTTCTATAGTGTGGTATAACGGAGCGGGGCGGAGCGGTGGCTCTGTGGCTAAGGATCTGCGCCTGTGGCTGGAAGGTTGCCGGTTCAAATCCTGCAGCCAGCAGAGGAATCCTACTCCGTTGGGCCCCTGAGCAGGGCCCTTAACCCCAACTGCTCCAGGGGCGCTGTACAATGGCTGACCCTGTGCTCTGACCCCAGGCTCTCTCCCTATCTGTGTGTCTGTGTGTCTCATGGAGAGCAAGCTGGAGTATGCGAAAAGACAAATTTCTAATGCAAGAAATTGTATAGGGTTAATAAAGTGATGTTATTATTATATTATTACCTACTCATCCTTTACAGGAGGTGGTATTCTGCCTGTGTGTTGAGCACTGATCTGTGCTGTGCTCTGTCTCTGCAGGGACTGCGTGCCAAAGGGCAGGCCGTTCCACTTGTACAGGCTGCTGCTGCAGTATCACGAGCCCGAGCTCTGCTCCTTCCTAGACACGAAGAAAATCACGCCAGACTCCTACGCCATGAACTGGGTAACTCTCCCCCGTCTTTCTCCGTCGCTGTTGTTCCGATTTCTTAGTCTGTCCTCCCTTGCGCTCGGAAATGATTCCCTGTTACGGGCTTATTAATGAAGGTGGGGGTATTTTTTTCCCCCCGGGCTGTGGATTTTGAATGTTTTGTGAATTTACACATCTGTCTGTGAAGACCTTCAAATCAAGACTTTTCTTTCTTCGCTGGAGGAAGTATCGCCGCTGGAGACATCAGCGGTCCTTTCAGGACTCCAAGCTGGCACTCAGTTGGACGGTGCAGACCAAAGCAGGATACAGACGGGGAGGGACGTTTATGATGTTGTTCTCGAGAGGAGGAAAAATGTCCAGTCATTATATTAAAGCAGAGCTGTCTTGTAGATCAAGTTCTTTAGAAGAAAACAAAAGGAAAAACTGTGAGGAAACAGTAATGATTGATGTCTTAAGTTAAAGAACATTCATTTGGCCATTGCTCCTCACAGTAGTAATATTGATCTTCTCAGACTACTGCAGACCTGAACACAGTAGGCCCATGCCTTCTGGTTTTAAACAGCAGTTAGTGACTAAGGTATGAGACATTCACCAACACTCCAGGTTTGTGACTGTGGAAGGCTGGAACTCCCTACTCTTTCTTCTAAGGTCATGAGCAATCTAAACATGGAAGATAGCGTGCGTTGGCCCAGGAGAAGAGAAAGATTATGGTTTTCCCCCTACTTCTTAGATTAGGAAACTAAAAAAGTCACCTTAAATCTTAAGTTAGATAATTCAGTAGAACAGAGTACCTTCCACTTTGTAAGATGAGTTAGTGTTCATAAGAAGAATTATTACATTTAATATTGAACAATATATCCTAGTTTCAGTACAGGGTGCCAGTTCATGTTTGGAGCTGTATATAAGCTGCCTAGATCAGTAGCCTGGGTTCATGTGGGTAACACATCTCTGCCGTGCAGTTCACACCCACTGAATTATATGGTCTAATTTTAAAACATCCCAGTGTGGCTTCTTCTGTATACAGAGGTAGGGCTTTTCCTTCTGACTGTTGACCCTGGTGCGTCTGTCCTCTGCGCAGCTGGGGAGCCTGTTTGCCAGTCACTGCACGCCTGAGGTCACCCAGGCCATGTGGGACGTCTACCTGCAGCAGGCCGATCCCTTCGTCATCTTCTTCCTCATGCTCATCATCCTTGTCAACGCCAAGTAGGTACCAGCGCCGGTCTCTTGGCCTCAGCCCGTCTGAGCCCGACAGTCTTCTCCAGGAGTCTCAGACCCTCTTACTGCAGTTCCTGCAGGGCCTGGTGTCTCCTGCTTTTTAGTTCAACCCAAAATGTCAGTTAAACAATTAATCTAATTATAATTTTAATTGGACAAAGGATTTTTAAGGCCTTTTACAGTTGACTATTCGAAAACAACACTTTCAGTGAAAGTACAGTTACCTGTACATACCTTAAAGCCTGGTTAGAAGTATTAACAATAACGCTGTTAATTAATTAGACTAGTTTGTGGAACTGAGAGCCTGGGTGGAACAAAAAACAAACAACACTACGCCCTCTAATTGAATTGGACACCGGCTGATGTAAATCCAGCTGCACTGTGTGGTTTATCTGTGTACCAGACCTTTAGACAAACTGCACAGCTTCCAAAATACGGGAAGGGTAGTGTAAATTCTCAGTCAGCAGATGTTAAGATCTGTCCCGTCAAAACACACCTAGCAAGTTATTTAATGTAAATCGTGAAAATGTGTGTAATTAACTTGAGTACAGTAGACACGTGTTAATTTAAAAAGTGATTACGTGTTAACTTTTCTGTGACTGTATGTTTTTCTTGCTTAAAAGCCTTAAAGGTGTAATCAAGCTGGTATCGGTTGCTCAGCAGTTCGTCTTTTCTTCTTTCCCCCAGAGATAACATTCTTGCTCAGGAAGGAGACAGTAAAGAGGACATCATCAGTAAGTGTGTTCTGGATCGTGCTGCCCGTGTGTGACTGGAGAGAGGCTGAGAGCCAGTCTGTCTCTCTCTCCTACATCTCTTTTTTTATCTCTCTCTTTCTGCTACTGTCTCTGTGCTGAGTGCTGCCCCTGTGATGATGCAGAGTCACAGACACTGCAGCAGGGCAGCTATAGACCCAGGCTGGAAGATCAACTCTGATTACGGAGCAGTCTGAGCCATTTCAGGCTTTCACAGCTGAAGGCTTCTGAAAACATGTCGTTATAATCAAGTGCTGGACGTTTCAGATTTAACCCCTTTTGTAATTGTTCTAGAGGTGAAGTAGATCTTATAAAATCTCCTCAGATTTCTTTGAAGTCATAAAAAAGGAGGCCTTTCAGTAGTTGATAAGACCCTTGGATCAATCGAGATGTTCCTGTAAGGAAAGCCATCCCATGGCTGGGTAGCTTGTTCCACACTCCCACCATGCTTTGGATAAAGCAGCGCCTCTTGTTCACTATAGTCTTATTAGCATTGTCACTCCAGACTCTTCTTCCTTTTGAGCAGTGTTGTAAAACTCTGCTCCTGGAGGCCTTGTGTCTTCAGGGTTATGTTAATTCTGGGGCTAATAAGTTAATTAAGTGCAGTTCATTTAATAAGCTTTAACCTAGATCCAGAATGTGTTGTAGGCAACTGTAATTTTAATGAAGGGAATGATTGAGCTGTCAGCTATAAAAGACCTTACGAACCATCCTGTATGTGTTAAAGTACGAAAATAATTGTTAATTGTTTAATTGAGGGTGGGGGAGACGGGGGCTCCTGATTCATGGCTCTGTGTGTGTGTGTTCCAGAAATGCTGGAGAGCTCCCCTGCTCACCTGGAATGTGAGGACGTTGAGGATCTCTTCTCTTTGGCCCAGTACTACTACAGCAAGACGCCCTTGTCCCTCAGGAAGGTACTGAACGTGCCGCTGAGACAGCAGCCCTGAGACTCCTCTTCCCCTGCCCTCCTGTCAGAGCTAGAAATGTGCAATCACCGCTGAGAAAGGCCCTTGAACGCAGATTGAATCGATCTGAATGAGAAGCCCTTTCAGTTTAGTACTAAACCCTTCTACATGCGTACTCATTTTCATGTGTGAATTCCTTAAATAAGAGGGAAATGACAATATGCACTTTAAGCTTAATTTATTAATGGACAGACAGAAGTGTCATATTTATTACACGTACACTATAAGTGTCAGCTATGTAGAAGTGTAATATTATCAAGTTGTACATTTTCCTTATGCTCATTACTCTACAAATCTTTGTTGTCTCTTCAGGTACAAGTAAATTAGCAGCGTGATCAAGCAATATGTTTTTCATCTGCTCTTTTTTGCACCTGTGACTATTCAAAGTTCTGTAATGTCACAGGATATGGAAATGAATGAAAAGTTCGGGCCCTCGTGTTGGGGGACAGCAGTCTTGTGCTCACTGAGCTCACCTCTTCCTCCTGCCTCTCTGCCCGTCTCCTTGCAGGAGAACCAGAACCTGTTCGGCAGCAGCCTGGTGGCTCTGAAGGAGGAGGAGATGGACCTGAGCCAGGCCCTGTGTCTTCCCGTCTCCGTGCCCGAGATCCTGCAGGCCAACCAGCAGCAAGGGGTGAGTCACGTCACAGCATGACGTCACTTGAGCCAGAACAAAGCCAGGGCTGCACTCCTCTCCCGCATCAGGCCTTCAGACTTGTCCCCATTCAGACCGCTTTCCACACCTGCGCTCTCTTACAACCTGAAGTCATCGCATTCTTCAGAATTTGGAGAAACCCTCTTTGTTGCTGCCTGTGATTTTGACGTGTGGTTGACATGTATTTCGTGATCTTCATGTTAAGCTCTGTCTGTCTGGCAGGAGGGGGTGCGCTTCTTTGTGGTGGACTGCCGGCCGGCGGAGCAGTACAACGCCGGACACCTTTCCACAGCCTTCCACCTGGACTCCGACCTGGTAAGGACTTTCCCTGTCTGCTATCATCTCTCTGTGTCAGTCCTGCCTCGTACTGACCCAGTCTTTTGGTGTCGGCGCTGTGTCTGTGTTCCTGCCTCATACCGACCCTGTCTCTTGGTGTGTCGGCACCATGTCTGTGTTCCTGCCTCGTACCGACCCCGTCTCTCTGTGTCTCTGCGCCGTGTCTGTGTTCCTGCCTCGTACTGACCCTGTCTCTCTGTGTCTCTGCGCCGTGTCTGTGTTCCTGCCTCGTACCGTGTCTGTGTTCCTGCCTCGTACCGACCCCGTCTCTCGGTGTCTCTGCGCCGTGTCTGTGTTCCTGCCTCGTACCGACCCCGTCTCTCGGTGTCTCTGCGCCATGTCTGTGTTCCTGCCTCGTACTGACCCCGTGTCTCGGTGTCTCTGCGCCATGTCCCACCTGTCTCACTTCGGGTATCGGTCTGTACGGCAGATGCTGCAGAACCCCTCAGAGTTCGCCCTGTCGGTGAAGTCCCTGCTGGAGGCTCAGAAGCAGTCGCTGGAGTCTTGCTCCATCGCCAGCGGGGAGCACCTGTGCTTCATGGGCAGCGGGCGCGAGGAGGAAGACATGTACATGAACATGGTGCTCGCCCACTTCCTGCAGGTCAGGGGGCACACGCCCAGCCTGGGGGAGAGGGATCTTCTGTTCTTAGCCACTGTAATTCATTGATTCAAATGCAGTGCTTCTCAGGGGATTCTTTACAAAACACTGTACTGTATGCATCACATTCTCCATCTCCAGAGAGAAACTCCTCTGTACTACCCTGGAACGATTTGATTAATACTTTCTTTTTCTGTTACAGAAAAACAAGGAGTATGTTAGCATTGCGAAAGGGGGATTTATGGGTAAGTATGCAGAAAGCATTCTCTCCTGGCCTTGTTGACTTATAAGTAAATTAGTAGCATGATCAAGAAATATGTTTTTTATCTGCTCTTTACAGCCTATGGCTATACAGCCACTCCAAAAAAATACTAACCGTAAAACCTAAAGGCTGAGTCAAAAATTTTAATTCAGAGAGCTTTATTGGCGTGAACGGTGAATTACAGTGTTATCACAACAATACCAGGTAGTAGAACACGTACAACAATACCATCATGGTTGTTTTTATAAACATTCTACCATATGTTCTCCCATATTGGAAACTCTGAGTTCCCCCCACCTCCCCCAGTAGGATTGATAGAAGTTATGATTCTGGAAGCTGTTCAGGGATATTAATTATTTTGGGGAAGAAGTCAGGTCTGCCCAGTTTCTGTGTCCAGGCTAAGGTCACTGAGCTTGTTCTCTCTGGGTAGATGGATTGCTTTAACATAATTAATAACCTCTGTCAGTTATATTAGATCTGTGACCCAGCCCCACAGTCTGTAGTTTGGCCCAGATAAAGGCAGGAATCCACACCCCAGGGTGCACTGGGTAACTGTGTGTGTTTCAGCTCTGCAGCAGCACCTGTCCGACATCAACGTGGATGGACCGGACAACGTGTACGTGCACTGGATCGTCAGCACCTCTGGGGCTCGAGGCAGCCTCAGCTCCGGAGCTGACGTGAGTCCCCCTGGGCGGGGCATGAGCACGTGAAAGTTAAAGCCCCTATAGAATGAGGACGTTGTTTGTTGCAATAGAGCTTGCACACACACGCTGATTTCATGATGCACAAAGACGAAAGCTATCTGGGGCTGTCTGGCAGGCACAGTCAGCTGGAGGCCATCACCATCTGGAGATAGACCGCAGTACTCTTGTGCTCTCCAGGGCATTTCCTAATAAGAATGGGAGATAAATATCTAATACAAATCATATCCTGATTCTAGCTTCTCCCAACCTACCCTTCGTCAAGAATACCGAGCCTCACAAGGCATGTTTTCTTTGTTTCTCTGGCACAGCTGCATAACAAATTCATAACCAGACAGCAAACTTAAAAGAGGACAGCGATTTACAATAAATAACAAGTACACATTTGGGTCAATGTTTAATCCTTCGTGTTCATTTTTTTATAGTTCCATGAGAAGCAAAGCTCTGCATTCCACATTTGTAGAAATAAATAGAACATTTCTTGAAATTGAGGCACAAGCACTGGAAGAAAGAAGGGGAGGAACCTTTCTCATATCAAATTAATGAATCCTATTCAAGACTTAATTACTCTAAAATGTCCACTAAACAATTTGAAACGTATTGCCCTATTTAAAATAGTGCATCACTGAACAATGAGAGATGTATTTTAGCCTTGTGGATAGGAAGTCAGTATTTCCAACTAATAGAATACAGCAGTCCCTTACTTAAGGCCTCAATCCTAGACTTTTTAGTGCTCAAATTGCCTATATAGGTTCTGGGCACTTGATGTGTTAAAGGAGGTACTGTTTCACTCTTTCTTTTCTCTATTCCCTTACTCCTTTACTTAAGTGTGTGTCCTTTTTATCCTGTCTTCTCTTTGGATACTCTGAGAAGACTTACATAACTGAGAGGGTCACTTTTTAAATAAAAGGTGAAATGTTCAGTCATTGTAACTGCCTCAAGTGAGATAACCAGATAAAAGCAGATTAATTCAAGGATGTCCATTGTTATACCTTTTAGAATAGGGTGCTTTCATGAGAAGCCCGAACACCTTGGTCACCCTCCCTCATGTGGTATAGTTTTACATTTGCCTATCGGAGCATGTAAATATTCATCAATTAGACTGTTCTACAGTTTAATAAGAGAAATTTAATAAGTGAACATCTGAATATGAGCAGGCAAGTAAATATTTTATATTCCCATTCTTTTGGAAACATCACCGGAAAGCAAAGTTATTCCCGCTGCAGTGCAAGATCTTAACCAGTTCTCTTTCAGTGATCCTGGCTGTCTCTATCAAATGAAAACCGTAGACTAGAGGAATACAGTTTTCCCTTTTGTGACTTAATATTATTTAGGAAAAAGTCTAGTTTTCAATCTCTGATCTGAGAATATAATAATTTTAGGTAATAAGAAGAGAGGCCATTTGATTAATCCGGCTTGATTGGTGGTAGTTTATTTAGCCAAGCAGCTATCTAGTTTTGTGGAAGGATCCCACGCTTTATTTTCTTAAGCTGGGGACAAAACAATGGTGCAATCAGAACAGGCACTTTGGTCCGTCTTCCACACGTAATTCCAAGTGGAGCCTGCAGGAGGCGCACTCTCATGGGCTACCTTTCTCTACCCTGGCAGGGCGAGTCTGTGAATGGGGCCAGCGATGGCAAAGGAGTGAAGTCCCTGGTCAACAAGATGACCTTCGCCCTGAAGTCCAAGTCTGTGAATGTGAAGGAAAAGGTGATCAGCTTCATTGAGAACACCTCCGCCCCTGTGGACAGGTGAGCTGAGCCTGACTGGATCCAGATATTCCCAGAGGTGGCCCACTGAGAGAAAAGAGAGACCCTTCACAATGCTGGGGGTGTCTGACCCTCATCCCGAGGAGCCACAGTCCCAGCTGTGATGAGGGCACCTCATCTCTCGAGTCCTTGAAGGCTGTAGTCCCAGAGGTTTTCTTGATGTCTTTAAATCCTCAATGGCACAAGACCAGAGGAAAATTGTTTAATAAGTTCAGTCAAGCCTTAATTTTATCGCTTTTTCACAGGTGTTAAGCAGCAGATGGCTTTATAGGCCCAAGACCTTGCTGTACAGTAGTCCCCGATTTGTAGCACTGAGTACTAATATTCTGAATATTCTCATACTAGAGTGAAACAAAGAGTTAAATGTTTGAACTGATTCTGTGAAATATAGAAAAGGCAGAGACTGGCACATTGTTGGCCAGTCCTGCTGGGGTGAGACTCCTGGAGTCGGGGGGGTCGGATCACGGATCAACTCAAAGAAGCCCTGTCCCGAGAGAGGCCACTGAGCTACTCCTGGTACCCCATCTCTGTCGCAGGCATTCGCCCCATGCCCACCTGGCGCTCTGGTACCTTTTGTGGGTTCTTTCAAGTCCTTTTAATACTTGTTAATTAATTTTTTGTAATTCTCCAACATGTCTGAGATCTAATAACTGTCATTACTACCTAGGCATTTTCACTGTTGGTATACATTTCTTTACAATTTCCATTTTTGTTTGTTTTTGTTTTGTTGGGTAATTCTGCAGGAAATATATATTTTTTCTTCCTCATTAATTTTCTCATGTTATTTCGCCTCTCCTCCTCCTCCTCCCTGGTGCGTCTGGTGTCTTTAATGCGCAATAGAATCTCTTTCAATCTGCCCTGGCCAGAAAAGGCAGTCCCCGATAGGTAAGAGCCGCGCCCCGAGTCTGCGTCTGTGTCCACAGCATGAGCACTGGCACCTCCTCACCCTCGCCCTTAACCCGCGTGGCACTGCCAGCCTGGTGACCCTGGTGCCGCCCCCCGGCTAGCCCAGCAGGAGAGCCGGCTGACACAGAGCACATTCTCTCTCACACCACACTCGCGCCACCTGCGTCACACCCTGGGGAATTCCACGGCACGTCTGCAGCATAACTAAATGTATATATGCATGTGTACGGGGGGAGACAATAAGTGGAACAGATCCTAGGCAGTCCACCTCGTAGGCAGGGAAGACAGTTTCGGTTTTCAGCTGTCCCCAAGCTCACTTCCTTGATCGGGCCAAAGCAATGACGTGCAAGGGGACGTCAACCTGTCATCACTATGGCCCGATACAGGAAGTGAGCTTGGAGACAATGAGGCCCAAGAAATGCTACAGGGCTACCAGCCCATACTTAAGGAGGCAGAAATGTGTGGCTGTGCAAAGGCACCGTGATTACGAATGAAGCCGTGTTCTCTCTCTGGTGGATAATTGGCAAATTATCAGCAGCCATATCGCTCTGCAACTCACCACTGGCAGCCCACTGAAGCTCAGTAGGTGTGAGCCTGGTCAGTACCCGGATGGGAGACCTTCTGGGGAAAAAGGTTTCTGCTGGAAAAGGTGTTAGTGGGGCCAGCAGGGGGCGCTCACCCTGCGGTCTGTGTGGGTCCTAATGCCCCAGTATAGTGACGGGGACACTATACTGTAAACAGACGCCATCCTTCGGATGAGATGTAAAACCGAGGTCCTGACTCTCTGCGGTCATTAAAAATCCCAGGGCGTTTCTCGAAAAGAGTAGGGGTGTAACCCCGGCGTCCTGGCCAAAATTCCCCATTGGCCCTTACCAATCATGGCCTCCTAATAATCCCCATCTATGAACTGGCTTCATTACTCTGCTCTCCTCCTCACTAATAGCTGATCTGTAGCGAGCGTACCAGCGCACTAGCTGCCGTCACATCATCCAGGTGGATGCTGCACATTGGTGGTGGTCCAGTGGAGTGGCCAGAAAAGTGCTATATAAATGTAAGCAATTATTATTATTAATTATCAATGCACCTTACATCTTGACTTCACCTCCAGTCCATTTCTATCCATATATAGAAATATGAAATGGATTAAAACCGACCTATGTGAGACTGCACAGGTTGTAAAAATAAAGGTTTTGATAGTTTCTGTCTCTGGGCGTGGTGCCTTAGGTACAGTATCTCCTTACTGAAACCAATTTTATATTTTATATATAACACTTCACGTAGCTTCCCATAACATTTAGACACTTTTTTAATGTTTAACCTTCACCTGCCATCGTCTCTCAGGATCTTGCCATCACTGTAGGGACGCTTCCTCAAATTGTGTCCTCCCGTGGATAGTAGTACCCATACAAACATTCACACACCGCAAGGCAGAGCTGTGTCTGGTTGTATAAAACACCTTCAGCTAAATGCTTCCTTCCTTCCTGTCCTTTTAAGATCTCGGAGATGCAAGTTGTCGCAGGAAGCAGGGCAGCACTTTGAGCTCCTTGCTCTGCTCAAGGGGCAAGGAGCTGTATTTACTGCTGATGGTGCTTTCGATACTCCAGGCATACTTTCAGACAGCTGTGGCATCCTGCTGGGCTCCGAGGGCTTCAGTGCCACCACTGCGTCAGTCCCGGCGTTTCGTCACTAACACGGGCTTCGCCTTAGCTCCTACGTCTTTAACCTCTGATCCGAGCCCCGGCTCTGTTCTCTATCTGTCCGCCTGCCCGTCCTCATCGCTGCCAGATTTTGTTCAGCAGCGCCTGCCATCACAGTGCGCCAGTCCACTGTAGTGCCATCTGTCTGCCTGGAAGAACATCACACCAGGGACTCTGTCAGCACATCAACCAATCTGCCATTAAAGAGCTAACAGCCAAGTCTTGGATTGCTGCACTGGCCCGGTCTGCGGCAATCAGGCCAAATGTTTTATTCAGATAAGACTAGAGACTGTGCAGCAGGGATTAGAGTCCTCTCCGTTTCCACGTTCCAGCTGAGACATAACCTATTATGTTTCAGGAGGGACAGTTATTACCGCAACACCAGCCTGTCCTTTTCTCTCCCTTGTGGTGTACCAGGATGAAATAATGAAATCGATGGGAATGCAATCCCTTTCTTACATCTCTCTCACCTGAGGACAAGTATAAAGATCAATCTGTTTTATATAGTATATGAATATAAATTCAAGCACATGTGGATCACTAGAGGAAGGGAGATGATTTAAATGGGTTTTCTTAACTCTTTGGCTGTTAGTTTCTCAAACAGGGCCACTGCTGTCATCTCTTTGCAGTAGGAAATCCTCTTTCTACCTTTTTTTAAACTAATGATTCTTTTTCTCCTCTTAATAACCTAGTTCATTTCTTTTCATTGCAGAAAGGCAAAATGCGCAAGGCCTTTGTGCCATCTGTCTTTTTAACGGCTGAATGCTTAATAGTGCTGTTTGTTGCTAGGCTCGTTCTGTGTAATTAATATTTATGTATGTGGTCAGAAATGGGAAAACAACTGGATCCGAGTTCCTTGCTCTTGAATAACTTACAAGCATCATGCCACATGCCTTGTTGGCCACATTCAGATTTGAGTTTTCATTTTAAACGCTTTGAGAAGCCACCTTTAAAGGCGCTATATAAAATAAAGTTTTTTATTATTATTATTATTATTATATTTTAAAAACAGTACGTACTCACAGCAGCAAAAGCCAGAAGGCTCAGGATAGCAGCTGGCAGAAGTCACGTCTGTGCCATTTTGAACCGATGAGGGTTTTTTTCTGTGTGCCACATCACGGGTGCGTTGATGTCCTGGGACCCTGTTGAGACTGTGCTGTTCCCGTCTGTCCAGGCACGTGAGCAGCAGTGACCGGGTGGGGAAGCCGTACCGCGGGGTCAAGCCTGTGTTCAGCATCGGGGACGAGGAGGAGTATGACACTGGTAATCCAAGAAAGAGGCAATCACAATCTTAATTAAGAGAAAACGGGGATCTTCAGGGCCTTCCTGTTGTTACTGTGACCTATTTTTGTCGTCTTAAAAAGTTGAGGAGCCTATCCCAGGAATCCTGTGTGGAGTTGAAAACAGGATTGGTGCTGATAAGCAATGTTCCCTCTAATTCTTAATGGCCTGTGTGTGCAAAAATTTCAAGTTGTGTACTTTTTTCCCCCAGTGACAAAAACGTGTGCGCACTAAATTTAGTGTGTGTAAAATTGTAAACCTGAAATTATTTTTTGTTAATATAGTCATTCATATAGAAAAATAGAGATCTAAAAGACCGGGACAGCGATTGAACGAGCCCAGTCATAGAGACTGAGTGTCGAGAAAATATGAGCAGTGAGGTACGAGGCTACGAGAGCATAGATATTGATTATCGAGTAGCAATAATAATGCACACAGCCAAGTTGGGCCTCTCGCACCCAGTCTCATGTGGTCAATTTAGCAATTTTCAATTGCCAACCGTGTTTGTTTTATTATCATCATATTTTTTTTGTGCGCATTTCTATTTTCTGTGTGCGCTGATTTCATGCCCTGTGCGCGCCCACATGTGCACAGCTTAGAGCAGGGGTGGGGAACCTTTTTTCTGCCAAGGGCCATTTGGATATTGGATAACATCATTCGCGGGCCATACTGTACAAAATTATCAATTTAAAAATTAGCCTGCTATATTTGGTCAAACATATAATTAACTCACCCCTAATGTGATGGCTGGAACTGCTTCTCTTTGGTGAGGCGTGTGATGTTAGCTGGTATTGATGATGTTGCTACTCGCAACTGCTTTTCCAGGTTTGCGTCGGTCAGTCTGGAGCGCAGTCGATCAAACAGCCACTTGCTATCATTGAGTTCCCTGACAGGTTTTCCCTTCATCTCCATGAACTGCTTGACTTCATCCTGCAGTTCGTAAAACACTGTGTTTTAACACTTTCGCAACGTGTACACTCCCAGCCTGCCTGGCACTGACTGTCCTCTGAGTCACTGCAATACAGGCAGATGTGCCGCGGGCAGCCGACAAGAAGCATGTGTGTCTGTCCTGTCATGTACTCGTATGTGTCCTGTCTATCCCGTAATGGACGTTCCTTGCTTGTCCCTCAAAATTTACGTTATTATTATGATTCACTTAATATAAATTTATGTTGCTATGAAAAAAGCTCCTAGATTTATTGAATTTTGAGTCCCGCCTGCGTAGGGCTGGGTGATATGGCCAAAAACATTATCACGATAAAAATTTTCATATCAGTCGATATCGATAATTATCTCGATAAATGTCAAATCATTATTTCTTTCAAGTTTAAAGGCAGATTTTTTCTCCTGAGTGAAAGTTGAAGAAACCAGACAGTTAATTGGTAAATTAAACAACTCTTTATTTTAAGAATACAACACTTGCCAAACAGCCTGCGGTTGCCTTGGCAGGGCCAGACCAAATGACAGACGTTCCCCACCCCTGGCTTAGAGGGAACATTGCTGATATGTTTAAATTGAGTGGGCTTTTGCGACTTCAGGAGCTCCAGCCGGTTGCCAATTCTTTGTCATTCCGCAGATGAGATCGACAGCTCCTCCATGTCAGACGACGACAGGAAGGAGATTGTGAACATCCAGACCTGGATAAACAAGCCGGACATCAAATACCACGTGCCCTGCAGTGAGGTGAAGGAGACGGGACACATGTTCCCCAGGTGAGACGGGAGCGCGTGTGCAGGCTGCGCACGGCATTCCACGTTTGCAGCCATGTGATCTGAGACAGTAGGCCCTTGGACTCGGTTCCTGGGGGGCCTCCTGTCTTCTGGGTATTGTTCCACCCCAGATCTGTTCCACAGCTGCACTAACTGCATAATTATACGAGTCCTGAAGGTGTTTTAGAATGGACTGTACATTTACTGAGTGATTAACTGTAATACTTAAGAAATATCCTGTAGGTGTCTAAGAAAACCATTAGGTTAACTAGAAAAACCTAAGAATCTGAACCTATTTTAGAACAACCTATAAAAGACAACACCTGGTAGGAACTGAGTATGAGACACACTGAGGTAGCCCTTTTCAAGTAATTACCTTGAACACGTTTGTACCGATTCAAATCTGAGCACAGCACAGAGAGACATTAGAGCCAATCCTGTCAGGGCAGGGCACAAAGGTGGAGTTGTCACAGTGAAATGGGATAGAGATTTAGGTTGGGACTCTGCTGTTTCAAGCCGCATGGTAAAATTGTCTAAACCCCCAAATACCCATTTGTTAGGGTTCTACTGACATTGAAATGTTGCAATATACATGCAATACCCATGCAATGGAAGATTAGTAACTGTTTTTAATTATTTTAACTACATTTTTGGTCATCAGTTTTTCTTTTCTGTGAAAGCATAATGCTTGAAAGAGCTGTGCTTGTTTCTACCTTACCGGTCCACGTCTACTTTGTGTGTGCGTGCAGTCATCTCCTGGTGACGGCGACACACATGTACTGCCTGCGCGAGATCGCCTCCCGGAAGGACTTTGCCTACATCCAGTCCCGACAGGCGCTGAACTCCGTGGTCAAGATCACCTCCAAGAAGAAACACCCCGAGCTCATCACCTTCAAATTCGGGAACAGCAACTCCGCGGGCGTGGAGGTGCTGGCAGTGGAGAGGTAACCCTGCTCCGTCTGCAGAAACCGTCAGAGCACACGGGAAGGGTGGAGGGGCTACCATGCAGGTTTTGGTTTGAATAACTGGCACAAATTAGACTGTTTGTCCTAGGCTTTCCATAAGGATCAAAATCCTTTTATGCTTACTGGTGTGGTTACAGACTAACCTTTTTGCCAGTCAGCTACTGTGCCTGGTTCTTTAATTTCAGAGTCCAAGGGGCTTCAGGAGTGACTGCATGTTGCTTCTCATGAGATGAAAGCACTAGTGTGAGAAACGGGAGATTGTGCATGAGCCTGCATACCCAACAAGGGAGTGCTTTGCTCTGAGGGTTTCCCTGGTACCGGGGCGCGAACAGTTCAGTGTAACCTCAAGCGTCGTGGTCCTGCTTCTGGCTGGGAGTGTAACTCTCTCCCTGGTTCTGGCCTGGTTTAACTCTCTCCCTGGTTCTGGCCTGGTTTGAAGACGGCTGCACTTAAAGCTCCTGTAATGCCCCCTCACCCTCTGTGCTCTGTGCTCTGCCCCTCCCAGGTACTTGATACCCAACGCCGGGGACGCCACCAAAGCAATCAAGCAGCAGATCATGAAGGTGCTGGACGCCCTGGAGAGCTGATAGCAGTAGGGCAGTGGCGGAGAGGAGGATAGCGCCACCAACTAGCAGGAGTGAGGAACTGAGAGGGGTCCGTGTCCGCAGGGGAAAGGGGAGCTCAGCTCTCTGGACTGATTAAAAAAAAAGAAAGAAACGGTGTTGTCTTCTCCTTGTGTGCCAGCACGGTGAGCTCCGAGAGATCCTGAGCACTATAGGAGAGCAAGACGACTCCCGGGAAGAGAGCGTTCGAGATTCTAAATTATGATGATTCCATAATTCTTCACTGTTTAATTTTCTTTGGATCTTAAGAAAAAAGAATTAAAAGATGCAGTGTATTATTATAGCTCCTCTTACCTTCTGTTTCTAGTGTTGACCTCTAGCCTTAATGAGAACAGGTGCAAAACAGTTTGTGAGCACTCCAGTCCAAGCTAAGACGGCTGTTCAGTGAGGAGCTCTGCAAAACACTTCAGTTGGATATTTGATCACTGAAAATTGACTAGTTTTTGTTTTTAACAACCAGCAATCTTTTCATTTGACTAAACTGCTTGAATTTCACAGAGATTTCTTTTTCTTAACCATTGCTGGACAAGTACTAGAGAGCGCAGGAGTCACTGGGAGAACAGGCCCTCTCTCTGAACCCAGTAATGCTGCTTTGGGATCCTGAATGAGTGAGTTCTACTCCAGTGTTTAGGCAGTGCCAGTGTACATGAGAACCCTGTGCCGTTTCTGTAGTGGTGATTAAGTCACTCTTCATTCGATTGACGCATCTAGGGAAAGACTGTCCAGCTTGCTCAGGCCAGCTCCTGTGTACACATGCTTGTAAATGAAATATGATAAAGTTCTGATTCCTTGTCAAGGTTAAATCATTTTGATACCTGTCCTTATAAGCTTCTAGCCTTAACCCATACCTTGCTGTGAATTTAGGTGAAACTCTATAAATATTCACTGTATATATTTTACACTTGTGTTAACTCTAAACCACAAACACCAGACCTGGAAGAAGTGCATTCTGGGAAGAAACAAATTTCCGGTTGAGATCTCTCACACAAGGAAAGGGATCGGTGTGGGATTGACAGGATATTGTGGGCACCCACCATGAACTCAAGACATTATCTCCCTTCCTGTGGCTGGCTTCAGTCTCCCTGTCCTCATCCCAGTCTGGGCTCCAGATTTTTAAATTTCTGGAGCTCTCCCTGGGCACAGAAGGGGAGCCTAGGGGTTTCTGCTGCTTTTTACCTGCTCTGATAGGAAAAGAAAGCCTCCACCCCTGTGTGCAGCAGACAGGCCTCAAGTGAATTTTGGTGTAACAATATAAATATTTACTGTATATATTTTACACGTGTTAACTACAAATCACAAACAATAGATCTGGAAGAGTGGATGTGACCACACCACCATAAACCTAAATGGCAGGTGTGATGACAGGGAAGCATGATTTTGTTAAACCAGTTTTTAAAATCTTCCTTCCCTGCAGTCTGTATACGAATTTCAGTGCACTGTAGCAGTTCCCTATGTGGATGGGGGGGAGGGTTGTTAAATCTACAGACCTGTATAGTGTGCAAACACTGGCGTGGGGGGAGAGGAGACACAGGTGCTCATGGATAACTCATGGGGAATATTTTTTTTCCCTCCCACAACTATTTTCAAATGACCCTCATTAATAGGCTTCAGCTTTTCCTATCTGTAAAAATTTGTAGTAATTGTTTTGTGTAAACTGCACCTTAAAGTTGTTTTGGGTTTTTTTTTTAAGGGGGGGAACCCTCTGTTGTACTTTAATAAATCTACAGAGCAAACTCTGGCCCTGGCTCTTGTTTTCAAACCACACTGCTGCGGTGTGTCGAGACAGGAAGTTGTTCCTCTTCCCCTTCATTACAAGCGTCCGCGACTCGCTGCCGTTAACGGGTGATGCCTGTGGTGGAGCAAGAATGAGACAAAAAAAAAGGTTTGGGAAAGTGTTTTAAGGAAAAAAAAAAGTATGCACTTCCTTTAAATACATAATCTTGTTCAGTCCTGTTCATAGGACCTACAGTTCCACTGGTGCTGTAGGAGGTAAGATATTACACTTTAAGCTTCGTTTACCTCATTGTACATGAACACTAAGGTGCTTTCCCCCCAGAGATGGGAGCATATTCATTCCCCCATGATGCATCTCTCTATAAGAAGCACAGGGCCTCACGTCAACCTGGCTCCTGTTGAGGACATTAGAAAAACTGGTGAGCAGTGCATGCACAAATTAGGCTCAAGAAGTGGTGAACTGCAAATGAAAGGAGGTAGCCAAGGTTTGGAGAACCACCGGCAGTAATTATTCACCCTCATGTCAATTTCAACACTCATTTTGTTTTGGTGAAAGGAGTAGAGGGGTTGGAAGGTGCTTCAAAATACAAGTTACAAATACACATTTCAGTTCTCATAGCAGAGCAAAACCAGTTTCTCAGCTCTTTATGAAAGAGCTTCTTCCCTGTCCTATCCACAGCACTACCTCTAAATGAGCAATCATACACTCTTAAATCAGGTCTGGAATAGTAATCAGCCTATTGCCTTTACCAAGTACGGCCTTGCAGCAAATGCTGGCATTAGTGTCTGCTCTGTGGTTGGTGGTGTAATACTGGGACACCCTGCATGCATTAGAATAAATGTATTGCATTAAGCTTGTTCAGTTAAATGTGGTAGGGCACAGATTCCTAATGGAGTGGGTCATTTCCAAGTACCAATTCGCAAAAACAGCCTGTGGATGTTCAGAGGGTTATTGTGCAAGCGGCAGAGTAGTGGCACTGTGGCCAAAGATCCGCGCCTGTGGCTGGTTCAAATCTCACTGTCAGCAGAAGAATCCTACTCCCTTGTGATCCTGAGCAAGGCCCTTAACCCCCCAACTGGTCTAGGGGTGCTGTACAATGACTGACCCTGCACTCTGACCCAAAGCTTCTCTCTCCCTGCCCATGTGTCTCATGGAGAGCAAGCTGGGTTATGTGAATAGACAAATTCCTAATGCAAGAAATTGTATAGGGCTAATAAAGTGATCTTCAGCTCTTAAGGCTTCAGCTTAAACTACTCCTGGACAGTGCAGAAACTGAGATACCCAGCAACTACATTAGGGTATTACCCTCGTTATAGCACAAAAACCTTGAGCCACTAGTCTCCACACGGTCCAAGATCTTTTAATTTTCTGAGTTGTTAATGGGCTCTGTTCCAAATATCAATTAAACTCAAGCAGAGCAAGTACAAAGGGGTAAGAAGTGATTACTCTAGCATGTAATAAAATTAACCCCCCCCCCAATAACAGTACATTAAGCCACACAGCTTATACATGGAGATGCAGTGCTTTATTTTTCCTTTTAAAAAAAAAAAAGCCCTTTTTCTTGAACTTAATTCGGGAAGCTGAGACCCAAGACAAGCATGTGAATTGATGAGCCGTTACTGTTGTGTCCTTTTAAATCTCCCCTGTTAACCAGCAAAATCCCAGTCCAGGCCGGACGGAGCAGGGATCCACATACTGACCGCCGATTTCCGAAAGAAGGGGTGTCCCAGGCACGAAAAAAACAGACTCGCATTCTGGCAAAAAGTCCAATAGCTAGAACGCGGAGAGGCGGGAGTAGCAAAAGGGAACATAACTGCACTCGATTTAAACGAATTGCTCAGCTACTATTAAATTGACGTGGAGAGCTCCGCACAGGAGAGAGAGAGCGCTTTCCGAGTTGAGACTAAGAAACGATACCCACAGATTTCCGCTCAGAATACACACCGTCTTTGAGTTGCATTTCAGGGACAGTCTATCAAATCCACCCGGTCTAAACCCAGTCATCAGTCTGGCCGGGAACTTCACTATCAGCCGATGACAGTCAATTCAAAGTGCGGCCACCTTCAGCGGCACCAAATATCGCACGCCAGTCCAGACGCGGTTGGAGGAAGGTCTCTATTTGGAGCTGGTGTACTTGGTGACGGCCTTGGTGCCCTCGGACACGGCGTGCTTAGCCAGCTCTCCGGGCAGCAGCAGGCGCACGGCGGTCTGCACCTCCCGGGACGTGATGGTGGACCTTTTGTTGTAATGAGCCAGGCGGGACGCCTCGGCCGCCAGGCGCTCGAAGATGTCGTTGACGAAGGAGTTCATGATGCTCATGGCCTTGGAGGAAATCCCGGTGTCCGGGTGCACCTGCTTCAGGACTTTGTAGATGTAGATAGCATAACTCTCCTTCCTGCGTCCCTTTCGGCCTTTACCTCCTTTCTTCCCAATTTTAGTCACGGCTTTCTTTGAGCCTTTCTTTGGCACCGGCAGCTTGGCAGGGTCAGGCATCGTTCACATTCAAGACAACACCGTATCTATCCTCGCATGCGATGCAGCTACATAGTGACGCTGCAGGTGCGGCTCCTTTTTTATTAGGGCCTGGATGCAAATTAGGTATTGATGGCCGGGAGGCCAGTTTCTCATTGGTGAGCAATGAGTGTGTGTTAGCCAATGAGAATCGCCTCCTCTGTACACGGCGGATTCTATGAATGAACGGCTACGAAGATCTGTGTGTAGACGGCAGACCAGTCAGAAAAGGACTGCGGGTTTAAATTAGAACGTGGGAGCTTTTTGGTAAATATCTACATATGTCAATTCTATAAATAGAAATATTACGGAACTCTCTTATATTTAGTATTAAAGATGGCGTATCTTAATTCTAATTAAAACATCTTAATTGGTTAGAATATTCAGACTTTTTAAAATGATATAATTTACCATTTATGTTCTGTTGTCTTGATTTCTCCGCTGGTAAGTAACCGTTGAAGCTATCGGTAGCAGCGGCCTAAACTGGATAGTCTGGTGACTGTTATTACAGCAGGTTGTTTTAGGGACGCGTCAACTACAACACCCAGAAGGCTTTGCAGTCGCGGCGTACCGACTTCCTCTCCAGAATCGGTGGAGTTCAAGTGTGTTGCAACAGAGAATTCAGTGTTATGTCCACTTTAGCAAAAGCAATGACTGGTAAGTATGTTATCCTTGATCGATTTAAGAAATACTTAAAATGTGGGCAGCATATAAACCAACGTTAATATGGGTGGCGGATTGCTGTAATGTCTTTTGAAAACTTTGACAACTGTAGAACAGTAAAATCCAGCCCTCGGGTTGCAATGCAGGAGAGTTCTGTGAAGCATAATAATATTCTGATGTTATATTTATCTGTCTTTCACTGGCTGTTGTGGTTTTGATAAGTGATCGTGAATCAGCATTTTAATAACCTCCTCTTGGTATTCTGACGTTTACACTGGGACTTCTTTCCGATATGCTGCTCTGTCACAATTTCAGAAACCAAAATCCTTAGACGCCTTTCGGTTACTGTATCTGTCCGTCGCTATTTAAGCAGTTGGCCGCGAACTGTCCGTCTGATTCTCAACCCAGGCTGTAGGGGTCAGTGGCAGAGGACAGAGCCAGTGTCTGTGACTAGAGTCCATTACTAGCAGAGCCCACCTCTCCTCTCATAGGCTCAGTGTCCCTTCAGTGATCAGGGGGACAGGTTATTGTTTGTCCAGCACCCTGGTCCCTGGTTTAACAGACCCGTGATTCCTAATCTGGTTAACCTCTGTACTCACTGGTCAGTGTGTGTCTTCACGCGGTGCTGAGCTCAGTCTGTTGTCACTGTTTCTGATACAGAGCTGCTGGACAGAACTACATCAGTCCTTGAGCCTGCTGTTAAACTCATGTTTTTAAACATGTGGTAGTATTCTCAAGGATTTTCGGTGTGTCCTTTGAAGTATTTACTAGTTCTATGCACACATTCCTTTATTAATGGTGTTGTTAGGCTGTTATTTTATATTGTACCTGAAATCCTTTCTGTACATTGCAGAATTGCTGAGCTCTTTTCCTTAAAGCCAATGGTTCTTCCAGGTTCAATCCTTCCAAGCTGTTAATCATCTAGTTGAGCTACACACAGGGCTAATTGGAATCAATTTTGACAACTTGCATGGATGGTGCCCCTAAAACAGTGAAGTTACACCCCTCCGATGTAAAAATGCAGTATGTACTAAAATGTATTATTGGAGCAAATCAAATACACCTAAACTCCCTCTACAACCAGAGAGTTTTAAAGGAGGTGAAGTGCATTATGGAGTGTGTGGCTCAGCCCCTCCATAGCAAATTAATACTCCTCTCATCGGTACTACATGTGTAACAGTAACAGGCTCAGGAAATCTTTCATCCCTTCTGCAATCTCACTGTCAAACAATGCAAAGTAAATCTCCTAAATCTCCTGAAACACTGCTGTACTGTCTTCTTTCGTGTACTGTTGTGTTGGACTGTTGGTGTATAGTTTGAATTGAATTGAACAGTGTCTGGCCAAGGTGCACCGTAACCTGGGAACAGAATGTTGGCCAGATTTCCTGAGTGTTCTGGAGTGTTGTGGAATGTTCTGGAATGTTATAGAGTGTTCCAGAGTGTGGGAGGTGAAGGCAGTGCTCCAGAGGGCCTGCATTCATAGGGCTGTGGTCTCGTGCAGCATTCCGGTTGGCTCTGGTGCAGCTCCACGTGTCCACCATAAAGACGGACAACCTGAACCGGGCGCGCGGACTCATCAAGGAGGCAGCAGGGCAAGGGGCAAAGGTCGTGACCCTTCCAGTGAGTATGGTGCTCCAGCCCTCCTTATCATTCCAGGAGAGCAGCTTGACACGAGGTGTCTCTTGTCATTTTCACAGGATGGATGCAGCCTCATGTTCAGATCACGGGACTGGAAATAGGGATGGATTTTATTGTCATGGCAGAGCAGTGAGTTTACTGCTGTTTAAAGAAAGTGAGCAGACGTTTGCCTAACGGGGTTGACTAACCTTAGGGTTCAGAGATATTTACTGAGGTTTTTAATTTTAATTTTAAATGTCCTCAGATTCAAATAATGCAACAAAGTTTTAACCTTATCCCACCCATGATCAATCATTGGCCCTCACATACTAAGTATGTGAGTGGGAATGTACTGTCGATACACTGCAGAAAACGCCTACATAAAGCAGGAGGAGCTGCTGGACACTCAAGTAGTGTAGGCTTGTATTCTGCAGATCCTTTCCTGTGGCACCCAGTTGACTGACACATACAGTACGGTCACTGTACAGAACTAACTCCTCAGTTGCATGGTCTTCAGACCAGTTCTGTCTTAGGGCACACACAGACACACACATTCACACCAGGGCCAGATTTCCCAGAAACCAATTTACCTGCCAGTATGTCTTTGGACTGTGGGAGGAAACTGGAACACACAGAGGAAACCCACACAAACATGGAGGGGACCTACAAATTGCATGTACTGAGCGCTCTAGGTCAAAAATTAAACTCAGGGCCCCGGTGCTCTGAGACTGCAGGTCTAACCACTGCACAGCTGTGCCTATTCCCAGTATGTGTGCAGCATATTGTTGTGTAGTCTTCTAAGGCAAATCATGAAAATACTGTTTTTAACATGAACCTTGTGTCCCAAACTCCACATGAGCAGGTCCAGAGAGGACTAACCTCTGTACTGGAAATGTTCTGTGTCAGCCCCTGCCCCTTTCTTTCAAAGGAAACCCTGTTCAAACTCAGACTTAATCCCCTATCTCCCTGTTAACCTCAGGCTTCTCAGATGCAGAAGACATAGATTGATCCCAGGTTTACAGGTTTACAGAGTCTTACAGGAGAGGTAGTGCTGATTGGAGGAGAGGTGCATCTCTCAGTGATGTCACTGCTAGTCTGCAGGCTCCAGGCGGGTCCAAAGAGTCACTTTAGCAGTGAAAGCCAAGAGAACTCTGACCAATACACAACCACCATTTGCTGCTCTTAGCCATTTGTGTTGGGAAAATCCGGGCCACAGCCAGATAATAACGTGACCCAGGCTTTGCCCAGAGGTAATTGACTCCCACTGGGAAAGTGTGGGTCTGCTTGTTCGATAAACCTGGCTTGGGCTCTAAAATATCTAGGCAGGGCAGAAGTTGTCATTGTGGATGTTGAACAAGCCCATCTGTGACAGTTGCCATGCAGTAGGTTTTATTCCTTTTGCCCTTTGTGGGGAAGGATGTGCTCTCTTGCCCTCTTTTGGACTATGACTGAATACGTTGAGAGGCTTTAAAAAATGCTACAAATGTTATTGCTTCCTGTGACCCCTAGTTGATTTGTAAATGTCTTCCAGTATAAGAGTGCCAAAGCATTGGAAACAACTCTAGTTTTGTAGCGTCAGATCAAAAAGTCACACAGTGCAGTGTAGGCAGGCTGTACTTTAACTGAGAGGTTGTTATCTTAACTGAAGTTTCTCTCTTCCTGACTGGACATGTAGGAGTGCTTCAACTCTCCATATGGCACAGGATACTTCCCCCAGTATGCTGAACCAATCCCTGGGGACTCCACAAAGATGTTGTCAGAGGCAGCGAAGGAAAATGGTGTTTATCTGATCGGAGGTGAGACGCCTGATCTCTCCCAGCTGTCATCCACCCCTTCATGACTGTATGTTCAAGAACAAAAGTAAGTTCTGAAACAAGAGGATATATAGTAGCTACATTGATCCAAGGATGACATCCAGACATTTCTTGATAGATGGCCGGGTATCAGATTCAACAGCTGTCCTCATGGCATCTCCTGCATTAGGCTCTTGAGAAAGTTTTCACTCCAGATGTTATTTAGATATAACAGGGAAAACCATGATGCATGCATTTGATATTCAGGTTGTCACCACTATAAATACCACAGTGCAGAAATAAGAAGAAAGTTTATTTCTAAAATTTAGTGCCAAGTAATTTTCAGTTGCGCACTGCAAAAACTCAGTGATGAAAATGCACTACCCATATAGCCAACAAACAGCTAAACCTTGTTTTAATCAGTAACCAGCAGAAAACAGAGGTCCAGAGTCATAATGTTTCACTGGCTGGCATCCCTCGATAGTTCAGAATTCTATTATAGGCCATTGTGCATAATTGGAACTCTTCTTATTCTTACTCTTCTGGATGTGTTGTATATGCTGTTAGATGTTTAAGACCAGTGTCCAGGCAGCCCTGTGCTGTGCATGAGAAGATGCTGTCTATGTGTTTTAGGATCCATCCCAGAGGAGGATGGGGGGAAGCTGTACAACACCTGTCCAGTGTTCGCTCCTGACGGGACCCTGCTGCTCAAGCACAGGAAGGTGGGGACTGTTATCAGTACTGTACTACACACCCACACGGGCGTCCCACTGTTGGTACTGTACTACACACCCACAAGGGCGTCCCACTGTCGGTACTGTACTACACACCCACAAGGGCGTCCCACTGTCGGTACTGTACTACACACCCACACGGGCGTCCCACTGTCAGGACTGTACTACACAACCTCACAGGTGTCCCACTGTCAGGACTGTACTACACAACCACACAGGCGTCTCACTGTCAGGACTGTACTACACAACCACACAGGCATCCCACTGTCAGTACTGTACTACACAACCTCACTGGCGTCCAACTGTCAGTACTGTACTACACAACCACACAGGCGTCCCACTGTCAGTACTGTACTACACAACCTCACTGGCGTCTAACTGTCAGTACTGTACTACTGACACAGGCATCCCACTGTCAGTACTGTACTTCACAACCACACGGGCTTCCCACTGTCGGTACTGTACTACACACCCACACGGGCATCCCACTGTCAGGACTGTACTACACACTCACACGGGCATCCCACTGTCAGTACTGTACTACACAACCACACAGGCTTCCCACTGTCGGTACTGAACTACACACACGGGCGTCCTTTTGTAGGAACTGTACTACACACCCACACAGGCTTCCCACTATCGGTACTTTACTACACAAATAGGTGTCCTTTTGTAGGAACTGTACTACACATGTACTCGCTCTGTCATTATTGTACAACACACTGGGATTCCACTGCCAATGCTGTACTACACATACACAGGTGTCCCCCTGCCGGTACTTTACTACACACACACACACAGACATCAGTACTGTAGTACACATACACATTGGCATCCCACTGTCTGGTCTGTATTTGACACACTCTTCATTGTCAGTACTGAACTCCACATTACTGTAATGCTGTACTACTGTACATTACTGGTAGTACTGTGCTGTATACACTCACAAATACATACTCATGCTGTCATACCTACATTACTGTATGCCTTCAAGTGCCCAGGAGGCTGCAGAGAGATCCTGGACAGCTAATTTCACCGCTCAGCCAATCGTGTGCCACTGCTTGGGGGATCCCAGTCACAGCCTGGTAGTTCTATAATCCAGTCTCGAACCCCTGATCTCACCCTGTGTTGTGTCGACCCCCCCTGGAATCCCCTGTACTTTCCCGACTTTCATAACTGTATTTTAAAAGCCTGTATTCCCCTCACAGTTTCTGCCCTTCCCTCAACAGATCCACCTTTTTGACATTGATGTTCCTGGGAAAATCCGCTTCCAGGAGTCGGAGACTCTCAGCCCAGGAAGCAGCTTCTCCGTGTTTGAGACCCGTGAGTGTATTTCCTTCACACTGTTCCAACCTTGATAAACTCTGGCTGGATACTGCAACATTAAATTGGACTTTTTTTCCAGAAAATTAAGAGCAGAGTTTGCCTCGAAGAAAGAAAGCTATATATCTACTATTAAATCAGGGCTACTCCACCTGCAGGCTTTCCAGTCTTTTTCATTCCTGAAGTGCTCTACATTCAGCTCCTTAATTACTATATTGATCCTATTAGTTACCAGTTAAATAATTAAGGAGCTGGTTGAAACAAAACTCTGGAATGGAGCGAACTGGGAGGGCTCAAGTGGCGTAGCCCTGCTGTAAATCATTTTTAAACCATAATTATTTGCTCTTTGCCTTGATATGCGTTTGATTGGTGTCATCTTCCCTTGTGCCCTAATTCCCAGCATTCTGTAAGATTGGGGTGGGCATCTGCTACGATATGCGGTTTGCTGAGCTGGCCCAGATCTACGCCCAGAAAGGTGAGAGTGGACATACTCTGAGTTTGGGGTCACACAACGCTTTCTCTGCAAATCAGGTGAACAAACCTGTTTCTGTTGAGATGGACTGTTTCCTTGAGGCAGCAATCCTTTGGATTTATATCTACCGATCTAATGTGTCAAAATTAATTCTGTGTGTGAATACTAATGACGTCTCCTGCCAATACAGTGCTGTGTACAGTGTTGTGACTGGATGAGAGCTAATCAATATTTATACCCGTAATTCACGCTCTGTGTTCTCACTCTTCATTGTTTGTTTCAACATAAAGCTGAAAAGAATTGCTATTCTTCTTTGTGAAGTCTCAAAACGAATTAGCATACACGGTCCACTCTTTTACAAGGAAAGACATGTACACACCCTAGCCTGGAAGGGGTTTCCCTTTAAATATAAGCATAATCAGTTTCAATATTTATTAAGTTTTTAATATTTTGTGCGAGCTTTCTGGTTATGGACTAATGCTCTGCCGATGTGTTGGCAGACCTCATTCTCTCTGTCTGTGACAGGGGGTGATGTGAACCTTGACTGCAACAAATGGAGGTTCTGCAGGCCTGGTGTTTTAACATCAGTGGACAGAGGAGTGCAGACCTTGGCTGAGAATTTCATTTTGACTTTTAGCCAAGTTGTGTAACAGTAAAATTCAGCACTTTCTGGCATTTAAACACTTGATTGCCATTTCTAAGCCTGTGGTAGAATCATGAATCTTGGGTGAAGATCTGAAAGTTGTCTGCAGTTTTCTCACTGGTCTCCGGTGTGTCCCCTCCCATCCTGAATTCAGGCTGCCATCTGTTGGTGTATCCAGGAGCTTTCAACATGACCACTGGACCAGCCCACTGGGAGCTGCTGCAGAGGGGCAGGTTAGTATCTTGAGGACTATACCATCTCGGATCAGGCAAAAGGGGTGTGAGTAAATCATGATTTTTTAAAAACATGGGACAGCCTGCCAGTATCTGCTCTTAGGCCAGAGCTGGTAAGGGCACCAGTCCATCACAGGGTCAACACACATTCTGTAGGTGTCCAAGATAGAGACACGGGTTAACAAAGCAAGTCTTTGGAAGCTGGGAGAAAACCAGAACACCAGGAGAAAAACACACGTGAAGCTGAAGAGAACACTCTGACTCCACACAATCCACTAATCCAGGACGTGAATATACCTCACACCCTTGTGTTGTCCTTAATTGTATTATTAATTGAATTGTGATGTTCATTCCAGATGAAAGATTAAGGGTAGTGCAGACGGGAGTTCTGCAAACATTTAGTTTTTTCTCTCTCTAACCCTTCCTCTTCCTCCTCATCCTCAGGGCTGTGGATAACCAGGTGTATGTGGCCACAGCCTCCCCAGCCCGGGATGAGAAAGCACCCTACATTGCCTGGGGCCACAGCAGTGTGGTCAGCCCCTGGTCAGTGCGCCGTCCTGACATCTGCCTAATGAGTTGGTGGCCTGCTGTCTGTTCGGTGCCTTTTCAGTGGTTCTCTTCTGTCTGCTTCAGTTGTTCAGTTGTTCCTCTGTGTTTGTCTGCTCTGCTGGTTTGTGTTCAGCTGTTCCTGTGAGGGTTTAGTTGCTCCCGTTTGTGTTCAGGTGTACCTTCTTATGTTCAGGTGTTCCTCTTTGTCTGTCTGCTGTGCTGGTTTGTGTTCAGCTGTTCTGTGTTGTTCCTGTTTGTGTTCAGGTGTTCCTCTGTGTCTGTCTGCTATGCTGGTTTGTGTTCAGCTGTTTCTGTGAGGGTTTAGTTGCTCCTGTTTGTGTTCTGTTGTATCTTCTTGTGTTCAGCTGTTCTTCTGTGTCTGCCCTGCTGGTTTGTGTTCAGGTGTTCCTCTGTGTCTGCCCTGCTGGTTTGTGTTCAGCTGTTCCTCTGTGCCAGCCCTGCTTTTTTGTGTTCAGCTGTTCCTCTGTGTCTGCCCTGCTGGTTTGTGTTGAGCTGTTCCTCTGTGTCTGCCCTGCTGGTTTGTGTTGGGCTGTTCCTCTGTGCCAGCCCTGCTGGTTTGTGTTCAGCTGTTCCTCTGTGCCAGCCCTGCTGGTTTGTGTTCAGCTGTTCCTCTGTGTCTGTCCTGCTGGTTTGTGTTCAGCTGTTCCTCTGTGTCTGCCCTGCTGGTTTGTGTTCAGCTGTTCCTCTGTGTCTGCCCTGCTGGTTTGTGTTCAGCTGTTCCTCTGCGTCTGCTCTGCTGGTTTGTGTCCAGCTGTTCCTCTGTGTCTGCCCTGCTGGTTTGTGTTCATTCATCGTGAATGGATATTGTAGTGTGATCAGATCGCCCGTGGGTGAGTGCCGTTCCTGAACTGTGTAACAGATGTGTAGAAAGAGGAAGTAGCGCAACTCACCTGTGTGTCGGTGTTGGCAGGGGCGAGGTGGTGGCGAAGGCTGGCGCGGATGAGACCATCATGTACGCTGATATCGGTGAGTCCCCATTACAGCCTGACCGAACCCCCCAAACCTTTGCTCCACTGCCGTACAGTTGACGCATAAAACCCAATTCAGATCCAAGCTACAGTTTTCAGAGAGGAGCAGGAGAAGTGTCTGTGTGTCCGAGGTGTCTGATAGGAAGCAGACTGGTTCTGTTGAGTCCCAGTGGGAACACTGGGGCACCCAGTAGGAATGGGACCCTTAAAGAGAAGGTGCTTGATGGCAGACTACCTCACAGATTTTTATTTAACATTCTTGCAACTCAACAACCAAAATAATTGTATAGATAAAGGTCATTATTGGATGACCTTTAGGGTTCTTATACATTAAGTAACTTTAATTTGTTTTAATCCTACTATAGAATAATAATAATAACCTTATACTTACAGTGGTGTGAAAAAGTGTTTGCCCCCTTCCTGATTTCTTATTTTTTTGCATGTTTGTCACACTGAAATGTTTCAGATCATCAAACAAATTGAAATATTAGACAAAGATAACACAAGTAAACACAAAATGCAGTTTTTAAATGAAGGTGTTTATTATTAAGGGAAAAAAAAATCCAAACCTACATGGCCCTGTGTGAAAAAGTGATTGCCCCCCCTGTTAAAACATAAATCAACTGTGGTTTATCACATCTTTGGAAAGCTGAGTTCAATTTCTCTAGCCACACCCAGGCCTGATTACTGCCACACCTTTTCTCAATCAAGAAATCACTTAAATAGGACCTGCCTGACAAAGTGAAGTAGACCAAAAGATCCTCAAAAGCTAGACATCATGCTGCGATCCAAACAAATTCAGGAACAAATGAGAAACAGAGTAATTGAGATTTATCAGTCTGGAAAAGGTTATAAAGCCATTTCTAAAGCTTTAGGACTCCAGCGAACCACAGTGAGAGCCATTATCCACAAATGGCGAAAACATGGAACAGTGGTGAACCTTCCCAGGAGTGGCCGGCCAACCAAAATTACCCCAAGAGCGCAGCGACGACTCATCCAAGAGGTCACAAAAAACCCCACAACAACATCCAAAGAACTGCAGGCTTCACTTGCCTCAGTTAAGGTCAGTGTTCATGACTCCACCATAAGAAAGAGACTGGGCAAAAATGGCCTGCATGGCAGAGTTCCAAGACGAAAACCACTGCTGAGCAAAAAGAACATAAAGGCTCGTCTCAGTTTTGCCAGAAAACATCTTGATGATCCCCAAGACTTTTGGGAAAATACTCTGTGGACTGATGAGACAAAAGTTGAACTTTTTGGAAGGTGTGTGTCCCATTACATCTGGCGTAAAAGTAACACAGCATTTCAGAAAAGGAACATCATACCAACATTAAAATATGGTGGTGGTAGTGTGATGGTCTGGGGCTGTTTTGCTGCTTCAGGACCTGGAAGACTTGCTGTGGTAAATGGAACCATGAATTCTGCTGTCTACCAAAAAATCCTGAAGGAGAATGTCCGGCCATCTGTTCGTGACCTCAAGCTGAAGCGCACTTGGGTTCTGCAGCAGGACAATGATCCAAAACACACCAGCAAGTCCACCTCTGAATGGCTTAAGAAAAACAAAATGAAGACTTTGGAGTGGCCTAGTCAAAGTCCTGACCTGAATCCGATTGAGATGTTGTGGCATGACCTTAAAAAAGCGGTTAAGGCTCGAAAACCCTCCAATATGGCTGAATTACAACAATTCTGCAAAGATGAGTGAGCCAAAATTCCTCCACAGCGCTGTAAAAGACTCATTGCCAGTTATCGCAAACGCTTGATTGCAGTTGTTGCTGCTAAGGGTGGCCCAACCAGTTATTAGGTTTAGGGGGCAATCACTTTTTCACACAGGGCCATGTAGGTTTGGATTTTTTTTTCCCTTAATAATAAACACCTTCATTTAAAAACTGCATTTTGTGTTTACTTGTGTTATCTTTGTCTAATATTTCAATTTGTTTGATGATCTGAAACATTTCAGTGTGACAAACATGCAAAAAAATAAGAAATCAGGAAGGGGGCAAACACTTTTTCACACCACTGTATATAGCGCTTTTCTGGACACTCCACTCAAAGCACTTTACTCCCCTTCACCTGTATGATGCGACGGCAGCCATAGTGCGCCAGAACGCTCACCACACACCAGCTGTCAGTGGGGAGGAGAGCAGAGTAACGAAGGCAGTTCATAGATGGGGATTATTAGGAGGCCATGATTGGTCGCCGGGGTTACACCCCTACTCTTTTCAAGAAACACCCTGGGGTTTTTAATGACCACAGAGAGTCAGGACCTCGGTTTTACGTCTCATCCGAAGGACAGCGCTTTTTTACAGTCTAGTGTCCCCATCAATATACTTTGCATTAGGACGCACACAAATTACAAGGTGAGCACCCATACTGGCCCCACTAACACCTCTTCCAGCAGCAACCTTAGTTTTTCCCAGGAGGTCTCCCATCCCGGTACTGACCAGGCACACACCAGCTGAGCTTCAGTGGGTTGCCAGTTGTGAGTTGCAGGGTGATTTTTGGAACAAGACTTCCATTATTATTTCTAAGTATTTTACCTGGTGTGAAATATTTGGGCACTGGGAACAGAAACTCACATGACACTTCCTAAAGTGAGCACTTACAGTACCTGCTTTGCAGAAGTGACAGGCATGGATGCAAATTGTCTGATGAAAGGTGAGAATTACAGGGGAGCCAGGGGGAGCTTAGCTCCTCTGAATAAGGCACGAGCTCCCCTGAAGAGAGCATTTGCAAAATTTTGGGGGGTCTCTAAAATATGGAACCTGTCAATTTATAAAAATTTCTTATTTATATGTGTCACTTTTTTTCCGGTATAGACTACATTTATGTTTCTGTTTTGAGCATGTTGTTGCCATAGAAATAGCTAAGCAACTTAATACTATGACTGATCAAGGCCATGGTGGTGCTGTTACAAAAGTAGGCAACGTTTCTTCTTAAGATTTTCACCTAACAAGCAGACAAACTAACGAGTCACTCTTGGTTAAGTTTTCTCAACAAAAAAAAAGGGCACAGTGAATTTGCAGAGAACATTTCCATTGACATTCAGTTTTCTATATATGTTACTGAAACGTGACAATCATGCCCAAGAGAAAACAGGGATCTTTACTTGCTAATTTGGGGTTCACAAAACAACCAAAACTGGGCGCTCTGACTGTTGCTGCTAGGAGTTGCTCGTCAGACAACTTCACGGGCAACAGGACGGACCCCAAAGACAGCTGAGCCCAGACCTCTGTGGTCACTCCTATTTTAAGGTCAGAGTAACTCCTGTTAAATTATAACTATATATAATAGGGTGCTCATTTTGTATGAGCTAGTTGACTGGCCCTTCATGTGTAATGTGTCCCCCGCACCTCCAGGAGTGAGCTCCCCCTAATGCCAAGATATAATTCACACCCTGCCTACAGATACTACCTTCTGGCAGAGGGCATTGTTTTCACTTCGACATGTCTGTTGTTCAACCTATACACAGTATCTACACCGCCCCCTGTGTTATATTCCAAACTTGTCTTCAGGGTTCAGTGTTTGGATGTTTTATTTTTTATTTAGTTATTATTTAACCAGATTACCCCCATTTACCCCCAGTCCCATTTACAGTAGCAAGCTGGCCAATATGCTTACATGCACATTAATGTTGCACAGAAAACAAGGCAGTGAAAGAAATAAAAGTATGATTAATAATATGTACATAACAGAACTGAACATGGTAATATTAGCAATCGCAAACACTGGGTCAGAAATAATTTAATGAAACAAATGAAGATGCCTTCAGACAGAAAGGTAGCTACTATAGTTTTAGATCACATGGCTAATTATTCCTGTGTCTAAAAATAATAAATGTGCTCTTCGAAGGTACAATCTGACAAAAGTAACGTGCCTTAAAATGTAAGATGGTAGAGGCAACTGCAGGGAATGCTGAAAATATCTGATCTGTCAATTAATTTAAACCAGCAAAGGTTCTGTCTAGTACACAAGGAGAGCCAATAAAAGAAAAAAGAGTAAAGATCCTAATGTTGAGAGGGACAACATTGATCCAGTTGTGATCGATCCAGGGATCAATCGTATGGGATTGTGGTTCAAGATTGAACAGGCCTAAGGGCCATTCTGTACAAGATGAGTATAGACATCTTCAGTTGTGCACACCTGGGGCAATACGGAAAACAAGATACTGTATGTTGCGGAAACCATCTTGGCTTGTGGCTTATTCGTGAAAAAGCTATCCAGCCAGACGCCTAGATATCTGTAAGGTATGACTTACTCCAACTTTGGTAAAAAAAAGTAAATTGTGACAACAGGGATACAAATAAGCTCCCCCTTAGCATAGCGACCTGGTCATTTTAGACTTTATGCATGTTACGCTCTTAAGAAAATTGTATTGAAGAAACGGTAAAAGAAAATAAAAGCTTAATCTTGTTTCCGTGCTGCAGATTAGTGGAAAAGTCTGCCAGACAAATCGGAATTAGCCAGCACTGGGTATTGGTCCATACACGGCAATCGGCAGCTTGTAAAACCCAGAGCGGCTCACACCGCTGTGGAATGGGAGCCTTGCGGTAGCTGTGACACTGTGCGTCCTGTGTTCCAGACCTGCAGTATCTCGCAGAGGTGAGGCAGCAGATCCCCATCCATGCACAGAGGCGCCACGACTTGTACAAGGTGAGCGCCCTGCAGGATGGTTAGGGGACCCCAGTGCTTCCCGAAAACGTGCACCCCTCATCAGAGACCAGTGACTTCCTGCTGCCCGGCGCCGATCCCACTGCAGAATCTCAACACCCTCCATGACTGCACTGGACTGACGTCTGTGATGCCGGGCTGGGCTGGGAGTCAGTTCTGCTGAGGGCTTTGGAAGAGGCCGACTGCTGGCGTATTCCAAGCGAAGGATTGTAAATGTGAGGAATTTCTGGACATCACTTTGGAGATGTTTCTTGTCAGCTTCTTTGCTAATCAAAGATTTATAAAGATGCTTTTGGCTCATCAATGACTGTTGCATGTGCAGAAGCAGTGCGGACAGCCCATGTCAGGAAAACTCAATCACGATACCTAAACTTTTCTTATACCATGATTTTGCCTAGATCTTCACCAGGCTTAAGAAAGTTCTGTTTTTCTGTAGTTATGGAGGAGCACTTAAAAAAATCTCAAAACTTTTAGCAAGTTTCTCTACGAAAGTATCTGCAAAACCTCTTTTTGTAATTGATTGATTTGCAACTAAAAATAAGTATTTTATGGTTAATACAATGGTATAGTATGAGTGATTAGCTTCTTAATTACTTTTCTGACACATTTGTTCAATGGGGTTACATTCCTGACTTGTTGCATTTGTCCAGTGAGAAGAAATGAGTTTTTATTAAGGAAAGAGCTGGTTTAGCCTGATCTCCTTCAGTGTGGATCACCTCTGATTCAGCTCACTGTGTGATGGGCTCTTGTATGGCAAGTGAAACTGTAGTGGAATTCAGTGAAAGGCAGGTTGAACTGCTGCCCTAGTTCACATTTTCCACCCAGACAAGGGCTCCCTCTTGATTCACAGTCATGAAGCTTCGGCAGGTGCTTTAAGTGCACTCACTGTAGGGGAAAAAGCAAGTCTGCATTTTCTTGATGGATATATACACTGTAAACGTCCTGACATTTGCAATGCAAGTCACAATCACATCCAGTCAAGATGCAAAAGGTGCAGATGACAGTGAAATAAAACTGCCATAAACCCACAGAACACAGTCAGCACAGTATTAATCAAGTGCCAGGATGGTGGAGATCACTGAGATGGTTCAGTGCTGCTTGACAGACAGGAAGTGGTGACATAAGAGCCGAGTCAGTAAGTGATGGTCAGTCACAGGCATCTGGAGTCAGGTACTGTATATGAAAAGGGCAGATTTCAGTTTCTTTCAGAAGATGGGGAGTGAGCCTGCAGTTCTGACTGTGGCAGGTAGATTATTTCACCTCTAGGGGGCAGCACGAACCCGGGACTCAGAGCCCGCCAGTGATGACACTGCTAGTCGGGCTGATGAAGCAGATCCTTCAGGTTGGGAGGTATGCAGGCTTAGTCCCCTTGGAAGCCCTTCAAGCCCAAACCAAGGTAGGGAATCTGATGTGGGCCAGACGCTGATGTAGAGAGACAAGGAGGAGGAACATGAGAGTGTTTGAGGAGATTGAAGACAAGGTGGGCTGCAGTGTTCTGTGTGAGCAGGAGCAGTCTGACGGTAAGACACTATTAGGAGTCACCTTCAGCCTCCCTAGTGTTTTCTACAGATACGACAACTTTGGCTGTTACACATACAGCTTAGTTTTGTTGAGAAGAAACCAATCTGGTCATCTAGCAATTGTAATTCACCCTAAACGGAATCTTCTTCTACTCTGTTTGCAACAGCTCAGGATAAAACTGTCCCACCAGTTGCTGACACGAAGTGTTGTAGTAGTAATTCATCACATTCACCCGTCAAATCTCAGCCAGGTGCTCTTTGTCAGTTACACCATTACTTTCTTCCTACGCATTCAGAAACCTCAGGTAGCCCTTTGTGGCCTTAAGGCACGATGCAGAAAAACAAGTTACAGTATGCACATCTATTGGTTTTAGATTTGCTGCTTTTACAAGATCTGTAAATCCACAAATCCATTAATTAAACACTGCTGAATCACTAATATGCCTGTGCTGAACTGGATGGCACTAACACTGATATTCTGGGTGGTGGTGGCAGGGATCAGTAGCATCTCTAAAGTAGCAATTTGAAATAAATAATTGATTATTATTGTTGGCAGCCTGAGACTCGAGCTGACTCAGTATTGCTCCATGGACACAGAGGGAGTCTGCAAGTAGGTCTGAGGTCCTGTCCAGATTGAGACTGACAGAGAGATGGCAGACCAGAGCACATGTTCATGATAAACGTAGTCCTGGGAAAGTGTCACTCAAACTTTGCGTTTCAAGCTCAATAGCTTCCCTAATTTCAGTCCACTCAGAGCTATGGTGTGTGGGAAAACTCTGTATATAGAGGCTATGTGCCTCTTCCTTCTGTGGATGTGCCCTGTGACAGCTGATCCTGCGTCTCCCCTGGCAACAGCTTGCCTCTCTCCTGGTCAGCTCCTTCATCCGTCTCCGTCAGGACCACCCTGTCCTAGTCCTCCTCGATCCCCTCGCTGTATCCCACTTTCAGATTCTCTGGATGAAGCACACAAGGCAGACGCAGTGTTACTGACCAGCTGGGTGCTGCATTTACACACAAGTTGACAGTGGACTTGTGTGCTCAGACACATGTTATCATCTGTCCCATCGTCCTCTTTTTCTCCAGAGCTACGTCGTGGGAGTATTAACATCTGTAATGACATCTGTAATCATTAGCAGCCTTAAAACATAAAAACCAAAAATGAGTAAACCACATTTTTGTATTTTGATATAATTCAGTTTTCCATTATTTTAGTTGAATGTGGGTAGTTGAACAAAAAGGATGAGTTTTCCCATGACCATTTCGCGGGTCAACGGGTAGATCAGGACCACTTGCTGTACTTCCATTCCAGTTCCATCCCAGAATTCTGCTACAACCAGCTCCTTAATTATCTAAGTGATGATGAGCACTGCAAGATCCATACAGTAGTTGTGGAGGTGGACGCTGGAACGGAGCGTCATGGAATGGGTGAAATTAGAATAGCCCTGAGCAAGATGTCTCAGGAAAGCTGTTTTATATACAGTGATCCAGTGTTGCTGGGTAAGTGTTGTCACTGGCAGTGCTGGAGATGTGAAGAAAGGTTGAGTCTCCTTGATCTCACACCTGTGAACAGGTAGGGGAAACCATACTGTCCAGGAACACTGCACTGTGGCGGGCAGAGTTACCTTGATCTGCTTGGGGTGTCCTCTCTGATTTCCTGTCCAGGCTGTTCTGATACAGCAGGACTCCAGCCACCAGGATGGCCACCGTCACGCACAGCACTGTGCCGAACAGCCACATTCCCTCCCAGCCAGTGCGCCCTGATGTCAGGGCACTCGCGGGACGGATCAGCAGTCCGGATCTGCGGCCTGATCGATCCACTGGTGAAGGCATTAAAACTCAAATAAGTGCAAGTTCAACAGCAACACTAGCTGTGTCATCTAGAGTTCTGTAGTCCAAAAATACACAAAATGTGTATGTAAAAACTATTATACCCAGTTTTAACCCTAAAACGCTGAATTCTAAATAATATTAGAAGATATCCATCCATCTGTTCTCTACCCACTTCTTCCAGTTCAGGGTTGCAGGTGAGCTGGAGTCCGTTGTTGGGCACACACAGATACACACACCCACACTGGGGCCAACTGTCCCAGAAGTCAATTAACTAACCAGTATGTTTTAGGACAGTGGGAGCTAACTGGAGCACCCAGCGGAAACATGGGAACTTGGGGAGAACATGCAACCACCATACAGACAGCACCCCAGGAATTGAACCCAGGGCTCTAGGGCTGTGAAGCAGCAATGCTAGCCACTGCTCCACCATGTTGCTCAAAATGAGAAGATAACTCTTTGTTAAATAAGTGTAACCACAGTGGCTTTCTATTAATAAATGATATAATAACATGGAAGGGGGTGAATGCCAACTCCCTGCCGACTGCCAAGAGCATGTCATCAGTATGAATGAACTAGGAACTAGGAATCTTATCCTATAGGAATTATAGGAATCTCAACTACATCACCTTGAAAAGCCACCTAAAAAAATATATAGTGCCTTTAAAAGTAGCTTCTCAAAGCACTTTGCAGAATGACAAAACCAGAGAATAGATTATTAGCTTATACTACAGCATCACTGGTCCTCGTTTATGAAGCTGGGCGGACTGGAGCCACTGAGGTACAGTACCTTTAGTCGAGGCCCAACAGCACTGTCAGTGACTCAAACCCACAACCCTCCAGTGACAAGTCCGGAGATCTACCTACCTACCTACACTCTGCTATGTGCACAGTGTGTGTGGTTAATGAATAGTGCTCTGCCATGCTGTGCCCGGAGCGAACTCCCACTCCTATACAGCAGACAGTATTTACAAGCCTCACCCGCAGGTCTACATACTCACAAACAGCGATGGGGTCTCACCTGCCACAGTGAGACACACAGAGCACAGGCGCTGCAATGGGCCCTCCCCGCTGTCAGTGAAGTAGCAGCCGTAGTCCTGAGCGTCTCCTGCCGTGATACCGGACAGCCACAGGGAGAAGTTGCCCGCCTGCAGGCCGGCGGGGAACAGCTGGGTCCTGTTGCTGTACGAGGGGTCCTGGCGGCCCAGCTGGTCAGCACCAGTCACGAAGCCGTGAACCAGAGCGCCCCCCGCCCTCCATTCGATGGCCAGATACCTCACCGGTAGCCCCCGTGCTCCACGGTAGACACAGAAGAGCACAGAGGATCCCCCAGTGACGCTGATGACACAGTCGTTACCTGCGCCAGGCAAGCAAGCAGAGCTCAGACTGCCAGTAGTTATATACAGGGAGTGAATGATCAGACCCCGTGCCCAGGACAGATATCAGACTCGTGTCTTGCCCATGCTGTACATTACACACACATATATATTAATCCTCCCAATGCTAATCTCTCAGGAAATACACGGACTTACAAATCTGGTTTGCAATCAGATGCTTGTTAGTATTATAATAACATACAAGTAACATACAGGTAAGTGCATTTAAAAGTAAGAACAAGAGGCACTCTATGCAAAGTTTTGCGGGAGCATGGAACAAGTTGCTCAGCCATGTTCAAACTTGTACGCTGACTTTTTTCAAGAAACACTGTCATGCCGGTGTCCTTCGGCTTGCGGTTTTCCTGGGAAACTGCCACATTCTCACGAGGACTCACAGTTTCCAGGGGTTTTGCTGCCTTGACCGGATCACCTTTTAGTGATCTGTGTTAATTAGCTTATTATTCAATTCCCATGTTTCTATATAAAGCTGTGGCCCTGCATTGACGGCACTTGGTTGATTTGTCACAGCACCTTTGTCTCACTTTCCACAATTATCTTGCTGAGCTACAGCAGACAGTCTTTACCTTGCACATAAGTTGTAGTCTCAGGACTGCCCTGAAACCTGTTTAGTCCTTTTTTTTGCTGGCTTGCTATTTGGTTTCTCTGTATCCGAGCCTCCCTTAATCTTTCTCTCTTTTTGTCACGAAGTTTGCTATTCGGTTTCTCCGTAGCCTTAGCAACAGTTTTCAGCTCCAGCGTTGCCCCAGTGCACTGAGCCGGCCTTTGCTCTGCACAGCAGCCTCAGCGTCCTCATGCCTACCCTTCTAAGACTTCCGGCTCCTTTCCCAGGAAACCCACAATTTGGTTTCTCCCGTACACGAAGCTCCCTGTTTTCCCACCGGGGGATTCTGTTTGACAGCAAACCTGGCTTCCAGTCCCCTGCTCTCCACAGCAGCTTCAGCTCTTTGCATCGCCTGACGCAATCTCTGATTCTAGCCAGCACTTCTTTCCACACTTATCATTTTCACTATCACATTTCAAACTGCTTATGGCGGTGTCAACCCTCTAGTTTACCGACCTGCCCCCCCTGACACCCCTGAGGGTCTGCCCTTCCAAGCCTGTTCGGTTCCTTTCAGGGGTCTCGCTATTCAGATTCCTTCCATACACGAGACTCCCTTTTTCCGCAGGGCTGTTGAGCAGCCTTTCTTTCCGCCAGGTATGCAGTTGGGCTGGCTTCTCCTCCTGGTATCGTCGTTTCTCCCCATTACTGACCGGTCTGGGCAGATCAAGCCCCACCGGCCCATAATTCATCATCTCGTTTTCACCCTCCAGTCTCCTGCGCTTGGGTTCTGACAAAGCACCACTCAAAACATTACAAAAACAGGATGGCTCGATTTGTTTCGGATCAATTCATCCCACCAGTCAAACTAATTAGATTAACAAAATTGCCTCCTGTTTTTTTAATGTTTCTCGTGTCCTTATTATCAATAAGCAGGAATGCCAGGCTGCTTATGGTTACCTGGCAGAGTTCCATGTTAATATCTGCACATGCCATTAATGTACAGTAACTGTGCTGGACATACCTGTGGACGCACAGTAGCTAATGAAGTTCAGAAACAGCCCAATCCTCCAGGGCAGCTCCATTCTGCTGGCTGAAGACAGAGCTCTGTGCCTTTTGGAAGAAAGGGCTGGTGGGACATAAGCAGGGACACATCTGGACTGAAGGCTGAGATACACATTTTTCCCCTTCAAAAACACTTACTCATAAGGTCCAGGTGACAATATGCTTCTTATTTATCGCATGTAACTTAAATGAGCAGAACACTCAAAGCATATTTTGCAACATGGTTATTAAATGAAACTGGGAGAACTACAAACATGCAAAAATTCTCAAGCGGTTTATCTACCTTTATCTACAGGGACAAGACCAGCCTCAACAAGCCTGGTGCAAGATTGCAGAACCACTTTATCTGACCTTGTGTTTCAAAGGCATAAGATACTGAATGTATTCTATTATCTACTACCATTATATCATATACTGTATAGTATTCTCTATGCAGCTGTTCTACTGTATCAAGTCTTACTCATGTACTGTAGTCGAATATATAAAAATACTCTTCATGTTACTATGTGAAAAATACTGCATTCAAAGCTCGGATATTTTTATCAAAGCGGTAAACACTTTAGAATTTCTAGATACTTACCATTCCTTATAATTACTATCAAATTGTAGTTTTCAAGTTGGCTGCGTTATTTTATTTGAGGTGATAGGAAAGACACTGTACTGGCTGTGACACGCCAAATCCCTGCTGTTAAATTAAAATTAGGTTTACCGTTTCTTGTTGGTACAGTTAAAATTGCTAATTAAACAAATTATTAACATTATTGTTTGTCTCTTGTACACAGATAGCTCTTCTCTGGATATCATGCTAAAAAAAAACCTCATTCTAACACATTCTAACATATACTAATGGCAGCTTGCTTTTGTCCTAATTACTGCACCGTCCTTCACTTTTCAAGCCTGCAATGCCCAGAGGGTCTTCCTGTAATTCACTGGATAACTTTACAGGACAGGTTAAGAAGTTATTCTGAGTATGCTGGAGAAAAAGGTTTAACCTGCCACTCACCCAACGTCTCAAGTTTGTTTTAGAAGCTCCAGACTCCGCATGCAAAGTACAAATGCAAAAAGAGTTTGACAGGTCTGGCAGCTTTTCCGCAATCATTACTTCTTCCCCAACTGGTTCTGTAGTGCCTGTTTGCCTCGCTGGCAGCTGCCCAAAGCCACAACAGACTGTAAACAAGGGGAACACAAGAACACGCTCCTCGCATTCTTCATATCTGCTCACATAACAAGCGTTTAGGACCTGAGGCGATGAGACATGGTCCGTGTGCAGCTCTTCTGATCGAGCGAGCAGGAGGTCTAGAAACTGGAAATCTTCACAGCTGAAATGGTGGAATGCAATAATGGGACACTTGTATTTTAATTTTTATGTGGTTGTTTTGACCTGCCTTTCAATGCTGGGGCCCTGGGGTGCTTCTGCGTGGAGTTTCAATGTTCTAATCGTGTTCATACGGGTCTCCTCTGGGTTTTTTTTTTTTCCATTTCTTCCCACAATCCAAAAACATACTGGTAGATTAATTTATGTCTGGGAAAACTGGCTCTGGTGTGATCTTGTTTGGGTCTGTGAGTGTCCTGCAATGGACTGCAATGCAATGGACCTGTCCAGGGTGTATCCTGCCTTGCAACCATTGTTTCCTGGGATAGGCTCCACAACACCATGACCCTGAATTGGCTTAGCGTTTATTAAAGTGATAGTGTGACCTTCGGGAAGACATACAAAACCCGAACCCACAGAGCTGCTCCCACAAATAGAGCAGCAAGGCACACACTTCACTGGAACATACAGCACAGACTGGCACTGCACTGGAATATACTGTACAGCACAGACTCACACATTACTGCAATACACATCACAGACTGATAGATAGATAAATAGATAGATACTTTATTGATCCCGTGAGGGAAATTGCAGTGCAACAGCAACTTAACACAGACAACACAGCCACAGTGTAACGAATGATACAATAATAATAATAATACAATACATACAATACAATCAGTACAGTGGGGGGTGCACTAAAAGTGTTACTCACAGTCCGGACACACAAAGAACAAACTAGAACAGAACAGTACGCAGAAAAATCGTATTGCACTTATGAATATATAGATGTAAATATAGATATAAATATAAATATAAATGTATTGCACGGGTCCCTGGCATATATTGAACAAAAAACGGTTGTAAACGGGAAAAGAAAAATAACAGATATAGCAGTAGATGTGTAGATGCGTTCAGTCCAGAAACAGGTCAATGTCAATGTTGCCTCTGCCCAGGCGCAAGGTGGATGCGTTGTACAGTCTTATGGCAGAAGGCAAGAATGACCTCCTGTAGCATTTCCTGTCGCACCGTGGATGAATCAGTCTATTGCTGAACGTGCTCTTCATTTCTACAAGCCTGTCATAGAGGGGATGGGAGTTGTTGTCCATGATGGCCTTTAGTTTGGACACCATTCTCCTCTCAGCCACTACCTCCAAGGGGTCCAGGTCAGACCCAATGACAGAGCTTGCTCTCCTGATGAGCTTGTTCAGCCTGTTAGAATCCACTGCTCTAATCCCAGGGCCCCAGCATACCACTGCGTAGAAAATGGCGCTCGCTACAACCGACTGATAGAACATATGTAGCATCTTACTACATACATTGAAGGACCTGAGCCTCCTCAAGAAGTAAAGTCGGCTCTGTCCCTTCTTATAGATGGCCTCGATGTTCTTAGACCATTCCAGTCTATCGTCGATATGCACTCCCAGGTACGAGTCCACCGTCTCCATGCCACTCCCATGGATGTAGACAGGAGTAGGTTTGACCTTTTTCCTCCTGAAATCTACCACCAGTTCCTTTGTCTGTTACATTCAGTTCCAAGTGGTTCTCCCCACACCACTCCACAAAGCTGCTGACCAGTCCTCTGTACTCCTCCTCCTGCCCACCCTTGATGCATCCCACAATTGCAGAGTCATCTGAGAACTTCTGCAGGTGGCATGACTTTGAGTTGTACTTAAAGTCCAAAGTATAGAGGGTGAAGAGGAATGGAGAAAGAGCCCCTGTGTTACTCACTACCTGTTCAGACACACAGTTCTGAAGTCTCACAGACTGTGGTCTGCCTGTCAGGTAGTCAGTGATCCACGAGGTCATGGAGGCATCGACTTGCATCTCCTCCAGCTTCCTCCTTAGAAGTAAGGGCTGGATGGTATTGAAGGCACTGGAGAAGTCGCCTTCACTGGCACTGCACTGGAATATACTGTACAGCACAGACTGGTACTGCACTGGAATATACTGTACAGCACAGACTGGCACTGCACTGGAATATACTCTACAGCACAGACTGGCACTGCACTGGAATATACTGTACAGCACAGACTCACACATTACTGCAATACACATCACAGACTCGCACTGCACTGGAAGGTATAGTACAGTAGTGGTAATCTATAGTCAGAAGAAAATTACTTTTGCAATTAAAAGCAAAAATGATCCTTGTAAACAGTAACCAAAACAGACCACCAAATTCCTGTGCACTCTTTTAGCTGAACTGTTCTCTGTTAGTAGGTCTGCAGTCTTGACCTTGAAGAATTATCTAAAGACAGCTGTAATACATAACCAAAACATATTTCCTGTAGTCTCATGAGAAACAACAATACCACCTACGGGCTCATTAAGGACCTGAAGAAGTTAGAGTCTTAACACCTACAGAGGCCACATAATGTAAGAGATAAGCTGCCTTCTAACTAAATCCAAAGCAACCTGCAGTTAAATCTCTCTCTGCATCCCGGATGCCACAAAATAAATGGGAACCTATATCCCTATCCATTAAATGCACCCTAAGCAGGAAAGATGTTTCTAACTGAGGTATCTTTTACCCAGGAAACCCAAGTTTACTCAAACCACAGAATAGCATGCTCTTTATAACAAGGTTCAAACACTTAGCTCCAGTCAGGTTTGGTTTGGATGATCATGAAGTAGGGGCTCTTGTCTGGCACAAGCTTCAAGTCCCAACTCCTCCGGACTGTTATCCTTCCTTGTTCTCTGCTCCTTGTTTCTCCTCTATTCTTCTTGTTCCCTCCTTCTCCTTTCCTCCCTCTTAATGCCATCTTATATTGTGTGTTTCGGTACTGCTTCTTGACAGTCATTAAACCATAACTTCCCTAGGTACACTAAGGTAAACCTTAGGATTGTTTCTGTTCAAGGGACCCCCCAGACCTCGGCAAACATCCTCCCTCTTTTGAGGTTTGAAGTGTTTACTCTTCCAAGTGTCACAAACCTTATCTCAAACCTAAGAGACACTTCCAGTCACCTTAATGATGTAATTGGCAGTTTGTTCTGTACAGAATATTCATAACAATTGAAAATGGAAACAAGTTCAGTATTTAAAATAATTTAAATAAAATGTAAGTTTAGAATTTAAAGTTCTGTTTCAAAAGGCAACACCAGTGGTATCTCTCGGAAGCAGAATCACTTTTATTTGCCTGTACGCCAGGTACATTTGGAACCTGCTCAACACAGAGATCACACAGGTGCAAAAGGAGCATTTACATTACTGACAATTACATTGGACAATATACAAAAGATGGGGAGACACAAAACACAGTCACAATATGTCCTCACAGTACATGTAGACATTACAGTATAAAATGCATACATTCACATTTTACAGTACAGTGTAAATATACAAACAATAGACATTATAGTACATGCAAGACACATGGCATGTTCAGACCACGAGCGAAAGGACTGTCTGAGGAGTAAGGTGCAACTCTGTAAACAAGATGGGAAAACGCACCAGTTCGTACGTGCAAAATGTACAGGACGTATGAACCAAGTTGGCAATAATACTAATTCAACATTTTTCGGCTGAAATGTGGAGTTGTAGGGGGAGGATGCTGGTTAAGCAGAAATATGGTATTGGGAAAGAATGTGTTCAAGTGTTCTTTGGTCAGCATATTTAGCCCATTATTCTTCTATTCATCCTCTTTATTTGTTCCCGAATCCAGTTTCTCCTTAGCGCCATGGGATAACAAGTGGTGTATAAAAGCAATGAATGGTCTAAGCACTTGTTGAATTCCTTCAACAGAGAAAACAGAGATGGTAAGCTTTCTCACTTGCCCAGAGCACACAGACACAGAGAGAGCGAGAGACACAGTCATGAGAGGGTCATCGTTCCATAGGCAGGGATCGGCTTCCTGTACAAGACATCACAGCAGAGGGACCAGAGCTCATCTCCGTCTGAGTGCCAGCTGTACACTTCAACAACACAATCCAGTGCGATGGGCAAGACACTCAGCTGTCTGTTGAAAACATTGAGGCTTGTTTTATGTGAAAAACAAACTGACAGCTGAAACAAATTAACTGAAACTGACAGCACTTTTTATTTAAGGTAGTGCTTCGCAAACTATATACCCTGGAAAACTCAACTGTTCCTCAGAAACAGAAAAGATTTAAGATTGTGAAGCTTTGTATAGCTCTTTCCAGCATTGAAACAATCATTTAACAGTTATTAAAACAAGCTCATATTTCAGATTAAAATACTAGCCAAAAAAAGTGATCAACTATGAAGTCTACGTATTGCAGTTAGTAATAATTGCTATTTCTTGCAATATTAGTGCTGAATATTTTTAAATTATTTGCTGCTCCACAAACCATTTGAGATGTTTAAAATCCGAAAGAATTACACTAGAATTGCAGGTCCCCACACCTGCTGCTCTCCTGCAACAGAGTTTCAGGCTGTGATCTACTGTACCTGGCTCTTTCTGAAGCCTGGGGACCTGCACTGTGACAGCGTACTGACACTCAGGGCCTGAGTTGACACTGTGCTGCTCCACTGCCAGAAACACCAGGCCTCTGCCCCCATGTGAATGGCAAGCATCACAGGACAGCGAACAGGGCAATGAGATTCTGACAACATGTGGAGTACGGAGTGAGATCATTTAATTTCACCACAGGGCTGTGTTACCTGTGCTCAGGAGGCACGAGCGCTTCAGTTCTCAGGTGCTCAGAGATTTTTCAGGACATTCATCAATCTCATCAGGATCCCATTGAAACACACACACAATGTGCAGTCAGCACAGACGCTGAGACACACATCACACACATATTAGCAAACAGGGAAGCTTAGACACAAATATTTCATTAGGTCACTTCACTTACCTTCACTGGGCTATACCACACAGTCTGAATAACTCCCTCCTCTTCCACATAGCTACACCTATCAGAACAGCTATCAGAAAACCTCCAACTACTCCTCCGACCACTGCTGCAGTGTTGGTGCCAGTGTTTGCATCTTTCTGAATGCTGTCTGAAATGAAATTGAAATATCCGAGTCAAAATCACATCCTGGAGTTCTTTGCAGGTGGTGTTTGAAGAAACACCTGCTTGCAATGTTTCATTGGCTGCGAGTAAATAAAATGAGTTGAAGAAAGTACACCACAGTGTGTATTTGCCTCTGAACATAAATATAATAATAAATTTAACTATTTGCATCTTTATAAGTAGGCAGATTGGATACAAGTAGCTTATGAGCAACAAGGAGAAAAAATTCAAGTTGTATTGCATTTTAACAGAAAATTATTGGACTTAGAAGAGATATTATTGCTTTTAAATGCAATAGTTAATTTATTAACAATATTGCCTACTATATTAATCTTGCATTACATATGCAATAATATTGTCCTGTGCAAAGTAGCATTGACTTTAACAACAGAAGAATATTGTCAAACTCCTCTTTTTGGATAACAACATCGAAAGGAGCACGTGTTCTGTCTTTTGTATACATGATGTACAACACCGTGTCAGTTACCATTCCTGTGTTACATGCATATTGCTTTCACCGTTTCTGTAACAAGTAGAAATGACACAGCTTTCTTAATGTGAAACTGCAGAAATGAGTGATGTACGTATGTTTTTGCCTACCCTATAAAAAGTGAATACAATTACGATGACTTGACAGTCAGACTTGTTAAGTCAGAATTGTTAAGAAGTCTGTTTACTTTGAGACTTTTGTGTTTGTGTTGAACATCTTTAAAAAAAAATTAGAGAGGAAATATCCTTTGCCAGCAGCCATATCACCCTGCAACTCACAGCTTGTAGACCACTGAAGCTCAGCAGGCATGAGCCTGGTAAACAGGATGGGAGACCTCCTGGGAAAAACTTGAGCAAAGATTGCTGCTAGAAGAGGTATTAGTGAGACCAGTAGGGGGGTGCTCACCCCAAAGCCTGGATGGGTCCGAATGTCCCCGTATAGTGATGGGTACACTATACTATAAAAAGGCACTGTCCTTCAGATGAGATGTAAAACCGAGGTCGTGACTCTCTGTGGTCATTTAAAAATCCCAGGGTGTTTCTCAAAAAGAGTAGGCATGTTACCCCAGGTCCTGGCCAACTTTACCATTGGCCTTTACCAATCTTGGCCTCCTAATAAACCTCCTATATAAATTGACTTCTTCACTCTGTTCTCCTCTCCACTGATAGCTGGTGTGTGGTGAGCGTTCTGGTGCACTATGGCTGCCATCACATCATCCAGGTGAGGCTGCACATTGTAGGTGGTGGAGGGGAGTCCCCATTACCTGTAAAGCGCTTTGAGTGGAATTTCTACAAAAGTGCTAAATAAGTGTAAGGAATTCTTCTTATTATAATTATTATTATCCTGGATCTTCAAAACATCAGATTTTTGAGAGTTTCTTTTGTGAAGGTTCCATAAAACAAAAGCCTGGATCTTCCATCCACAGAATAATAGGAATTTGAATTTGAACAGATAGCTAATTATCCCAAAGTAACCTACACTTTGAAATAAAGGAAGCTGGGGTAACCAGTGAATTATTGATCAACAGGCTGTTCTCTGAGCAGAAAGTCTCACAGGGTGAGCTATGTAGGTATATAATCTTAAATACAGTTACTTTACAATAATACAAAGTATGTAAAACTTACAGTAAATGACTGCTGAAGTCTTGTTCTCTTTGAGCCTCTGGTTTTCTATACTACAGGACACGGTGATCTCCTGAGTGATGTTGACAGTGATGAGGCTTCTGACAGAGAACAGTTTAGTGTCAGGCTCCTGTGTGACAGTTGATCTCACTGTGTCCACAGGGGGGCGCTCTCCGTTAACAAGCCAGTGGACTGTGGGCTCAGGGAAACCCTGTCCAGAGGAGCAGTTGAACTGGGCTTCACCTCCTTCTGCATCTCTCTGTACCACTGGATCTGTGTAATGAGCTGTTGAACAGAGAAAAACAGTCATACTATGAACGCTTATAACATCAAGTAAAGAAAGTAGAAATGTATAATGATTTGTAGTTTGACAACATCTGTCAATCACATGAAATCATTGCTGCTTTCTGAATGAGTCACTCTGTTATTCAGTAACATCTTAACCCGAGCTCTGACCCTGTCATGATTTGTCCCTTCTCGGTATTCAGCACAGAACTGTACTGAGCTCTGATCATGTAGCAAAAGGTTCTTTCTGACCATGGGTTTTGCGTTTCACTTCAGGTTTCTTCACATATTAGTATTTAAAATTCACACATGAAGTTCTCACCTGCAACAGTGAGGCAAACCTGATCTAAATGTTTACTTGATCCAAATCCCTTCTGATTAAAAATACACTTATAGTACTGGATGTCTTTCACTTTAATGTCCTCTAGCCTCAGTGAGAAATTGCCCTTCTTTAGTACTTCAGTGAAGAGGTGAGTTCTGTTGGCGTAGTCTTTGCTCTGTACTTCCTGAATTTCTTTTCCATAGACAAAGCTGTATACTACAACACTGTCTGCTCTCCACTCGATGCCAATTTCACTGAGCAGCATATTATGATTTCCATTGTTATACACGCAGGGAAGCAAAGTGGATTGTCCAATAATTCCAACAATACAGTCCTTGTCTGGAAAGGAAGAAAAAACATACATGGAGTGCATGAATGTACGTGCAGTACAGAATGTGGAAATCCAATCAGAATGATTATGCGTAATAGAAGCTGTGTTTCTATCAATTTCTGATCAGAAATCATTGTGTTATTTACAGTATATATCAACAGTGTAAAAGAGTGGGTGGAATGGACAGTGGATTAAGTCCCAGTGGGACAATGCTATTATTGTCCCTTGGGCAAATGCTTTACTCAGATTTCTCCAGTAAATAAGCTTCTGTATAAATGGGTCTCCAAGCTGTCACTGTAAATGAGATGTTCTAAACTGATTGAGCAGTATGGGCGCTCAGTGGTTGGAACTGCTGCTTTGCAGCGCTGGAGCCCTGGAGCCCTGGGTTCAATTCCTGAGGTGCTATCTGTGTGGAGTTTGTATGTTCTTCCTTTGAGTGGGTTTCCTTCAGGTGCTCCGGTTTCCTCTCACAGTCCAAAGACATTAATTGGTTTCTGGGAAAATTGGCCCTGGTGTGAGTGTCTGTGTTCGTCTGTCTGCCATGCGATGGACTTTCATCCACCTTCAGAGCCGTTCATCTTGTATAAGGCTGCAGACTCTATAACAGGAAATAGGGTGCAGACTGAAAGAGCATCTTTCTGCATCTCATTTCCCGTGTCTCACCACTTGCAAATCCCACTGATAGCTGACTCGCAACATGACCAAGTGTGATCTAGTGATGTAATTTAAAACTCTAATCAGCAAAATGTACAGTAAATCCTGGAGCAAATAAAGGTTAGTTTCAAATTGAAAAGTAGAACATTGTCTAGGCTGTTAAACCTTCTTACACCTGAAGAAAGCTCAACACCTAGAACATTGTTTTTTCTTTCTACTTTTCAGCGTGGAATTAGCCTCTACTTGTTCCTTTGATGCCAACACTCTCTGACCTATGTCCCTGCTCAAACTGCTATTTCAGAAATTTACTGGAGACATCTGAGTGAAGCATCTTGTTCAATGGACATCAACAGGTACAGTTAGATTATTGAAGGGCATTCAATTGTGATATTTTTCTGCCGTCTTATAATGATCCAATTTATATATTTTTATATGATGCAGAACCTACCTGTGCTCAAGATGAGGGTTATACAGCACAGGAAAACTCCCAACACACAATACAGAGACATTTTTCCTGGGAAAAGGACAAAACAGACCAGAAGTACTGTGATAATGTTATCACATAGCAGTAAGGACAGTGAAAGGATTCAAGATGAAGATTTATATTCTTTTAAATTCTGTGAATTATTGTTTTATTAAACTATCTTCATTTCAGAATAAAACTGCAGTCATTTGCACTACATTTATTTACATTTAACAGAGTAATAATTCCAGGTAGCTGCAGGTTTTTCAATTTGTTTTCTCAGGTGATTTAATCACATTCTCAATTATATAATTCACATTATTATTGACGTATAAAGCTTTTTAAAGAGTTTACAGTAAATAAGTCTTATTTGGAAGACATTTTCAAGTGCAGCTGGTACAGGAATATTGGTTTTGTTTTTTAAAGTGCGGGACTGACTGTTTATTAAGAATATCCTATCAATACACTGTACACTATCTGGCTTGCAAATTGTACACAAAGCAGCAGACAAGACAGCACATTTTGGTAGGGTATTTAAAAACATCTAGATATGACAAAAACTAAGAAAAGCTATGTCCACTTATTTGAATTGTCTGTCATGTATACATTTAAAACTTTGTTCATAAATCCTAATTTACGAGACTTTGCATAAATAATTCCATAATTCTAAGATATGTGATATAATATATATACACAATTATCAACTCTTTTTGAAATTGTTTTAAAACAATTGTACTTACCCCATTCAGCTTTTTCCTGAAAGAAAGTGAAAGTGTATAAACATCTTCTTTAAGCAGCCCGCCTACATATGTCACAATAGGTGTTAGGTCACAAGGTGTGAAAAGTATTGCAACAGATTGAGGTATCCTTTTAATAAAGAATATTTGTCAGTTCTATTCAGATCCACTTATAATAGGTATTTAAAGGTTTATTTTTTTAATAATCCTAGTAAAGCAATTATGAACATTAGCTGCACAGAGATTAATACCTTTTACCAAAATTCTTCCATATACTGTTAATAAAGTATATAATTAAAATCAAAAAGGAAGGTACTGCACAAACATGTACAAACAGAATTTGTCCGTAAAACACGTTTGAGTCTGATTCCCTGACAGACGTCCAAAAATAATTTGGATAAAACAAGGAACCCTGTCTGTAAAGAGAAGAGCTTGTTCACTTAAATAAAAGACATTAAATCAGGAGTGTCATCTGGTTACTGTTCCAACATGAGCTGTCAATTAGATCCATCCATTTTCTAACCACTTCTTCCAATTCACGCTCAAGGGGACAGCCGGAGTTTATCTCGGCAAGCAACGGGGACACAAGGCAGGATATACCCTGTACAGGATGCCAGGGTGCACACAGACATGCTCACACTCACACCAGGGCCAAATTCCCATGAAGCCGCTTAACCTACCAGTATGCCTTTGGAGTGTGGGAGGAAACCCCCACAAACATGGCGAGAACATACAAACACCGGGCAGGCTGCATCTCAGGAAATGAGCCCAGGGCCCCAGCACTGCAGGAGAGCAATTCCAACCACTGAGCCAATATTGCTGCTCCTCTCAATTTCACAGTGGATCTGCTTATTACAGTAACCAGAAGTGTAATTACTTGTAACAAGGCTCTGTTGTGTTTTGAAAGTCACTTTACTTGATGTGAGCGTTTTGGGTAATCAACTGTAAAAGAGCCTTAAAAAAACATTACATTTAAGATTAAATTAAGAAAATCATCTTTATTATTCAATTGACAACTCGGGTTGGAATTAAAACTGGTAAAGACCAGACCCTCCTGTAAGTGAGATCAACACCCCTGCTTTGAAATGAACAGTTTTGCTACTGGATAATGGATGGAATGACCATGATTTAATAAAAGGAAAAAATTAACTTTGTAAGACATATGTAAAAACGTAATCTGTAAATAGTATATGGTAATTTGGTATGAGTTTTAGCAGTTAGTAACCCCAGCCCTGGGAGGGGGGGAACACTGCACCTGTTGATTTTAGTTCCAAATGGGACCTTAATCACTGGTGCTAATTGATGCATCCCACTAATGTGACTATCTTTAAACGTTTTCTGCTCTGCACTCTAGTGATTGTTTAAAAAAAATACATTATTTCCAACAAGGTTAGCATTCAAAACTTTGTGCAGTCACTCCTCAACTTGCCAATTAAGAATTTGACTCTGATAAATAAATTGTTTTATTTATCAGCTCATTATTGGTGATCAATGGATGATTAACAGAAACAGGTGGGAATGTCAATGTATTCAGAATCAAACATTCTCAGAAGAAATATTTTTCCCCCACCTCTGCAGACTTGATTAAACTTCAGGCAGAATAAATAAAAGAGGGCAGCTGGGAAACTTAGGACCTGGTACAGGTTTGATATCAATTCCACATCCACGTTTGAATTTTTGAGAGCTGAAAAAATAAAACATGCCACAATTTGGAAAATGAAATCAAGGAGCCTGCGTTAAGAAATCAGTTGGATATACCAGAAGATAGTTATTCACTTGTACCAGGCTTGGAAAATACTGCTTTAGTGAACAAGAGTAACTGTTTTGCAACACATAACAGGAAAAGAAGCCACCAAGAGTGTCCTTTCATTCCTTCTACCCTGAAATCTCTCAAAAGGCCACAATTAATACACTTTTCCCCCACCCATTTGGTCTGGCTGCATTTTCTTTTAATTCTATTCAACCATTTTCTAACTGCTTCATCCAATTCAGGATCATGGGGAGAGCGGGAGTCTATCTACAGTAGGCAAGTAACAGGCGCAAGGCCGGATACATCCTGGATGGGATGCTAGAACATGACAGAGCACACACAGACACAGACATAAACACAAACACTTACAATACACCAGGGCCAATTTTCTCAGATGTCAATTAACCTTCTGTCATACAACGCCTCCTGCGTGGATAGTGTTTGGTCGGAGAACGTGCTGTTCACAGAGAGGAAAAAAAGATACACGATGGCAAGTCAGCACTCAAAACAAACAAAAGGCCAGTTTTATTAACATTTTGTATGCAGATGGCCACAAAAGCACTAACCGGGTTTCTTAAGCAGTTATCAAAAAAAAATAATATCACAAGCAGCTTGCTCTTCGTTCAAAGACTAATGACTCACCACCACTAGGTCTTGCAACACTCTTTAAATAGGGTTCGGGCTGTACCATTATAAATGGTGTAAAACAAAAATCCCAAGACAAACAACTCATAGCACGGTAGTCTGGACTACTTGGACACACAAATACATAAAACCCTTACCAATATACAGAACAGACATTCATTAGACCTTCTATACCTGGTTGCCATTTTTAGTAATAACATTAGACTCTGATATCCTCTCCATTTCAGCATTCCAGCAGCCATATCACCCTGCAACTCACAACTGGGAACCCACTGAAGCTCAGCAGGTGTGAGCCTGGTCAGTACCTGGATGGGGGACCTCCTGGGAAAAACTAAGGTTGCTGCTGGAAGTGGCGTTAGTGGGGCCAGCAGGGGGCTCTTACCCTGTGGTCTATGTGGGTCCTAATGCACCAGTATAGTGATGGGGACACTATACTGTAAACAGGTGCTGTCCTTCAGATGAGATGTAAAATTGAGGTCCTGACTCTCTGTGGTCATTAAAAATCCCAGTGTGTTTCTCATAAAGAGTAGGGGTGTAACCCTGTTGTCCTGGCCAAAATTTCCTATTGGCCCTTATCAATCATGGCCTCCTAATAATCCCCATCTATGAGCTGGCTTCATTACTCTGCTCTCCTCGCCACTGATAGCTGATGTGTGGTGAGTGTTCTGGTGCACTATGGCTGCTGTTGCATCATCTAGGTGGATGCTGCACATTGGTGGAGGGGAGTCCCCATTACCTGTAAAGTGCTTTGAGTGGAGTGTCCAGAAATTATTATTATTATTATTCCAGCAATGGTATGATTCTCTAGCTAAACTTTCAGGCATATAAACAGTCTCCTATCTGTTTGCAACCTTTTGACCTTTCTGAGGACCCCTCCAAACAAATATGCACTGGCTTCTCCACTCATGTAGTGCTGTTAAGGGTAAACTGGTGGCATTCTACACTATGCCTTGTTTCTTTAGTGTAGTTTCTATAAAAATAGTGTTCTCTACCTTTTGCTCCCCTTTTGCCATGATCTGCGTGTGTGCCAGCAGGCTGAGAAACGAACAGGGTAAATTGGTGAGAACTGACACACTCTGCTGTAAAAAAACAAGCTCTATTAACTAACAAACAGAGGAAACCCATGCAAACATGGAGAGCATTTGCAGAATCAACGCAGATAGAACCCCAGGTGTTGAACCCAGGGCCCCAGCGCTGTGAGCCATCCCTGCTAACCACTGCGCCACCCCAGCTGGTCCCAAACTACATCCCATGCTGCTTTTCTTCTTAAAGGAACAGTAACTAACATTAAGGAGTGTCTAACACAGTGTCTAACATTGTTTGGCATGGTGACTGCTGTAGAGGTAAACACATTTCTTAATAACAGACACTACAGTTTAGGAGGATAGACTCAATCGTTTGCAGCAGTTTCTGTGGATTGTTTTATAGCCATCCCCCAACCTGTGGATGTCAATGACAATTTGTTTGCAGGCTTTGGAGAGCTGTCTGACCTTAATCAAGATGACGCTAACGCTAAATGTCTTCTATGTTTTATCGCCTGTTGTACCTCAGAGGAACATGAAACCTTTTTAGCAAAACCATGACAGGGATTCCATCAGCCTGACCTGTTCGATGAAGTGACTCCCAGAATGAAACTGCTTCTTTGGAGAGAGAGCTTATCGGTAGTACAGGCGATTTCCTCTCTAATTTGACCTTAAGTCACTCTGCAGTGGCTCTGTTAATTATTTTATTAAAGGTAGAATGGATATCGCGATTTAGTAGTTTCAAGGCATACGACGAAATTGGCCACATCTTCCCTATGCCTGCTGTGAGTTAGGTAAACAAGTTCTGTAATTTTTTGGAAACCTAATCATGAACAGACTTGAGCAAAAATGCATGACCCATTTCCTGAAAAAAAAAAAAACAGTATTATATAAATGTTATGCCACTGTATTTTTTCCCCTTACATTACAGCTTCCTTCTATTTTAGATGCTTGCAGAATGCTAACATACAAACAGTTAATTAATTAATGTTTAATTAAGCTCAGTTTTAATTGGTTCTACAAATTGGCTCTAATGGCTCTGTGAGGAAGCATTCTGGAGTGGACTTTGTAGCTGTCCATGTTCAGATTTCCACAGAAAGTCATTATTGTGGCTTTTCTGGGTAACAGGGTGACTCACAGTGCTAAAATGGCATCAGAAACTAACCCAGCGATACATAGACACAGCTGGCAGAAAAAAACAGGGCTGTCTTTCTGAGGAAAAGATGGAGGGAGAGGCAGAGAAAATGTATGAAAACTAAAGTTAAACCACGATGAAGTATTTGATTTATACGGCAGGGAGTTTTGGGGTGTGTGTGGAATTAGTCTTGTCTCCTAGATAGGGAAGCCATTTATTAAAAATAAAATTAAGACTCCAATAAGTAGTTAGCCTTTTGTTTTGTTTGGTATTGAAAGGTACCACAGGTCAGTTGAAAATAAAGAAATCTGAATATGGATCTACCCTGGAAATTGACACTTCTTTCATTGGCCATCTCACAGGCTTTTATAAATTTAACATGTAATAATATCTAAAAGTGCAAAATGATCCTTTTAAGCTGCACATCAACTAAAGCTGTGATTGTAGCCATAGCAATAATGTTTTCCTTAGTTAATAACCAGGTAATAATTTGTCTACACACCTTAATCAGGTCAGACCATGCTGAAATTGCACTGACAGAAAAGACGAGACAAGAAAAGACATTGTATTATTTTTTTTTACTAAAAGGAAATGTTGCTGATTTGGATTATACTAGGCTGCTTCCTCCACATTTGCATGGTCAGCATTTCTTTGGCTTTTCTTTTAGCTTCCCTTTGCAATGAATCTGTCACATCAGTTTTAAAGTCTGTCTTCAAAGTAATAACATAACGGTCCAGAGTGTCCTCATTGGAAGAGCTTTCTCACAAATAACAGTTAGTAATGGATATGATCGAAACTCATCATGTTAACAGTAACTGTTGCTGTTTGCCCTCTACATTTCAGTTCCCTTGTGAGTTTCCTGCATGAACCTCAGATGGGGGGGGGTGAGTGACATGAATCACTGTTCCTCTTTCTATTCGGCTAGAGAACACTGTACCCTGACCTCATGCTTTAATCTTAGGGTTTTTCCAAGCTCTCTGGATCACAATTTTCCATAATGTGTACAGAGCACAAATCTAAATTTACTAAGGGGATGGTTTGACACTTTTTGTGTATGTTCTTGGCTTTGAGACTTACTATAGACTAGGACTTGGCTCTTCTCCTGAAGCTGCTCTCAGAATTGAGTCTGCTGGGCAAACCAGTAGCTTCGCCAGGCATTCCTGGGTACTGATAAGAGACATGACATAAATGCTCATCCAGTGCTCACCACTCCAAATTGCTTTAGCACTGAGCATGGGTCATATCATGCCAGCCTCCTTAGCTGGGGAATTAGTACTAGCCCTCCTTGTTCCAGTGTGATGGAGGACTACTCAACCCACAGACTCAGTGGGGGACTACACCCCCTCCACACAGCTGGGATGCTCCTGCTTGGCTCAGGGGCATTGCGTTCGCTAAAGAAATCAATGTTTTGCCACAAGATAAACCCCATGAATGGTATAAAGGCTGGATTTATGCACGTTTTGATATTAAAAGTGGAGCAATGCAAAAAAAATCTTGTTTGTTGTCTTCACACAAGCATGTGTTTAAGATGGGATATTATCGTATCCTGTGAATAATACAAGATGGGAAGATGGATTGTCGGGTGACTAAATTGTTAATAAGCGCTTACAGTGCCTTGCAAAAGTATTCACCCACCTTGGACTTTGCTACATTTTATGATGTTAAGGCATGGAAACATGATGTATTTAACTGAGACTTTTTGCCACTCATCAACACAAAGTACTCTATAATGTCAAAGTGAAAACAAATCCAGACATTTTTGTATCTGCACCTAAACAGTCCTAGATTTTTAAACTGCTGTTCAAGCTTGACAAAAGAAGACATTTTCTTATGCGTATCAGCATATGAAGTATTGATTTGGACATAGTTACAAAATCTGTAACTCTCTGTAGTCTCTGTAACTGGCAGGACTGAAGTTCTTAATTAAGTGTTGATGGGTTGCAAATCTGACTGTCAAGCCCAGTGGGGATGGTTTTGTAGGGTGAAGATGAGGTCAGGTCCAAGGCAGGAATGCAGTGGATCGAGGTGACATTTAAATCCTTTCTTTTCTGTTCATTAGAAAGTGTTGATGGAAGAATATTATTTTGATCATAGGCACATCAAATGGGGATACCATGTCCTGCAAACACAAAAATAGATGCATGCTTTGAAGAGCTGAAGTAAATACTAAAGGGATCCCTATAATGCTGCACAGATCAAATGTTTACCTTACAGTAAGTGTTTCACATTGCGATTGAATAGCAACAGTTCTCAAAGCAGATACCTATCATGAATAGAGATGGAGAAGTCACATAGTTAGAGTTAGGTTTAGTTTACTTTAGTAAGTAATGGTTTAACTTCCCTAGTACATCACTGACAATTGTGAAAGTGGATGGATTCCCAGTTAGTGGGAAAACACCTGAATCTCTCACCCTGATAGTGCTATACTATTCAAATATTCTGCTCTGTTTCCTTTGCACTTAGGAGTTACAGCAGGTATTGTACAACACTTCTTCCAAAACTCTTTCAGTAGTTGAGTTGGTTGCTAATGAATGTGATAGAGGGGTGAAATGTGTGGAAGGTATTTGGCCTAGCTCAGAGAATAGCAGCCTGCTTGTAAGGATGGGGCTAAACGCTCATCCCTCACTTTTGAGAGGAATGAGCCAACCTGCAAAGGTGTAGATGGGGTGGCGTGAGGGGTGTGCTCACCCTGCAGTCTGTGTGGGTCCCAATGCCCCAGTGTAGTGACGGGGACACTATACTGTAAAAAGGCACCGTCCTTTGAATGAGACATAAAACCAACTCCTGGCAGTCTGTGATCATTAAAAACCCCAGGACATTTTTCAAAAAGAGCAGGGGTGTTACCCGGTTGTCCTGACCAAATTTTCCCCTGGTCTTTGCCAACCATGGCCTCCCAATAATCCCCATTTATGAATTGGCTTCATCACTCTGTTCTCCTCCCCACTGGTGTGTGGTGAGCATACTGGTGTACTATGGCTGCCATTGCGTCATCCAGGTGGGGCTTCATATTGGTGGTGGTGGAGGGGAGTCCCCATTATCTGTGAAGCGCTTTGAGTGGAGTGTCCAGGGAAGCGCAATTATTATTATTAGATATATTTGTATGTAGAAGAGAATGGAAGTGGACAAAATGAGGATCTAACCTTCCTCTTTTAACTTCTGTTAAAAACTTCTTATGAGAAAAATGTAAGCATTCTATACAAGTGCTAATGAAAGCATTATGCGTCATTGTAACCCGCCTACTCTCTAGTACAGTTTTCTGCTCAGATTCTTCCATTCCTAAAGCTTTAGTTACAGTATATAGTACATACTGGAAGACATCCCTAGTACCGGAAAAGATACGTTTGAGATGAGTAGGAAATTTACCATTATTTTCATCCTGTTAAGTAAGTACTGTATACATTTTATTAACATTTTTTTATTACTGTATACATCTACGAATTAATTTAATCTATTTTGGAGTTGCATATACAGTAAGTTGGTTCGCATTTCATCTTTGCTTATAAAATCTTTTGAAATATTTTGAAATATGAGAAATAGAATAAGCTTTCAGAAAAATTCACCTATGCAGTGTTATACTAAAATCTTGATCTATCTAATATTTAATGATACTCAACAATTCTGAAAAAAATATTTGTATATTAGTTCTTCTGCTAATATGTTGTATATCTTTTTCAGTACAAGTACTACATAAATATTGGTGTTCCAGGAAAGCAGAATAGAACAAAAATTCTGTCTGGCCCTTTAAAACTAATTTTTATCTTACAAGCCTTCGAAGTGGGTATTGTTAAACAGTAAGGGATAAGACATGTACAGTACTAGACAAGGTTCATAACTCTGTAGAATTCATTTTGCAGCTGTGAAGTGGGTTAAATCTGAATATCTGAAAATCTGAAAAATGTGAATATCAGGGGCAGTCTTGGTTGTCCATATGACTGGAACTCTGATTCAAACAGTATTATAAATGATCTGGGTAGAATGACTCTCTAATTTAGTTCATTTTACAGTGCTCACAAATTTCCAAACAGTTAAATTCCATACGTAATGACAGGTTTTGCATGATACAGAAGTCTTACTTCAACTTCAGAGAGCTTGCCATTTTCATTCTTTTTTTAATGGTCAAGCAGAAAAATCTAGAAAACCTAAATAAAGAGCAATGACCATCAGAAATTCCTTTAAAAAAGTATAGATAATTATTTGAATGCCTTTTCATTTCAACAGACATCAGCTGTACCCAACAATCTAGGGTAGCGAACAACCAACATGATGTTACCTGTGAAGAGACGGACGAAGGCTCGCTCTGGTATAAACAGTGTCCAAATCACAATCCTGTGCAGATTGAGAAAGCAGAAATCAAGCAAGAAAACTTTCAGAAGAGGAATATTACAGCAACGTATTACTGTGCTAAAAAAATCAAGGATGTGTACATATTTGGAAAAGGAAAAAATAGTGAGTATAAATCCTGGATAAAAGTTCAACGATACACTCAATGATGAACATGTAATCTACAGGAGATCTACAGTATAAGCAGTGTGAAACCTGTTGAGAAAAATCATAACATCACATTAACTGAAACACTGAAGCTTATATTTGTTACCTACTTCCAGTTAGTTGTCATAAGTCATAAGACTCTCCAAGACTCTCTGACAATTCAGATAAAAAATACCAAATTTTTCTGCATATTTTTTGATCAGTCAAGGAATTTAAAATCTCCCTTTAGAGTTAGCTGGAAGTTTACCCAAAATGTATATTATGGGTGAAGAGATAAAGGGCAGACTTGCTTGTAATTAGAAGAAAAATTGCACATTAGTTTGAATTGTGGGAAGACTTTTATTATTCTCGTTATCCCAGCAATTACAGTAGTTAAATAATATTACTAATAAATAGAAGCACAGTTATGTTCAAACACATTTTATCATTATTTTCTAGAGCAGGGATTCTCAAACTTTTTGGACCAAGTACCACCCCTGATCAAACCAAAGCATCCAAGTACCACCTACAAGTCATCTTCTCATAGGAACCCCAGAAAATCTCACTGACCAACATGAGTGTGCGCATGCACACACTCACACACATATACAGTATAATAAAAATAGCACCGAGCACTTAGTTAATTTGGATCATACCACCTTGTTCCAACACTTGCTTACGCTAGCAGTGCTGTCTGTGTCAGGTTCAGCAGAAGAGCTAGTTTTGGTGGCCGATAGGGTTATCATATGTCTGGATTTCCCCCAACATTTCCTCTATTTTGATCCTTATATCTCCGTCTAGGGGGGAATTTTCAAATATTTCCGGGATTTCGACCCCGTTGTTTTCACCACGAAGAATAATTAACAAAAGTTTTAAAGATAGTTAGAAAGAGAGAGAGTGTCTTAACCTCTCTAGTTCACCTTGGGACCTTCGTGGAAAAACAAATTCTGTGTTTTCGAAGTGGAAGAGAGCTGAATGTTTGGTCTGTAAGCCTCGTACTTTTGTCTCCTTGGCGAATAAAGGTGTACTTGACTTGCAAGCTCATGTTGACTCAAACACAAAAAGGCAATTCGAGGAGAGAGTTCGTCACCCAAATTAACAGATTATGTTGTAAAATATAAAATTAAAACACAGGATACTGTTACTGCAGCAGAGGGGACTTATGCATTTCACACAGTTAAACATCATCACAGTTACTATACCAATGAACATAAAATGTGGGATATTTTTAAAAAAACATCCCAACCCCTTCCCACATAAGGCAATAGGAAAGTTCCTCAGGGTGTCCTCTTTTTTTATGTTCAAATATGGTAAAACCCTAGTGGCTGATGTATAATCCGCCTCGTTCTCAACGGGTGTGCGTGATTTATCGGAGCCAGCGTCAGTACTCTTGGCGTCTATTCCTTTCAGCCACGACATAATACTTGATTTTTACGAGGTATTCATTTTTGATCACTTGTTCTGTTGGCGAATGTGGCGCTGAGCTCTGAAAGCTTGAGAGGAGTACGAACACTCAAGTATTAGCATGTGCTGTATCGACGTAGCTAAGTACGTAGGCTGCGTATTTGACACAAACTAATTTTATTCAAATAGAAAATATGAAAGTTTCACTTTTGGACTCTGCGGCTCAGTCAACGGTAGCAGGGATTTTCACTGCACTGGATGAACTGTTTAAGGAAAAGACTTTGTTAGCAAGTCTTAGGTCTGAGTTTTTTAAGGCCAGACAGGGAATTTTGGCATCTTTGGAGGCATTTATCCTCCGCTTGCGGAGCTGTTTAAACATTGGAGGGCAGAAGGACCAGGGGGCTCTATAAGCAGGGAAAACATTCTTCGTGAACAGTTTCTAGTGGGTCTGCAGCCAGGACCCCTACAGAAGGAGCTACAGCATCAAGCTCGAAGGGAGGCCGCCCTGACCTTCCAGGATTTGGCCCGAGAGGAATGGTTGCTACAAGAGGAAGACTGGGGGGGAGAATGCGAAGCTACAGCCAGTGCCTCAATCACCACACTCCCCCTGGCCTCAAATGGACCTGCACCAGGACAGTTGGCAGATGCCTTACGTACTGAGTTACGACTGGAGCTCCAGCTCCATCTTAAAGCCTTTCAAGCCCATGTCCCTCGGCAGTCCCGGGGTGAGTGGGAGAGGATGTTCACCATATGCCAGTGGAAGGGAGGCTGGAAAGAATCCGAAGGACGAATCGGGAGGGCCAGGCTGACATGACAGATTAGTCCAGATTCCTCCAAACAGTGAAATGGTGGTGTGGGCCCGGGTCCCAGAGTGTTCCCAGCGAGGGAGTCACTGCATGTTAGTGGAGTGGCAGGTGGTTAGGTCCGTGGGCTGGACCAAGGACGGACGGGTCCCTGTGTGCATTACAGAACTTGTGCATACAGAATGTGTGGAGCAGTGGCACTGTTGCTAAGGATCTGCGCCTGTGGTTGCAAGGTTGCAGGTTCAACTCCTGCAGTCGGCAGAGGAATCCTACTCTGTTGTGCCCCTGAGTAAGGCCCTTTACCCCAGCTGCTCCAGGGATGCCGTATAAATGGCTGACCCTGTGCTCTGACCCCAAGCTTCTCTCCCTGTCTGTGTGTCTCCTGGCGAGCAAGTTGGGGTATGCAAAAAGACAAACTCCTAATGCAAGAAATTGTATAGGGCCACTAAAGTGATCTTATCTTATTGCTTGGAACTCCCTTCACGACAGCCATTGGCAGAGTTGAGTAGGACTGCAGAAGATGACGTATAGGATTATCGAGATGTCTTTTTACAGACACAACACTGTCACAGACAGAGTGGTACTCTACTTTGGACCTGGCCAGCGGATACTGGCAGGTGGAAGTTAGTGAACAGGACAGGGAAAAGACTGCCTTCACCACTCCAGTGGAGCTGTACGAGTTTAAGCGTATGCCTTTTGGACTGTGTAATGCCCCTGCAACCTTTCAACACCTGCTGCAGCACTACCTTGGGCCAATGATAAATGAGTCACTACTGATATATCTAGATGATGTGATTGTGTACTCACCCACCTTTTAGACTCACCTGCAGCATCTGGAACAGGTGTTTGAGAAACTGAAAGATCATGGTTTAAAACTACAACCTCAGAAATGTGTTCTGTTCCGCAAAAAGGTAAAGTACCTGGGGCATGTGGTCAGTAAAGCTAGAGTTGAGACTGACCCTGAAAAAGGATCTGCAGTAAAAGACTGGCCACCTCCTGTGACGGTGTGCCAGGTGCGCTCGTTTCTGGGTTTCATGGGATATTACCGAAGATTCATCCCAAGGTTTTCAAAGATTGCAGCCTCATTGAATGCCTTATTGTGTGGCACAGCTGCCCTCGGAAAAAAAGGAAAGGAGGTGGATTGGACACTGGCCTGCCAGGAAGCTTTTGAGACACTGAAGGAGAAGCTGCTCAGTGCCTCAATCCTAGTTTATGCAGATTTCAGACTGCCATTCAAGCTTTACACTGATGCCAGCCTCGAGGGACTGGGGGCAGTGTTGACCCAAGAGCAAGAAGGAGTTGAGCGGGTCATTGCATATGCCAGCCATAGTCTCCATCCTGCAGAACGAAACGATCAGAACTATAGTTCATTCAAGCTTGAGCTGCTGGCTTTGAAGTGGGCAGTCACGGAGAAATTTAAGGACTACCTGTGGGGAGCAGAGTTTATGGTGTTTACAGATAATAACCCCCTAGTGCATTTGGATACTGCCCACCTTGGTGCAACTAAGCAGAGGTGGGTGGCTCAGTTAGCAAACTTTTCATTTGATATTAAGTATAGACTAGGGGTGCTCAACCGTAATGCTGATATATTGTCAAAGAGGCCCACAGGTATTGCCAAGGTATCCGCTTGAGCACAGCAGGCCGTTCCAGGAGGGGCAGGAGCAGGAACTGGATTACTCCCAGAGTTTTTTGCATGGGGGCCCTGACAGCAGGAGGATCCTGACCTACAAGTAATATGGGAAGGAATTGAGCAGGGGAAATCCAGCCAGGAAGTAAAGCAACACTGTTGTCGAGGAGGGGTCCAGAAGTATCTCCTCCTTTGGAGTAAGATGAAGGTTCAAGAGGGGGTGCTGGTCCTAGAGACAGAGGGGACTGGGGGGGGCTGGTAAGAGTATGCAAGTAATTGTGCCCCCAAGATATAGAAATGAGCTCTGTAGAGAATACCATGAGGCAATCGGTCACCTAGGTGGTCAAAAGGTGCATTTAGTTTTACGCCGATAGGGTGCTCATCCGGAACTTTAGGAGCCGAGCCAGGGGTAAGTTAGCTCCTCGGTGGGGGCCAGAATTCCATGTGGTAGTGGGACCCGTAACGACAAAAGTCCGGTATACAGGATTAGGCCTGAGGGCAGGGAAGGCCCTGAAAGGACACTACATCACAATAACCTGCGTCTCTGCAACATCCCTGAGTTAGAGGACAGCCAGGACCAAGAGGGGTCAGTGTCAGAGGAGCACATAGGGCAGAGGACAGAAGTGCAAAGAAGGGCCTAGCAGGGAACAGTCAGTAACAAGGTCACACCCAAGTCATTCAGGAAGCAATTAGGTACTGATGCTTGGAGCTGTGGGGAGTCGCTGAGCCAGTTTTAGCCAGACCAAGGGAGGAAGAGGGAGAGCTGGAGAGTGAACAAAGAAGTGATAAGGGCCCATAATACCTAAGCTCGACACTCTTACACCTCTCAAACAACACAAGCTTCCTCCTGGTAAAATACTGGGCAAACACGTTTCTGACAGGGATAGTGGAAACCCCCCTGAGGGGGATTGGCAGAGGGGAGGAGTAAAAACATCTGAGCCGGAACAGAGCGTGCTCCCGATTCGCACAAGACCCTGGAGACGACACAGGCAGCACAAGGGAAGCTGCAGAGTGCAGGACCATGGAGGCAAGGACCTATTGGTGCAGAGTGCAGAACCATGGAGGCAAGGACCTATTGGTTCAGGAACTGATGACCACGGGAGACATTGGCATTGGAACAGAGGTATTGTACAGAGACTTTTAATACCTGAAGGCAAGGAGCAAAGAAACTGGCCCTGCTAGCCGATACAAACTGAGGGGAATGGAATATATCCCGGGGGAGGATTTCTAGTGTAACCTGAATGGACACTGGGGAAATTGGACTGGGTAGTACCCCTCTCCTTCAAATGGGCCATCAAAAACTTTCCAGGTACCAAGAAGAAATGTTCGAGTGGTCTCTTTTCAGTACTTTACAGAAAAGACTGCTGTCCCTCTGGATTTTTTATGAACCTTGGAAGGACCTTTTGTTGCTGCAAATGCTGTTTTCGTTGTGTCTTTGGGTGATAGCGAATGTGAATATAGTTAGAAACTAAAGACGGCACTTATACGATAAAAATGCTTGTCGCTTCTGTGTGTTTGCATTGGTGATTCTAGGAGATAAACAGAACCTGTGGTAATGTAGAGGGGGCCTAGCACTCCGTTTGTATTTCTAGGTGGCGTAGTTGTACACAAGACAGGAACATTCCTTGCCCAAAGGGTTCAATAGTTCTCCAAAGTTGGGAAAGCAGAGACATCACTTGCGTTGATTTTATTAACAACAGCTGCAGCCTTTTCTTCATAGCAGTGATCTTGTCAGACATGTCAAAAATTGTTAAAGAGAGCCCCTGCTGTCCCATATTCAACTCATTCAAACGTGAGAATATATCAGCCAGGTAGGCTAATTTTACCAGCCACACTGGATCATCAAATAGACTTGCCAAGGAGATTGCTTGTCATGAAAAAACATCTCTATCTTGGAGTGCACTTCATGAGCACTTTGTCCCTTGATAACCATATCACTTCAGTATGTAGCAAAAGCTGCACATGTTTGCTGCCCATTTCATTACAAAGCACACTGAACAGACGTGAATTCATTGGTCGAGCCTTGATACAATTCACAACTTTGACAGCAGAGTCTAACACAGATTTTAAATCATCAGGCACTTTCTTGATTGCCAAAGCCTCACGATGGATGCTGCAGTGTGTCCACTTTATATCTGGAGCAACCTAATTCGTGCAATGCTGTGTCTACCTGTTATCTCTCTAGCACAGTCTGCACAAACACCGACGCATTTTTTTCACTCGGTCGATGTCATTCTCTTCGATAAATTCATTCAGAAGCTGAAATATGTGCTCTCCTGTAGTTCTTGTTGGTAGCGGCTTACAGAACAGAAAGATCAGTACTCTTGGTGACTATTCCTTTCAGCCATTACATAATACTTGATTTCTGCGAGGTTTTCCTTTCCGATAAATTGTTCTGTTGGCACTGTTGGAGAAATTCTTCTACGTTTCCCCTTAAAAGACAATCTGGAGTCCATCTCAGAAGTTAAAAGAAGTTTTTATTCTCCTACCCCCCTATCTGCTACAGATAAACTTCTTTTAATACAATTGGTCACTTAGGTTCGTAGCACGCGTTCCTATACAATGGTATAGAATTACATAGTAGCTCTTGTGTCCACTCAAGTATTAGCACATACTGTATCGTCATAGCTACGTATGTAGGCTGCGTATTTGACATAGAAACTAAGTTTATTAAAATAGAAAATATATAAAAACCCGTCCCAATTTTTAAGTGCACACAACAAATTTCCAGGGTCATTTGGCATACCACCTGGGGGCGCTCTGCGTACCACTGGTGGTACGCATACCACAGTTTGAGAACCATTGATATACAGTATTTACAAACAAGGCGTTTCAGAGGCCTAACATTCTGGTCACCTAGAAAACCCCAGACTGCTATTAAGTATTAAACTCATAATGCCTACAGAGGCCACACAAGAGATGAGCTGATTTCTAACTAAATACAATGCAATGGAGCCTATATCCCTATCCATAAAAATGCACTCTTAGCAGGAAAGACGTTTCTAACTAAGATAATTTAGCCCGGAAATACAAGTTCCCTAAAAACACAGAACAGCACGCTCTCTCTAGCAAGGGTCAAATACTGGGCTCCAGTCAGGTTTGGTTTGGATAATCATGAAGCAGGGGCTCTCGCCTGGTGCAAACTTCAAGTCCCAACTGCTCCGGACTCTTCTCTCCTTCCTTGTTCCATGCTTCTTGTTTCTTCCCTTTTTTTCTCTGTGATCTTAATGTAATCTTATATTGTGTATTTCTGTACTGCTCATTGACAATCATTAACCCACAACATACCTAGGTACACTAAGGTAAGCTTTACAATTGTTTCCGCTCAAGGGACCCCCCAGACCTCATCAAACATCCTCTCTGCTTTGAAGTTTGAACTGTTTACTCTTTCAAGCATCACAAACTTAATCTAAAATCTAAGTGACACTTCTCAGTCACCTAAAAGCTGTAACAATTGCAAAAACTAAAGTTACACCTAACACACTCCCATTGATACAGTATACATTGTATATGAGACAGCTTGTGTCACTTCTTCAATCCAAAGTGAAGTCATTACCTATTCTTTGGCCTGTGCCATATGGAAAAATGTAAACTGTCAGTACTCTGTTCAAGGTTCTGTCTTTAATTTCACACACCTGATTTCACTGACAGTTAAAACCAGCTTCAATATTCCAGGTGGAGTTTGCAGCCCACAGCTAGAAGACAAAAGTCACCCTTCAGTGAGTGTTCCCCTTGGAGGCAGCTTTCATCTGAATTGCAAAATGGATGGAAATGATGTTTACTTGTATAACCAGCGCGCAGACGATCCTCCAGTTGCGATGATTATCTTTTTTTATGTAACTGCTCTGCCTGATCCAGTCTATTACACAAAGCCTGACAGTGCTTTTCAGATCTTCAGACAAGATGACACTATTCACCTAAACATCACTAAGGTCACAGAAGATCACACTGGAGTATATTACTGTGCTCAGAGAAAACAGAAGCCAAGCTCTGGACAGTGGGAGCTCCACTTTACAGCTGGGAAAACACTCTCAAGTAAGTCATTTGCACGAAACAAATGATCTCTCAAAAGTACAAGGTGCTAATGCTTTTATATGATTTCTGCAGGAAAAAACTTCTCATTAAAATCTGGTCAGGGTTTTGTGTGTATTTTCATGATAATAAATGGTATTATGTAATATTTAGTGCTATGACATTGATATGGACCATTTCTAAAGATGAATATAGAATACTTGGAGAGAGACATACAAACCCTGAGTTATTCAAAAGCGCTTACAGTATGCTTGGGCAATAATGACATAAGACTTTAAATGTGATACCACTAGGAAGCTCTCATACTGTTTTACATTTTCATCTGTTTGTTAATTTCATGTTTGTATTTACAGATTTGCAGACATAGCACCTTAAAAACTTTTGCTAAACAGTAAATGGGGACAAAATTCATTCCATGAAAGCAAGCGTGGGTAATAATACTGTTTCTTGTAACCCTGAACCCCGTCTTCTCACTTTATTTGCTTGACTTGCTCTGCTTTAAAAAGCAGAAGAGTGAAACCACAACACCACATCTGCACCATGTGGGACAGGATGTACAAATGAGGAAGGTTAGAAGGTGACTTTAACACCTTGCACATAAACAAGATTTTTAAAACATTGAGTTATACAGCAAAATGTCCAAAAGTCTTTGTAAAGACTTTTAAGTACTGTATTTTCACCTTCTAAACATCATTTGACCAGAATGATCTTTTACAGAGTTCGATAAAATGGAGCACATTTTCCATGAAAGAATCTTGATTCTTAAATTTTATTTCTTCACCTTTCTGGAAATCTAAAAAAGACTAGGAATGGCTTTGGAATCTGCTGTAATTCTGCTGATTTATGTGTACGGTGTTGAAACATGTAGACCTTTGGATGCTCATATATGAAATGTGTGTGTGCATACTCTTTTCCGAAGCAAATAAAAGTGTGTGTTTTAAAAAAATACCCCTGTTAAATTTTAATATCCGTAAAATATGGATATGATGCAAAAAATAAAAATGGCCAACAAGCACTTCAAATATTTTGAAGTCCTATAAGGTAGTATTTTTTGGGGGGGTTACAAGCTTTTGTTGATTCATAATTTATCAGAAAAAGTAATAGTAATGTAAAACCTTTTCACAACATACAGTATGTAAACTGTATATGAATATATAATATCTTCCATGGAACACCTTTGTGCAATCACATCAGTTAAGACAGTGGAGTCTCTATTAATTACAATGAACGCTCTAATCAGTATTATAGCCTGATCTAATCAGTGAAAGACCCATGAAATGTTTTTTTTTCATAAAGTTTTTGTTTCTAAACGGTAATGATCAGAACTCAAGACTGTTATAGTTTTGATCACTGAAAGAGTTAAAATGTCAGCCAAACAAGCTATACAAATAACAGTTTCTGATTGCATAAGTGTTCGGTTATTTAAAAGTGCACTTGGCAGAAAACCTTTGTCAGCAGTTGCTGCTGTTTGTGTTTGGGATGTGTATCTATCTGTGTTGCACGGTGGGATGATGTAATTATATCTATTCCTGCTGACAAACTTTCTCCAGTTCTGACTACAGTTTGATGGACTGTAGTTGTCGAGCCTCACCATTAACTTTCTATTGGATTCAAGTCAAGACTTGTCAAGACTGGGCCTCTCAAGGGCACTAATTCTCAGACCACTTCAGTGTGGCTTTGGCCTTCTGCTATAGGTCATTCTCCAGCTAATGTGTAATTTTTCAGCCCATTGTTTGGGCATGTCTTGTCTGATCCAAGCTGGTTTTCCTTTAGAATCCTGACAAAACATCTCCATCCCTGTTGATGAGGAGATTCCTCATCACATGATGCCTCCACCCCCATGCTAGACAGCAAAGATAGTGCTGACTGGGTGATGTGCTGTGTGGGGTTTGTGCCACACATAACACTTTGTATTGAGACCAAAAGGTTTTTCTCTTGTCTGATCATTAAACTTTCTGACACATGTTTGTAGTATTTCCACTCAACCATACTCGTCCAGTTTGGGTAGGAACCAGGATATTTTCAATATATGAACACGGACAGCCATCTCAGACAAAGAACTTTGCAGATACTGTACTTTTAAGTCACCCTTGGCCTCACAGTGGCCTAACCAGGGTCCTGTCTGTTGCTCACGATTTCGGTAGTGTTTGGACAGTATGATGATCATTTAATTTCCTGCTTATGCACTTTGCTGTATCAAAAGTGCTCCTAATCTGTGCTGCTATTCCACTTTATTCCTGATAAAATAAATAAGATTTCGTATTAATGCTGATTTCTTGAGTCACTATGTGACCTGTAGCTTGAAATTCAATACCTTCAGAATAGATTACCAGAGTAGGTAAACTCAGGCTCCTACAGAGACTCATGCATGTGCTCTGAAACCAGTTAAGCCACTTAAATCACACAAATGACGCTTTTTAGGTGACTTTTTAATTGAACAAAAGTTCAGGAGGAATGGCAACAGCCAAGTTCAGTCAATGTCAGCTGTCAGAAATTCATAATCACTCCTGATGTCATTTCACATTAAAAAATATAAATAATATTCATAATCCCCTTCTCTCCTTCACATGGGGTGGGGCGGTGGCACCGTGGCTCAGGCTCTGTGCCTATGGCTGGAAGGTTGCTGGTTTGAATCCCATGGCTGGCAGAGGAATTCTACTCTGTTGGGACCCGGAGCAAGGCCCTTAACCCCAATTGCTCCAGGGGTGCTTAATAAATGGCTGACCCTGCACTCTGACCCCAAGCTTCTCTCTCCCTGCCTGTGTCTCATAGAGAGCAAGCTGGGATATGCAAAAAGACAAATTCCTAATGCAAGAAACTGTATATGACTAATAAAGTGATCTTATCTTATACACGATGACACCTGTACCCCTCCTCTATTCTGCGTCCACCTCTGCAGCAGCCCCTTGGTCACTTCTCACTCCACATGGGGGTTCCAAGTGGGACCCATGTCCTTAGGGTTAAGCACAAATAGCTTAAGCCAAATTTACGGTGACTAAAATGCTCAATAAACCATTCAACACATTTAATTCTTGGGTGCTGTCCTGGTGAATTTAAATCACTCTTTTGCACTTGAACCAACCTAGTGTTGCAGTACCAAAGAGTTTGAGGATTTATGCAATTGAGAATCATGTTTAAATCATTTTTCTTTAAACATCCTATCCGACTGCAAAATGTGGAAATCTAATGGGTGAATATTTTTTACAAGGCTCTGCTTGTACAGTGAAAATGATCCCGTAGAAAGCCTTTGCAATGATGTTTGTAGGTTTTGTTTTAATTCTGTGTTTATTCCTTCTAGCGGTGGCAAGCTCGGGCTCTAGAATTTGTTCATCCTGTTGGATTCTCCTGCTTCTTTTGGTTTTGCCTGGACATAAATAAAACAATGAAGGAGGAACACAGTAGTAAGCTTTAAAAATGTTATTGTTATTGATGTTAAGTAATGTTTGCTCATTAAGAACTAGGGCAACACAAAATCCTATTCTTATACTGTAGTGGGATCTTAATTTTCTCTAATAATGCGTTGAACATAAAAATGAATATCCACTAAGTAGCCTTTATGTTTGTAGTTTTGTATCATTACCTACTGTATACTGTATAAAAAATCACTTTTTATCAATCTTTAATACATTATAGGTTACATTATAATGCGTTTGTCAACAGGATGTATTTAATTGAGCCATATAAATTAAAACTAGTATGAAGCATTTCTATAACATTGGTGGATTTTCATTTTACAAGGAGAAGATATTCTTGAAGATTGTTGAGAGCTTTGATTTTTCAAACAATATTTGAAAATGTCGTTGTATATGGAATTTGTTGTTATTCTAGCATGTTATTTTATCATCTTTCTTCACAGATCTTAAGTCTTTCTTGAAAACACAATGAGTCTTTGGGTCTCCCCTCAAGTTCTTTATCTCCAAAGCACTACTGTATAGCTATTTCTGCCTTACTTACAAGCCATTTCCACTAACCTACAGGGGGATTCTGACACTTTTTTACAATAAGATTATACTTTGAAAATATAAACATATTAAATGTTGTTACAAAATTTTATAGATATTATTCTGCTGCTCATTTTCATTGAGAAAATTCTTTAGTATGTTTGTTTTAACTTTGATTAGTACTGAGCGTTTCAATGACTTCTCTTCTACAATAATTTCACAGGTCCCAGAGTCCATCTGTCCATTCTGGGTCACATAAGGACACACCTCCACATAAATACAAGTGTTCATGACCAACAAATGTCATCACAGCGCATTTCTTCAGAATGACCGGTGCAAAACGTACCAGAGGATACATGTGGAAACTATTTGGAAGCACATTAAAAACTAAGAATATGAAACACCTCTTTATCAAAGGGCAGTGAGAGTATGAACTAGCCATGTGGTTGGTGCTCATACTTTGGCTTCTTTCAAGAAACAGCTGGTTAATATCCTTAGATCAGCTGACTGCCAACTACCAAATGAGATTTGTGGGGTTTTTTATGTTAAAAGGAGACCACCTTTTTGTGTAGATGTTTGTGTAATGATTTTAAGTTTCTTTGTGCCAAAACACCCTATTACAGAACATGAGTTAAGAAGTAATTGCAAAAAAAAGGACAATTATGAAATGATGAATTTGAATTTAATGTCCACAATTTCTGTAATAGAGAGTTGATAAGCTATACTACTGCTTAAATGTAAATGTGACTAATTAAATAAAACAAACGAATTGAATGGGGTTTGCAGCTGAGCACAAAATAATAATAATTCCTTACAATATATAGTAGCTCTTTTCTGGACACTCCACTCAAAGCGCTTTACAGGACTCCCCTCCACCACCACCAGTGTGCAGCCCCACCTGGATGTTGGATGGATAATGAGCTGCCACCTTTGGACAAAAACAATGTTTAACAATCTAAGTCAAGGGTCTTCTGTCACTGATTAATGTCTTTCAGATGCTAAAACAAAAAACACATAGTAGTCTTACAGGTGTATATCCAGGTTTGGGGCTGATATATGGTTATGTACTTTAAATATGCTATCAGATGATCGGCACTGTAGTATTCAGTGGTATTGATAACAAAGTACCCATGTACTCTATATCATCTATCCAGCTCATGAATTGTTCGCTTCCAATAACTAGTTAAGTGCTTTCGAAAGTCTGAACACGGCTAAGCTACGTTCTTCACTGTTGTTCAGTGTTGTCTGTGTTTCTGGGATTCCATTCACACACCTGTGACATGCTAATGCAGTAGCTTCTGTCTCTTAGTCTTTAGACATACATACTGTAAGCAAATTCTTCTCGTTTAAACACCTGTGCCTCAATCCATTTTATTGAGTTTGAGAAAAGAAGAATTTGTTCAAAAGAGCAAATTCAGAAATGTCGCACAGCTCTAAAAACAAGAGACAGGTCAAATTGAGAACGTCCTTCCATCCACTTCCTAACCACTTATTTCAAAACGGAGTCACAGGGAAGCTGGAGCTATCCCAGCAGGCAATGGGTGCAAAGCAGGCTAACCCTGGATGGGATGGGAGTCCAGACCATCACAGAGCACACACAAACACACTCACACCAGGCTCAGTTTTCCCAGATGTCAAAGGGGAAATGCAATGCAACTTTTATATTCTGGGGTTAGACAGACCCAACATTGATGAGTGGAATTCAAACCACAATAAAAGTAAAATGTACACTGTAACTTGCAAAACCTCAAATTTACATCTAAAAATAGATGAAATTTACAGATATGCACATTCAGAAGGACGCAACAAAACATCAGGTGATGCGAAGCAGCCCTATGACATTGTACACAGGCAGGCTTGTGAATACATCTCCTTTAATCCAATGGAAACATTGCTCTCAGCTTTGAGACAGTTTTGCTGACAAATACTACTTGTTAAACTCTACATGCCGATCACGTTGGAACATTTCTGCAACGAAATGACTGCTGCACAACCTGTACTTATTCATTCCTACGTTGCATTACATTAGTCATCATGGTGACTAGTGAGCAGGAAGGGCTGCATCAAGTCGCAATTCGAGCAATTTCCATAGCAAGACCAGCAGTTCGTGACAACAATTGTGACTTACAGTACTTCCACAAAGTTCACAATTTTGCGCTTCGTTCGATCAATTAATTTATTTTGTTACCGAGATTTAATAACCGGTCTGAGTAACTGGAACTGCAGTTCCCCTTTAACCTACAGTACCAGTACATCTTTGGACTGTCGGAGGAAAATGGAGGACCTGCAGAAATCCACACTGTGGCACGTCTGCCTCAAACCCAGTTTGAATGAGGATGGCGACACAAAGAAGGCAGGAGGCAGGTATGCAGCTTCACAAGGCAGAGGCTTTATTGCCCTTTAGGTTATAAAATTGTGCTATTCAAAAGTTGAGAGATACAGAGGGAGAGAGACTGGAGATCAGAAATCAGAAACTTTTATTCACCAAGTACAAGATATACAAGGAATTTCTCTTGGTGCAGGTGTCAACTTATAAATTCCAATAAGATAAAAGTAACAAAAAATAAATCTACAGATAAAAACAAATCTCAGTGATACGTACAGTTTAAACGTATATACAGTTGAGTAATAAAATGTACAGTGAATACTGCGTATATTTACAGAAAATATCGGTAGCATGTGCCGTTAAATGAAAATGTACAACTGATCACAGAGGAGGGATGAGAGACGTGTCCTTGTTTATAAGAACTCTGGCCTGGGAGAAGAAGCTGTGCAGGTGTCGGTTAGTCCCGGTTTGTAGGGCTCTCACACTCGGTCTCTGCTGAGAGAGAAGTCGCTGGAAGAGAGAGTGGCCGGGGTTGTGAGGGGTCAGCCACGATTTTCCCTGCCCTAAGAGAAAGAGGGAGTGCAGCTGCTAAGAGGAAGAAATCTAGGGGTTCCCCCTTTTTATGGGGTGCAGTGGGAGAGGATAAGCTGCTAGGGAGAAGGTCAGGGGCGACAACACAGCCCAAGACCCCTGGAATGCTGCAATGCAAACATACAAACCTCATGCAGATAGCACCCCAGGTCCAGAGTCAAACCCAGGGCTCCAGCACTGCAGGGGAGCAATGCTAAACCACCGTGCCGCCTTTTAATCCAGAAATAAGATAACTTAAAACTGCCACCTCCCCGTTTTATAATTTTAATTAATCAGAACATACAGATATTTTTACAAATGTCAAAAGATCAGAAAACACAAAAACATCTAGTTTTGAAATCCATCTAGCACTGCTAATAGCCTTAATGTTGTCATCCTTTTATCGAATCCTTTCTTACAAATGGTAAGATTCACGCATTTCCTGTCCAATAGCAAATCTGTGAGTACAACATGAAATGGAAAAAAAAAGTATTTGCAACAAAGAAGGAATTCACACCTTTGACATGGTAGCTGTAAGCGTCAGCAAAGATTGCACTGATAAAGCAGATCAGCAAATGTGTCGACCTGATATCAAACAGCGCCAACAACCACAACGGTTGCAAGATCACTCCTTGAGAGAGAGATTCTTCCGAACAAGCCTATTTGATGTAGGGAAACGGAACCGGATGCACACAGAGAAAAACAAGCAACATTCATTTGGAAGGAAATAAGTGGTGCCATACAACTGCAGAAGAAAAGCAAAGAAAAAAAAATTCTTAAATATAAGGTTAAAAAAACAAAGGTGCCCCTCACATCAAAATCTGAAAAACGGAATGTAGTGATTTCACTAAATCCTTTAGAAAGGCCCTGATTTGAGTCAAATCTGAGATTTCTTCTTTAAAATGTGGATTAAGAACACTTTAGATTCAGTTCAATTCAGATAAAAGTAAACGACCAGATAGGAATAAATAAATATGTAATTAACAAATGTCTACATTAGGTCTTCAGCTCCGATGTCTTTTGTAATATGAAGTCTGTTTACCTAGTTACTGTAAGTGCACTGGGGAGTGCTTTTCTCCTCAACTCAGAAACTGAGATTTGAAGGAGAGGTGTTCTGCCAGAGTGCAACAGCTTCATGTAAGTGAGAAAACGGAACTGTGTGGTGGATACATCAACAGCAGTATTGGACAGAGCACCAGATCACCACCGTCATGCTCCCCTGTCTTTCAACCCATCCTGATCCTCTACGTCTCCTCCCCTGATGTCCTTCTCCACTTACTTTCGGATTATACCGCCTGCATAGGGTCCTGTACTACGTTTCACCGGAGCCTGGGCTGGCTCCTGTTACAGTGGTATGCTTTGGATCATGAGCAGTTCCTTTTTTTCTCCACACTTTCAACTTTCCATCACTCTGGTACAGGTTAATTGTCTTCTCATCTGTCTATAAGACTTTGTCCCAGAACTCTACAGGCTTTTTATGTACTTTTTTAGCCAACTGTAACCTGTTTTTGTCTGTTCTTGAGGCTTGCCAGTGGTTGCATCTTGTGGTGAACCCTCTGAGGTTATGCTGGTGTATTCTTCTCTTTATGGTAGTCTTGACATATCTAAGCCAAAATCCTGGAGAGTGTTCCTGATCTGCTCAACAGTCGAAAAGTTTTTCTTCACGACTGAAAGTATTCTTCAGTCATCCACTACTGTGGTCTTCCGTGGTCTACCAAGTCGTTTGCTACTGCTAAGCTCACCAGTGTGTTCATTCCTTTTAACAATGTACCAAACAGTTGATTTTGGCTAGTTGATGTGGCCAGCAGCCATATCACTCAGAAACTCACAATTGGCAACCCCCTGAAGTTCAGCAGGTGTGAGGCTAGTCAGTACCTGGGTGGGAGACCTCCTGGGAAAAACTAAGGTTGCTGCTGGAAGAGGTGTTAGTGGGGCCAGCAGGGGGTGCTCACACTGTAGTCCATGTGGGTCCTAATGCCCCAGTATAGTGATGGGGGACACATCTAGAATCAACTCTAGACCTTCTGTTAGCTCTCTTGTGCATGTACTAACGATGCAAGGACACACAGCTGGCCAAGACACAACTGAGCAGCCAATCGTCCAATTACTTTTGGTCCCCTAAATTGGGAGGACTATTTATAAAAAGAAATGTGATTCCTATATGGTTCACTCAATATATACGTAAATACCCTCAAATTAGAGCTGACATTCTGCACTTTAACTTCATAGTCATTGTTTCATTTCAAATCCAGTGTGGTGGTGAACAGAGCCAAAACAACAAAAATTGTGTCACTGTCAAAATACATAAAGACTGCACTGTACTTTGGGCCTAGAGTTTTGAGAAGCCTTTACTCTCTTTCACTCTGTCTCTTTGCGGACTGCACTGTACATTCCCTTTATGACCTTGCCCCACATCTTGTCAGAATATGATGAAATGAGTGGATGAATAGCAACATAGCTCGACTGAAAAGTAGTGTAACACATACGGCCAACAGGCACTGTGTAAGAGCTGGCTTAGCAGAGCGGTGACGTCACCGCCCTTCCCTGTAATAGCAGGACTCCAGGCGGTGGGCTGTAGGGAGATCTCTCTTTAGCTCACCAGGCTGGGTCCCTGTTGAGTGATGCCGGAGGCCTGGGTTCGTGTCTCTGACAGTGTGGGGCCAACCTGTGTAGGCAGCAGGCGAGGGCGCCCACCTGAACCCTGTTGTGTTACAGTAGGCTACAGATTTATTCATAATCCCAATGACACACAAACTAAAAACTGGGGAATGTGTCTCATTTTAAAAATATTGTAGTGTAATGATGTAATGATAATAGCACTACACAGAACAAAGTCATATTTGTCATATATAATCATTTGAAATTCCAGAAAGAGTGTCAAATATACTCCCTCAGTATTTCCATGCATTTTCCATCTACTTCTTCCAATTCAGGGTCATGGGGAACAAAAGCCTATCCTTAACTTTATCTTTAAATAAAATTCATCAACAACACATCTGCATTACAATTCATCTCTTTGGAAGTGAATGGAAGACCCTAGACAATAGAGGTCTCCTAATGTTTTCTGTTTCTCTGAGATACTGTATATAAGGACGACATACTGTATATGGAAGATATTAAATAGTGGCAGCGTCATGGTTAAGGTCAGAGAGTTCTTCAGACTGCAGGCAAGAGGTCATTGACATCCACAAGTTGGGAGATGGTTGGAAAAGAATTTTTAAAAAAATCTGCGATTTTGGACATGCTCATCAATATTGTGTAACCCTAAAAAATATTAAGTTTGTGTTGAGCAAAGACTCCATCATGTAAACCTTCAGACAATTTCCTTTTTACTTATAGATTTATACTATAGACTGAAATCTGTTAGAACATACCTGAATAATTTTCAAAACCACAGTTCAATTTCCTGCTTAGTTTCCTGTTTCCTGTTCAATATAACAATAACATGACACTGTTACCAGGCAATTTCATCTACTGAGGTCTGATGTCTGATTAGCTAAACACGTCACTGCTCTCAGTTAGGACTCACAGACATCTACTGTATTAATAGTCACTTATTGAATCTGTGCTCCTCAGCTTTGTCATTAGAACAGTATACTGAGTAATTTACTAAGGCTATGAGAAACATGAATTTCTTTATTTATGCCTCATTCACGGTGCCTTGATACAATATCCTGCTCAATATGATAATTTATATACTACTGTGATTGTTTAGAATTTGTGTATGCACCAAATGGCTAACAATATTTTTTGTAAGTATTAAGTGAAACATTTCCAAATTAGCCTTCACTTGAGCTACTCTCAAGACTAACACTAGGAGGAATGAAAAATTGAAACACAGAAAATGATGGGTAGTAATAAGATATTGTACATGTTTTACTGTATCTACTCTTTTTAACATTCCAGTGTCAATAAGGAGCCAATTAAGCCAATTAATCTACCAGTATGTCCTTGGATATACTATGGTTCATCTTCATATCATACAAACCTTTACCTGTGGACTGTGGGAGGAATCCAGAGCACCGGAAAGAAAACCTCATGAACCGAGAGAGAACATGCAAACTCCACACAGATAGCACTCCAGAAATTGAACCCAGTTCCCCAGACCTGCATAGCAGGAATACTAACCTCTGTACCACTGCCGTCCAAAGTTCATGCTTTCAACACAGTGCAATAGGTTTGGTTTTTAAAGGTTATTAAAAAGTGTGTTGCTGCTATAATCAAAGTATGTCTCAATTCATGAGGAAAACAGCCAAGTTGTTTAGCATACTACACCTTTTTATGTGTGTTTTTTGAAGTTGGAAGGTGATTTAACTCCACCTTTGAGAATTATTTGTTAATTCCTATTATCTAGTTGTTAATTATTCTTGAGAAACATAGAAAATCTAGATCTGACATCAATCAAGTTAATGTGTATACCATGTGTATAAATTAACGTTTCTTTAAATTGGTGTAAAATGAGCATTCTCCATCCATCAACACACAAAACAATTATGTTTGGGCAAAAGGTTTCCCAAGTAGCATATGAAATCTATAGAAAACATATTATACAGTAAAATAGAGCCACCTGGTGGTGAAAAACAATCATCTTTAAAACATTATAGCAAAATTATGTTTTATACAGTACCTCTGCTGGATTCTACTGTTTTCTTTGATTTTGAATTCCAGAACAGTGCTGAACTACTTTGGTTCTGATGGTCTTGTTGGTTTATTTTGAAGAAATCTGTACTGGAAGTGTTAATATTATAATTGTTATAAACAATTTAAAAGGTCTTCCTTTTTTCAGCCTTGAAAATTAAATTGGCCCTACTAGAATTCCGAAAATTAAGATTTAACGACACATTTTCAACACAAACCAGAGGACACTGTAGCTACATGTGACACATGTCATGTATATATTGCTGCAGCATATCCACAGGGTCATCTGCAGTCCACTGTGGTACATGACTACCTTTAATATTTCATTGATCATAGACAATACCATCTATCTGAAATTCTTTTTCACAAATTCATTTAGTTTAATGACATTCATCATTAAACTATCTTTAACACCAGACCAACACAACAACATGTGGTTTTATTGTGCCTGAAGGCAAAGTTTCTCCTGTTATTAATCTGGATTGTATTGGCACTAAAGTGTTACAATCTCAGATGGAGACTTAAAGACCACTGTCATGGAAGGCACTTTGCCTCTGGGAAATCTGGAAGCAACACCAAGCAGTGCTGCTGATGGAAGTCTTCAACTACCCCTTGGTATACCAGCTCCAACCCACACTAGACCAGGACCTGCAGCCCTACCCGGGTCTCCATCAACATTACCAGCCTAGCAAAAAGAGCTAAAGGTGACACCATTTCAAATTGGAGAACTACTTACGTTAATTCACACAGGGATGTGGCCAAAGGTGGAAAAGGCGTGCCGTCTGATTTCATTGTTGGCATTACAAGTCTATAGTTCCACTAATGAAGAGCATTAAGTCATTACATTGACCTGAAAGCAGCATTGCTGACCACATCTGATGCCTCTTTTCAAAACCTACTGGTTACAGTTTAACAGCATGACCAAACTTTCTGGAGAACCCCAGCAGAGACCTACCACCGACTCAAGAGTCTACAGTCAGTGGGAAAAACTTGGACAAATTGAAAAAGAGGAAGTCAGGGAGATAATTGTGTTGACATCTGTACCTGGGTCAAAGAACATGGACATGCTAATGAACTTACATGACATAAAAGGTACAGATGATGATGACAGATATTATAGTAACCCTAGATGACAGGGTGATTTTGTAAGGTAAGATCACTTTATTAGCCCTATACAATTTCTTGCAATGGGAATGTGTCTTTTCACATACCCCAGCTTGCTCTCCATGAGACACAGACAGGGAGAGAAGCTTGGGATCAGAGCACAGGGGCAGTCATTTATATAGCACCCCTGGAGCAGTTGGGGTTAAGGGCCTTGCTCAGGGGCCCAACAAAGTAGGATTCCTCTGCCGGCCACAGGATATGAACCAACAACCTTCTGGCCACAAGTCCCAATCTGTAGCCACAGAGCCACCACACCACCCGCTCTGCTCTGCCTATATTTTGATGCCTGTCAGTGTGATAGAACATCTCCCCAGTGATTTAAAATGGAACAGATTTACCAGCACTGCCAGAACTCTTACTTAGGACTAACCAGGTGCAGTTGGCATGTCTGGTGGTCACAAGAGCCCAAGGTAAAGCTGGTCTACAAACCCTGCTGGACTTATGTGAAAGACATACCCTGAAAAACTAGGTATCACTGCTATTCAGAAAAGCAATGGAGGACTCTGATAATTGTACTCTGAATTTAAAAAAAAGGCGACGACCTTCTACATTTTGCTTACAGTAAATCAAATCATCTTCCAGTTTGTGTCACGATCGTAATCCCTCCTCTTAGGGGCGCTCCATCCCTTTCGTATTTAGTTGATTACTTGCACCTGCCCCCTGTTTTGTCTCCTCATTTGAGCCTGGTGCTCTCACTATTCCTCTCTCAGCATTGGGAGATGGACGCCTGGAAGCCCATCTACCAGCAGGTCCAGGAGAGACCCGACGGCATAGGCTTCATCATGGAGTCCTGACCAGCTCGGAGCTCCTGGCCTCGTTATCTTCCTGGTTCCCTGTTCCTGTTCCAGATCCCGTTCTGGATTTTAACCTTATCTGTCTTGGATGGATCTCCCAGTTCCTGGATTTTGGACTGCACCCCTGATTTCCCGTTTTGGACTTCCCTGGACTTGTTTGCTTTCGCCATGCCCCCCGAGCACTGGATCACCGTCATCATGCCCCCCTGTCTGTCAACCCGTCCTATCCTGCTGTACCTTTCCCTGATGTCCTTTTCCACTTACTTTTGGATTATACTGCCTGCATAGGGTCCTGAACTACACTTCGCGGGAGCCTGGACTGGCTCCCGTTACAATTTGCTCCCACCATCCAAACATATACTGGTAGGTTAAATGGCTTCTGGGGAAACTGGCCCTGGTGTGAGTGTGTGTCTGTGTCTGCAAGCAATGCGCACAAGACAGGGTATACTCTGTGATGCATCGGTGTTTCATTCAGGTTGTACCCCACCTTGTGCCTGTTGCTTGCTGGGAATGGCTTTGACTCCCCTGTGACCCTGAATTGGATGGAGCGTTGAGGAAAGGGATGGATGAATAGATGTGATCATAAATTTATTTGGCTGATAACTTTATCCAAAGCGACTTACTGTTTATACCCCATTGTTGGGTATTTTATTGGCGTAAACTGAATGAGGTACTTCGCTCAAAAGTACAATACCATCTGATCTGGGATTTGAAACTGCACCCCCTACATTTGAATCAAGAGTCCGAACTCCTTTTACTGTTATTAACATTTTATCTTCAAACTTGCACATCAGCCAAAATTAACTGAATGCCATTAGTCATGAAAAATTTATTAAGTCTTCACAACACTTACAATCATGCTAAGGTGTAGCCTAAGGTAGAGAAGAATGGTGTCTGAACTATCGATCGTTATCTAAAATGAGGTGCTCTGGCAGCTAGATAAGCTAGATAAAATAATGTGAAGTAAAGCACATCACTTCATTTCCTGCGAGCACTTAGGTTAGTGACATCCTGTTCCTTTCATACCTATTTTCCAATAACGTAGACAGTTAAAAAGAACACAATGTTAAATGCAACTGTATGGAATATCCAAAGTTTATAATTTCTCTCATTTTCTTATTTATTTCAGTCCATGGTTTATGCTAAACCTGTAAAATGTTATAATTTATTGAATAAAATGTAATAATAAGATTTAGTTAAGGGGTAAAAATTCTACATTTTCTAACATCATAGAACTGTTTGCACAGTTTCTAATGAATATCAGGACGGAAGCATTTTAGGATGGAGTTGCACAAATTTGAAAACACAAAATTTTAGTGATGTATAGTGGTGTCAATGCATTGCACATTATTTCCTTTACTTTAAAAAACAGGAATCAAGCTATAGCTGGTAAAAAAAAAAAAAATCTATTTATAATTAAAAATAAAATCTTTTTTCAATTTTCAAATGCACAATAATATAATTTGATAATCTCACAAACATATTGTCTCAAAACTAGACACTGATGGAAATTTCTCTTTATAAGAGCTGAAGCTGAAAGAAAAGTGTGTGAAAAGCCACATTGCTTTACTTGAACGTTTTCCGGTTAATCATCTCATTTGCTGAAAACTGAAACAGCTCCGAGTCACCTGCTGTGAACAAGCTCTGTGTTAGTTCTGTGTGAAGTATTTCTTCAGATATTGTGCTAAATTTGACATTTTCTAGAACAAAGGACAACCAACCTCATTTTGGCATTATTATAATTACTGGTTTACACAACTGAACATTACTGTAAGAAGTGTTACTTTCCAATTGTGTATTTTACATACAGTAACTGGATAAAATCACTCCAGCATACAAGGACATACAAGGAATCACACTGCATCTCTAGTGGGAAAGTGGATGACCTCCAATACAACCAGGGAAGTCACAAAGAAGGAAAGGCACCCAGGTCCAAATGTCCCTGTGAATTTAACCCAGCTCTGTGATTTCATGAATGCATTCCTCTATCTGTTTATCTCACCACTTTGTACTGTGATAATGAACATGCAGAGAACATCAAGTATTTACATTTAATAATTCTGAGGATAAAGATTGTTGTCCGGGTAATACCAAAATCCTGGCTTGAAAGCAAAGATGGTGTGAATGCATTGCAACTAGCCTTAAAAGTAGGGAAATCCAATCAAAATCCAAAGAACAATTTCAATATTTTTCTAGATCTTTTTGTTTAATAAAAAAAAAGTTTTGATCTGAGGATTTTAATCATTAAAACAAAAATAATCTATCAATCTCACTCAACCGGTACATACACACACACATACAGTACAAAATAAGCATTGGAGTCAACTGGAATCCAGCTGTGGGTAATTTATCTGTATATATTCCTCTTCTCTGCTGATGTCACATCCAGCTGTGTCCTGCAGACATCATAAACGGCCTTGTCTCCGTGTCTCAGGTCCTGCAAATACCATTCATGGTCTATTGATAATACATAAAACTTGTCTATGGATAAGGTTTACTGGAGAACAAATAAGCAGGTGAAAGTAAAATATGAATACCTCATAAACATAGTCCGTTTCATTCGTCTTCTTATCTCTCTAAAATGATTGAGAGGAGATCCGTTAGATTAAAGCACATTAGTGGAATTCAAGCAGCGGGGATTCATGAAAATAACCCAACACCTACGCAACTACACCATCTGCATTCCAGGGAAGTCGCAGTTTCTATGTGAGGTTCCATGTGCTCAATGATGAGGTGAGGAATCTAATTCTAAATTTCGTGTCTATACAGTGCACACAGCATAGTCATATTGTGTAAAATCAGCAAATACAACAAGGGTGTCTAGGTTTCAAATGCATAATTGAAAGCGAAATGATTTGGCGCCTCCTAAAACGTCTTATATATTTCTCATGTGCATAGGAATTAAAACAATCAGGTATAATTGTAAATAAAAAGAGAATAAAATGCATGATCTTAAGTGCACTTACTGTATAACAACTAAGAATGATGCCTATTGCATTCTATGGTACAAATCTGCTTTCACAGTTTTCAACCTTTGACTTCCAATGAATGATCCATTTTTGATATATTTGTATATGTTATTGATCAATCTGTGCTGTACAATTACATAAATATGCAATTGACCAAATCTATAGAGCATTGTAAAATCTTCTGTGATAGAAACCTAATGCAACCTTCCATATGTGCTGACAAAATCAGCACAACATTGCAGATGTGCAGTCCAGATGGCACAATTACCCTTTGAAAGGACCAAATGCTGCAGAATGCAGGTGTGCTCACAAGATTCAGCCGACACTGAAAATAAGTTCAATGAACATTTTCAGTGTTCACCAGCGAGTTGCTGGAATGGCTGTAAATCAATATGTTAATCTGAAGGATGTAAAGGAAGAAAATAAGGCGTGATTTAAGAAATATCAACTACCGTACAAAACACAGGTTAGCAACGTGATCTGATAGTATTACATTTGAAGAAAACGTGTTTCATTTAGATTGCATGTAATTTCAAAGTGGAAAAATGTTTTTGTATGTTCACCACAGTGGTTTGACAGTTGGACAGGGGCTGTGTGACCGTCAAATTCATTTGAATGCCTACAGTATATCGACCGGTTGGACAACATTGTATTTGAAAGTACTTTTTCACAACCTACTTTATTAATACCACGTCTGCAGATGTTACATTCAATAAAGTCATTTTAGTTCCATCCTTACAGGGCAGTAGAACATAAGAACATGAGAACACAGGAAGGATTTCTACCAAGAAGAGGTCAGTCAGCCCATCCAGCCATTCGGTAATTAGTAGTTAATTGATACCAGGATCTCATCCAGCTACTGTATCTCTGTATACTGTACTGTAGAAACCAGGATGGATCTAGAAACCAGCCTCTCAGTTAGCCTCCCCAGCCTCCTGAATGTGATCAGACATACCTGATCAATTTATTTTTAAAATCCTTTGAGACTTTGAGTTATATTTCAATGACAGAATAAACAAAAATTAATGGGAAATTTAGGATCAAATGGAATTCTTACCATCAAACACATACGACCAACAGGACCTTAGCAGTAGTAATTCAAGCAGTCAGAGGTTATTATTAAAAAACTGCTACCAGACAAATTTGTTGTAAGGGCCAAGAAAGAGTCAGAAAAATTCTAGTCAGATTCTTACCGTGACAAATCTGTACGGTAAATAAAAAGTAAAGTAGTAATAGTGTTCATTTTACTATGTATAAGCAAAAAAAAACTAATTTCAATTTCAGTAGGCCACATTGATTGGAAGGAAACATTTTTTTCCTTTAAATTGACAATAGTATTATTGTCTGTAATAGTATAGAGTATTATTGACAGACACTGGACTTTCTTTTGTGAACTCTGCACAGGTAGGTAATGTATATTACCTGTTTTGTCTGTTCACTCCTTGAACCTGCAATTTAAAATAATAAGAAATAAATGATTATGGTTTATGGAACATTTTTCATTGTGCTACTTAGACCAGAAAGGAAAAGTAAAATGTAAAAAAAAAATATTTTAAATATATACTATGACAGGGTTAAATTAAATCACTGAAATCCCTGAATTGCCAAATAATTGATACTATTGATTGCAGAATAATTCATATACTGTAGGATATTCATGATTCAACTATAAATTAATCACTACGGGGTAGTCATAATAATAAGTCATAAACATTGGAAGTCTTTTTGTAACTGTATATAAATGTAATACAGCATGAAAAAAATCTTAATTAAAAAAGTAGTATTTTTTGCTACTGTACCACACAATTTAGTTTTACTCATTCACACCTCTTCTTCTGAAACAATAGACAGCAATTCCCATGTACGTCAGTGATATGATGACAGCAAAGACGATTGAAAGACACAGAAAAATATCCACGGTTTGACCTGTGATGTTGACACAGACAACAATGCCAAGTTACAAAAGAATGTAAATGTAATGCAAAACACCGAAATTTGTTAAGACGTGATTCCTTTTAATTAGGCTAATGACTGTTTTATTATATATGTCCAGTTGTTTGAAGATTTGGTTCTCTGGCTCATACCCTCTCAGAAGAGAATAAGATACACAGACATTCTCCTCCAGCCTGGATCCTCCTAATAAAAGTATTTGATATTGCTAATGTGCTCCATTAACACCTTTGTAATATATGGAAAAAATCTTTGAATTCTAGTGCTTTTTTAGATGTGAATGTTGGAACCAGATTACTAGATTAGAAAACATAGGCAGTGCAATTCAAATAATTTGATCATATTCTTATTATTTTCTCACAATAAAATACACTATAATACCTATGATACTGTATAGTATAATATACACCCACTCCTCTCTTAGATCATTTGAGAAACAGAAACTAGATATCAACATCTTTGACCTGTTTCCTAACAGCAACTAATAAAAAAATATTATTATCCATGTTTGCGCACTATTGATATACCTTAAACCAGAATTTAGGTCATAACCCTTAAATCCATCTTTAAAGTGAATGCTTCATACCTTCAGTGTGAATATCTTGTATTCTTCCACATATGTTGCCTGAATTGTAGAATTAAGACATAAAAAACCAAACAAAATTAATTACTGTAAAGTGACTATCACTTTCACTTTCTAACACTCTCAAACTTCCATAAGTGTGTTTGGTACTGAACAGGCAAATACACCATGGAAAAAGTGTTTTATTTTTAAACTTAATCTTGTACTAGGCACATTTCATAGTATAGCACTACTGGCTTTAGTTAAGGAACAAAATGATATCATTATCCACACATCTGTTACTTTGAGGCCTTCATGACATTATCGTTAATTGCATTTTAGAACATAAAGGACAACAGTAAAGTGTACAGTCTTTCAAATGACTAACATTATTCAAAAGTTAAAAATGAAAAAGATTGCTTTATCTGCTGTTCACAAACCACAAACCCAGTAAAATAAGCGTTCCACCTTTGTATTCTCACTTCTGTAAGTCTGTTCCGACTGACACCTATAATTCTTGATACTACCACATCCTGTTATGTTCCATTATGATATTTTTTTGTTCTTTCTCTGGTTCTCTGGTTTTTGTTCTTTCTCAGTGTTCTCTTCTGTGCAACACTGGCGTGGGTAGGATTGAATTTGTAAAATGAAAACCTCTCCTAAAAATAACTTTTCCAGCTCCAATGTCTTGAAAAACTATTTATCCCCGTCCAGTGATTTACCATTTTGTTGTCTTAGTCTTGACCAGCTTTACAGTGCCTGCTGACGAGAAGCAGAACTACTGTATAACGTAATGTAGCCACCACCAAGCTTAACAGCACAGAAGGTGTTCACTGAGTGACGTACTGTGCTGGGTTTGTACCAGATGTAATACTTTGAATTTACTTTGCATTTCGCCCAAAAAGTCTTAAACGACTACAAAATCTTTTGCATCACCTACTATCACCAAAATGCTTTGGTCCATTTTTTTCAGTAATGTCTTCCTCCGTGCTACACTGCCATGTGGGGCAGTTTTGTAGAGTTACGGGGATGTTGATGATTCATTTTCTTCTGTTTCAGGCACTGAGCTCTGTATCTCTTTCAAAGTCGCTGTTGGCCTCACACTGGCATCCCTAATCAGATTCTTGCCTTATGATCTCTCCCAGCTGCTCAGTTTGGAGGGCTGGGTTGATCTAGGCAGTGTCTGGGTGGTAAAACACAAGTTCCGCTTCTAAATGATAGACGTATTGTGCCCAAATGCTTTGAATTTTTTATGCCTTTCTCCTGATCTGTGTCTCTCTGCCACCATTGGAAATCACTGAGTTATTTGCAAACGCTTTGGTCTTCATATTTAAAACTTTGCTCGAGCTTCACTTCCTGCCTGCTAGACCTTATAGAGCCAGGGGAAGTTTGTTCTGAAATCCTTATTTTGTTCATCTGAGCTGATTTCCTGGCACAGTGGTGCAGTGGTTAGCATTGCGGCCTAGCAGTACTGGGGCCCTGGGTTCAGTGTGTCGCGGAAAGCTGGAGCCTACCAGACAAGCAACGTGCGCAAGGCAGGGTACACCCTGGATGGGGCGCCAGTCCATCGCAGGGCAAGTGCAAGCCAATCATACATTGGAAATTTGGAACAGGGTATAACTCCCTACTCTTATCGAGAAATGCCCGGGGATCTTTAATGACCACGGAGAGTCAGGACTTCGGTTTAATGTCTCATCCAAAAGATGGCGCCCACTACAGTATAGTGTCCCCGCCACAATACCGGGGCATTAGGACCCACACAGATCACAGGGTGGGCACCCCCTGCTGGCATCCCCCGCTCCCACTAACACCAGTTCCAGCAGCGACCATAGCTTCCCAGGAGGTCTCCCATCCAGGTACTGACCAGGCTCAACCCTGCTTAGCTTCTAGCGCTATACAGTATGTTTGACTTCTGTAAGTTTGTATGTAAATTCTTCTGGCTTCTGTAAAACTGCCTGTGGTGTGAGTGTGTGTGTGCGTTTGTGTCTGTGTGTGGCCTGTGATGGACTGGCTGTCTTGTCCAGGATTTGCTTGCCGGATAGGCTCTGGCTCCCCTGTGACCCTGAATTGGATGCAGCAGTTAGAAAATGAATTAATGAACTCATTTAGATAAGAAATGCAAAAGGGGTAAATAATTATGTAATCATATCTCTTAGTTTTTAATTTTGTGTACTGAAAGCATTATTATTATTATTGTAAACTACTGAATTTCAAGAGATTCATGAGTGAAAGTTTGATACAATTTAAAAGTAATCAGAATTTGCACTAATTTTGCATTTACATTTATAATTATTCCCTTCATGTGGGAGTGGGAGTTCAGAAAAACAGCTGCTTTTTTCATGAGGTCTGATAACATGACTTCACCAGTACAGTTAACAGCACTGGCTGTTCCACTCCACTTCTTTTCTGTAAATTATGAAGTGCCTGAGAACAATAACCATCAGATATGATTTCATTTCTCCACAAATTGATATTCCCCACAGGCAATGGATAAAATCCAGGTTTCAACATTTAACCTTTTGCAAAATTATATCTGTATCTGTAAAAGACCTTTTCTGATCTTGTTTAATTATACTATTCTATGATTTCTTATCTCAAATTCTTGTTTTAATATTAGTTTGTAATTGTTTATGCGGCATGAAAGTTCACTTGAGCACTTTCGTTTATTTCTATTCTATATTTTTGTTCCACTTATAGACATTCGATCCAAATGTATACCAATTATAATCTTTTACACATTTTTTCTTTACAGACCTTAGGAAATTCTGCTTTCTTTTCCTCGCGACAACGAAGATGAAATAATCGTTTTCTTCCTACAAGAGCTTGTGAATCAAATTGTGTGGAAGACTTGCAATTTCAGTATCTATTTTTTTCTTCTTTATGAACTTGACGAGCTACGGTATCAATAGAAGTGGTAGGACAGACATCCACACAATGTTTTTTTTTTAGTTTTAAGAGAGATTATATAAACGCTTGCTCTCACATGTGTTATCTTGTTTCATCCATCCTTTTTTTAATTACTCCTTCAAATTCAGGAGGGTCGCGGGGGAGACAGAGTCTATCCCAGCAAGCAACGAGTGCAAGGCGGGATACACCCTGGACAGGACACCAGTCTATCACAGGACACACACAGAACCAGACACAGACACACACGCAGTAGGGTCAGTTTTCCCAGAAACCAGTTAACCTGTCAGTACAGTATGTCTCTGGAGCACCCAGTGGAAACCCACAAGAACACATGGAGAACATATAAACTGCATGTATGTGCATGTTGCAGAACGTCCTGCCAGCATATGGAAAAAAATACAGGTACTGTATTTTTGTTTCAATTAAACATCAACATTGAATGACAGTGCAAAATAATGATTGATTCAGCCCCAATGTTTTAACTGTGTAAAAGAAAAACTGGATATTTTACCAGTTAATGTCACCAGAGATCCATTCCCAATCTCCACCTTCCCACGCTCCTTGCTGCAGTAGTATGTCGCTGTGTCGTCCTCAGTGACATTAACAATGACCAGAATATTAGTTCCTCCTTCACTGGAAGCCTTGAACTTTGTGTCCATGAATCCATTGTAATAAGATGGAGGCAGAGCGGACTTCTCTGAGTAAAGTAGGATGGCCTGAGGGGACTGACCAGGCTTGTGTCTGTACCAGGTAACTTCAGGGCTGGATAGACCACACCACACTGTCTCACTGCATCCAGCATACACCTGTGCTCTCAAGGCATCTGAAAGAGGAAAATATTATTTCCAAATTACACATTAATATTGCAACAGAATTTAAAATATCTCTGTCAATACTGAAAAGTTTGAACATAGCTTCACCTTGACCACCCTAAAACTGCATGTAAAAATAGTCTAATAGTAAGCTACTAGTTATACTAGTTATGCAGCATAAATTCAGTATATACTAAATACGTAAGACATAGCTATAGTAATAATGTGATTTAAAATGCATTTAACCAATTTAAGTAGATAAAACCTCTGTAAGACTGCTTACAAGTGAAACACAGAACAAACAGCAATTCTTGCGTCGTTAGCATTTTGTATTTAGAGTCTTTCTGCTGTGAGACTGGAATTTGCACACAACACTGCGCTATTCAGGAAATAAGGGCTGGGCTGAGGGTCAGCTGGCCAGCACACAGCACACTCTGTTACCACTGTACTGAAACACCCAGAATACTTTCTACTTTCTGGGGGCCCTAGCCTATTTTCTATGACTGCAAACAGCTGCAAAAACAAGTCAAACACTCCTCTGCAAGTGGAGCATTAACATCAAGTTGTTACTGTCATCTTAATTAGCTCTGTGTGTATGGAAGATTATGTGTGTTGATGTTTTCACACATTCGAGATGTATTTGTCTGGGTTGATTCTCATGTGACCTTCAGTAATGCAGTAGGAAACATAGCAGAATATTCACTTGATCGAGCCAGTTTTGAGTACTGATTGTTGACTTCACTTGGAATGACTTAATCTGTTTAACATCTACGAATGGGCTTCAGGAAACTGCAGGGAACCATTAGCAAAATATATTGTGTATTATGCATGTAGGGGTTTTGTGCATTTACTGGGACAATTATTAATCGTAGCAGTAAGTCACAAAATGATTCTTTGATGGCTATTAGAAAACCGACCTTGAGGAATAACTCAGCAACACAACGCACACACACGGATACTAATACCCGGCAATACATTTATTAATATATAAAATGTGCATATAAACATAACAGGTCTTATAGTGAGGGTTAGCAGAATACAAAAGGTATATATTCAATCACGAAGAGTTACAAATACCAAGAGGGACATACATTCAGTATACCATTCATTTATACCATTTCGTTAATTAACTTTGATTACAACTCCTACACTAGATACTCCAAAGCAAGTACGTCACTCATAGGAATTAAATTGGCATCAACTGGGGTTGAGGTAACAATTGAATTCTCAAGCTGTAATGCAGAATGTTGAATACTCATCCAATCTATGTGGATTCAGGTCTCCCGTGGACACAAAGGAACAGTGACAGGCTGTTGCTGCATCCAATCGGCGTCCTCTGGCCCGGTGCCAGGCAGTCCTGGTGCGTTGTGAGGTGTGGGAGAAGGATTGTGAGATTCCTGCTGCGGCGCGCTGGCAGTGGCTCTCTAAAGAGCAGCTAGTTAGTCCTGGCTGAACTAGCACAGTTTGTGCACATGAAAAGTGACTGAGGGTCCAAGCAAGTCACAGTCTTTATACGGGAAGACTGGTTCATTCCCGATGTAGCGCTAGTCCTCAATCCTGCGATTCAGCTATCGACAGTTCCGACCGTAGTTCACTCGTTGATCAGGCGAGCGTTTGCGGTGGGGTACTGGCGGTTCACAAGGCTTGCTGCTGGGTTAACTTCGGGCGAATCCTTTGGTTACGCGCGGGCGACCTCCGGTCTCGACTGTTAGAACACAGTAAAGTCCTGGCACTCAGACACACTGGCCATCACGTGATTTTCCGAGATGAGTCTGAGAATGTCTTATAGGGGCACCTTCTGGGCCCTGTGCTGCCTCTTTTATCTGGAGGAACTATGGTCGTTCTTGTTGAAAGTTGAAAGTTCCACAGGCGTTCGAGATCCACGTGGGGTTACCCTGCCCTACCAGTTCCTGATTGGCTGAGTAACAATGTTCTCTGACATTAGGGTTGTAAACAACCTGGGATGAGACTCTCCCTTGGAATCTCCCAGACAGTAAGACGGCAGAGATGACCATTCATTAGGGTGGCTGGAGAATCTCAGCCTTGGGAGTTGTTCCTTTTCAGGAAATTCTATCAGATAGAAAAACACCTTAAATCTGAACCAAATGGAATGGCCTCTCTGTGTCCAGCACCACTAAGATGAGGGAGAGAGAGACTGGCAAGGGAACAGCAAACTTCATTCCTGTATTATTAATAAGCCTTGCAGCTACATGCATAGCATAAACAAACAAAATGTATTTTATCTCTTGACTAATAATGGGTGAATTTATACTTTTACGATATCTTGCCGAGCAGCAGTGACAATGGTACAGTACAAAGAAAAGGTTTGTGACCCGAGATGGATGAGAGTGTATTCTTGGGTCAAAATGTTATTAAATCTACATTTTAGGTCAAAAATGTTATTAGATCCTCTTGAAAGTCTTATTAGAAAATACAAATAACCTGATTAAATATAATATAAGATATATTTTGATTATTTTACTATCCAAAGGATTCAATGCGAATTTGAATAGGTCAAGTAGGTAGCTGTGTCAGCATGCGTAGGCTGCAATGGAACAAGTAAAGGTTTATTCCATGCTAAAAGAAACACAATGTTTCAGCTGTGGAGCCTTCTTTGGGTGATATTTTGTGTGAATAAGGATGTGAGCCATTATATTCAGTAAATGACTACACCTCCTTCAGCATCAATGACTTCAGCTAATTGCTTACTGACACGTCAGTAAGATACGTCAGTCTCTTGCATCAGTTGTTTATGAATTCTGGCACAGTGAAGAACTGCTACGAGTTGGTGACACTTCAGAGCTTCCTTGCATGAACAGTTTATTTCAGGTCCTGCCCTAACCATTTCAGTGGGCTATAGGTCCCAACGTTGACCTGCCTGATCCAAAAGGCAAATCAGTTGTAGAGCTGCCCATATGTTTAGAATCAGTTTTGCTGCAAGACTGACTTTCAGCTCATCTTGAGCTGAGTTCACGAGGAATGACAACACCCAAGATGAAAGCGTCATGGAGCAAAATTGTGGCTAAACCCACTTGGCTGAGGGCTGGCCTCTTGGCCATAGGACAAGGAGACCAGGACCCCCATGCAGGGTGACCAAGGGGCAGCTGCAGAGGTGGAGATGGGGTGGAGGTGGGATGCAAGAGACATGCAAGAGAGATAGGGATCCCGTAAGTATTTATAGCGTTTGGGAGTGGAATGGATTCTCAGGAGCTAATTACTGATAGCTGAGTCTGATTGAGCTTGGTAGTTCTCATCCCTCCTGAACATTTGTTGTAAACTCCATGAATGGAAGACCCACCATTCTCCTCCAAAATTACCTGATGCAACACCTAGTTCATAGTGCTATCAGTGATGGCGAGCTGCCTAGGTCCTGAGGCAGCAAAGCAGCCCCAAACCATGTTCCTCCAACATTCAGGCTTGACAGACGGAATGAGGTTCTTCTGTTTTTATTATACCAGATGTATCTGAATATCTTCCAGCTATTGACTTGTCAGGACTGAAAACATTTCTACATTAATCTTGTAAATCTTTAAGGTGCTCTTTAACAAATTTGAGCAGCAATGTTCTTTTCAAAGAGGCATGCTGATCTGTAGATGTAACTGTGGGGTTCTTCGTGACTTGGGGAGGTCTTGGTTAGACCACCAGTCCTAGCTAGAATCTCCTTGGCTTTGAATTTTTTCAATTTGTAGACTCTGTAGAATCTGGTTGACAGTGGATGGCTGGAGCCAGTGTTTAGAAATGGTCTTGTAACCCTTTCCAGACTTTTCCCCTAAGGTCCTCTGTATGTTTCCTCAAAACCTCTCTGGTGAAAAACGAAACTTCCAAAGTGAGAATCATACAGAACTGGGGCTGCCCAGACTCAGTCCATGTTTACTTGTTACCCACTTATTTAATCACTCGATTCTAATTACCCCTTAATTGTGCTATGCAGGGTTCACTTATGATTTCACTTGGACTGATTCCTAATTTGTTAATTGTCTATACTTCATATATACAGTACCGATGTGTCTCTAAAAACTTTGAATTGGTAAATTTAGACAAGTTTGGCAAAGTTTGGCAAGAATCTGTAATTCCAAGTAGCATTATCAAACTTTTACTCAGCACTGTATGTATAGCAATAAACCAGTTCAAGTGGGTGGCTGTGTCAGCATGTATAGGCTGCAGAGGAACAGGAAAAGGATTATTCCATGCTGAAAGGAAAAGATGTCAGACTGAAGTAGGCTCCACAGCCCCAACTCTGTTTTCTTTTCCTTTCAGAGTGGAATAAACTTTATGTGTTCCTCGCTAATAAACCATTTATGCAAATGTGATGTAATTAAAAAGAAAACCAAAACAAAGAGAAATAAACCATTAGAAAAGTCCAATTTCATGTTTCTTTGCATATCAGAACAATTCTGTAACTGCATTTATTTACCTTTTACATAAATTGTAAATTGAAAATGACTTAAAATGTTTAAAATCCTTTTTTTAATAGTCCTAAGAAATTTCAAATTACAAACCAATGTCTGAGCAGCTGTCCAAATAGTGTTTTTGGTTAACTGTGCCATTAGCTCTCACATCTGCTGTTGTACTTCCCTCTAGTGGCTGTCTTATAGAAGTTCAACCTCCTTGAATCACACTCATTTGAGGCCCTGCATGAGAGGGGGAACGAAAGAAGGGAATTATTGTCCATGGTGCATTGTGACAACCCTGGATTGCAGAGAGCACTGGGATTAAGGGGTGGCCAACCCTGACCCCAAAGAGCCAAGATCCAACAGGTTTTATCATAAGTTGTCAATTTCTAAACACAGGGAACAACATCCTTGGAACCATTAAAGCAGGTGATTTGTTTTGAATCAGGTAGTTACAGTTAGTAGTAAATTGAATAGTTAAGAGGTCATTTGAAAGGCAGATCTCAAAACTCTAGCTCTGTAGCTCGTGAGGGCCAATTGATTTGCTAAACTGAACAAAAATTAACACATCTTCAAGTCTTCGGCAAATTGAAAAGTAAAGGATTACGTGTAGGACTTTTTGTATCATGGAGCTGTAGGGTTGGGTGTATCTGCCCCTGGTGTAGAGTATGTGATCCAGTTCACTAATGCGCTGTTACAATTGATAGTGCAAGGAAAACCAACCACCACACCCCCGTCTCATCCTAAACACCAGTCTTTTCCTAACTCCTCACTCAATATTGGTTTTCCTTTCGAGCTTCCTAGTTGCGCTACTCCTTCTTCTGCTTTGTGTCTTTCTTGGTTTTCGGATTAAGGTTTTTCCCACTTTGATGACGGTTTTTCGGATCACGGCTTGGCTTCGGTACTCACTCTCTGTTTTGGATCTCTGGCTTCCCCTGGACTCCCGGATTGCTCTATTGTCTACGGTTTCGGATCGCGGTTCGGCTTCGCTAACTCGTTCCCTGTTTGGACCTCTGGCTTCCCCTGGACTCTCGGCTCGTTTCTTCGACTACTGTTTTCTTTGGATCACGGCTAGGCTTTATCAGCTCCTGCAAGTGGGTTCATTCACCGGTTTCGGTTTCTCTTACCGAATCCCTAACACCACATGGCTGGGCAGCTTGTTCCACACTCCTACAACTGTGTGGGTAAACAATTGTCAACTGTTCTCAGTTTTAAATGCAATTCCACGTATTTTCCACCAAGTGTCCTCCGGTTCATATTTCACCATTCATTCTGTATAAATCAAGCTGCCTTTTTAAAAACAAAAGTGAAACTTGGCCCAAAGGAGGCAAGTGATGCCCATTCCCGTGTAAAGAATATTTTTTAGTATTTACAGAGGTTTTAGAGATTAGAACACTTTTCTTCTCGAGACAATCAGTAAGTCAAAAAAGATGTGTGTCTCTCACGGTTTGTTTGTGTTTTGTATACAAAAGGGGGGGTGGCATGGTGTTCCCTGCCAAGTACCTATTGCTTGCTGGGATATGCTCTGGCTCCACCGCAACCTGGAAGTGGATGATGCGAGTGTAGCGGCAATGCTTGTTAATAAGACAGAATTAAGCGTTGGTATGCTGTCCTAAAGGAGGCCCCATCTCACCCTCCATCTCTGTGGTGCAGCCACAGAGAAAGTATTCATGCAGGCTGATTTAAGATGTTTTCTTTTGATAAGGAACAAGCTCCCAAAGGGGGATGCACTTAGCTAAGCCTGGCTATCACGATCAATGGTCATCCATTGGCGCCTATCTGTCTAGGGAGTGCCAGATGGACATCTGGACTGCATTCCTAAGTGTCAGGAGTAAGTGACTCATATCTCACCTTGATCAACCAATCAGGGACTGGTAGGGCCGAGTAACCCACGTGGGACTCTGATACCCATGGAACTTTCAGCCAATCAACGAGCTGAAGTTCCTCCAGGTAAAAACAGGCAACACAGAGAGCCTGAGAGATTCAAGAGATTTCAGGAGAGATTCAGTGAGACTTCTGTGAACTTTTCTAAAGGGAATTCAAAGGAGAATTCCAGGGCAGGACGGCCCAGGAGCAGAAGGCTCCCAAGGGCAGGACATTCTCGCAGCGCGCCTCCTGACCATCCTGAGACTCAGCCCGGACAACCACGGAACGGCCAGTGTGTCCGAGTGCCAGAACTTTCCTTTGTTCTAAGAGTCTAGAGCGGAGGTTGCCAGAGAGTAACCAGAGGATCCACCCAAGGTTAGCATCAGCAGCAAGCCTCGTGAACAGGTCGGAACTGTGGACAGCTGAATCACTATTCAGAACTAGCGCTTCATCAGGAACGAACCGGTCCTCTTCCTGACTTGCTGGGACCCACAGTCATCTTTTCTCCTGTGCACAAACTTTGCTAGTTAAAGCCAACACTAACTAGCCGGTCAGTGAGCATCAGCAGCGCACCGTCGCAAACCGCACAGCACAGCCTGGCACGGAGCCAGAGAGCGCGGATTGGACAGCAACAAGCCTGCAGCTGATTGTTTGTGCCTGCAGGAGATATGAATCCCCAGAAATTGGATGAGTATTCAACTTCAATGCATTACAGCTCGAGAATTCAATTGTTATCCCAACCAGTTGATATCAATTTAATTCCTAAGAGTTATGTACTTGTTTTAAGTATCTAATGTAGAAGTTATAACCAAGTTCATTTATGAAACGGTCTAAATGAATGATATACTGAACGTATGTCCTCTTGATATATGTAACTCTTCGTAACTGATTGAATATATACCTTTTGTATTCTGATAACCCTCTCGATAAGATCTGTTAGGTTTATATGCATATTCTATGTATTCATAAATGTATCCTCGTGTATTGGTACCTGTGTGTGTGCGTTGTTTGAGTTATGTCGCATGGTTGGATTCTAAAGCCATCGCAAGAATCAATTTTGTGATTTACTGCTACAATTAATAATTGTCCCAGTAAATGCCCAAACCCTACAGAACTGGTGCCTTCAGAGAGCCACTACATTACATTTTGGCTATGGCAACGTTACATTTTTGGCGTCCCTGGGTGGGCGTGGCAAGACTGAAATGAATCAACCAAGCGGAATAATTCATATAAAACGCCGCGGGTTTCATACACGATAATACAGTGTGCTGAAAGCCGAAAGGAAAAAAGTTCCCCTTGCTCTTTAAGCAGTGCTTGATTGTTTTGTGATCTTTTGCAATCTACCGGGTTGATTGCATACTTGATCTTGTGGTTTTCTGTGGTAAAACTGTGATTTCGTACTTAAAAGTAATACTCTTTAAGTTTAACGATGGTTGCTAAAAGGTCTGAATTCGAGTCGCTATTAAGCACTCTCTCTAGCAGCGACAAGTCTGACCACGATCTCTTCCATATCTCCGTCAGCGGAGAAGCTAGAAGAATAAATCCCCATTCTCTGAGAGAGCTAGCAAAGGACATAGAGAGATTTGACCCCGCAGTGTCAGAGAATAATATCGAGAGTTATATTCAAGACCTCAGGTATAACCTGCAGTACCTGCCAAACGCCACAGAACAGGAGAAAGTGTTTCTGGTCAGGAAAACTACCAGCAGAGCTGTACATGAGTGGATGGCTAGGCAGATGAAAGAAGTCTGTAATGACTTTGAACAGCTTTGTCATGCACTTATCGAAGAATACAGTGCGTTTATTGACCCGACTGCCGCGATAGCCGCCGCTCTTAACATTAAGCACGAGAGAGCAGAGTCCCCTCGCGAATATTATGAGAGACTTAGACGAACTTATTTTGCAGGGCGAAATGATGAGGGTTGCGAAGAGAACACACATTTCAAGGGTTTATTCATTGCGAATCTCCACCCGTCAGTCAGAAAGATGATCTTAATGCATACAGATGCACAGACCATGAAAATGACTGATATTAAGAGATTCGTGCAGAAAGCCTGGGAGTATGATGTCCAAAGTTGCTCTGAGCAAAAAGCTGTTAAAGCGACTCTGTTCGCCGTCAGAGCCAGCAGGGTTAACTCCCTCCTGCTCGAAGGAGCACAGGCTCCTGAGCTGGCTAAGCCCCGTTCCAAAGCATGCACACAGGACCGCACCCAGCGTCCTAAGTGCCATGAGAACACCGGGGGAGGGAAAGGGCTAGAAAAGGCTGAACAAAAGGATTCAGTAGCCACCCGCCTGGCCAGGCTTGAACAAGCTTTATCAGGACAGGGACAACCGCTCCCCAAGGCTGCCGGAAGCGTGAATGAGCTGATACTCTCCACTGGAGGAGGCGGGGACCCGCCCCCTCTCCCTCCCTCAGTCTATCTGATTGAGCGGAAGGGTTCCTGCCTGGATGAGGTCAGCCACTCCCAAGCGAGTGCTGACTCCAACCCTGAAGTCACAGAGCAGGCAGTAAAACACAGAGGAAAAGCAGGAAGCTTTTACCTCAAGGCTGCCATGGGAGATGTCTTACCCAGTGAGACACTGATTGACACTGAGGTTGAAAGGTGTTTGATGTCACACGGCAAGCTCAAACGGGTTGAAAAAGAAAAGGGCATGCGACTCAGACTGGAACCTTTGGTGGATCACCAGAAAGGCAAAGTGTGGAAACAGGTCAAGGCTCCTAAGCCTTCTGTACAGAAGGAAAGGGGGGCCAAGAGGCAGACTGTGCTCACACAGTGCCCACCGAACACAGAAGCCTATGTGAAGATTCCTTCTGTTCCCTCTGGACAAGAAATAAAAATATTTTCTTGTTCCCCGGAAATACAGGGAAGTCGTGTCCCGGCTGAGGTCACAACAGCCTCCCTGCCACAGGAGCGGTGCTCCAAGCAGCCGCCTGATCCACCAGGTAAAGCACACACCTCTTACATCCCTAAAGAGGAGCAGATCTCCCCACCTGGCGATGAAAAGGAGCTTTCCCTGTGCACCCTGGCACCCAAGAGGGGTCAGGAACACCACCCTGCAGTGGTGGAAGGGATCCAGATGGCAGGAGAGCAGGTTGGTGATGTAGCCCTCACCCTTAACCCTGAGAGGTCCTCTATTAGTGAGGATCTGCTTGAGCAGCTGTCACGGGTCCACCGCCAGGTGCCCCTGGTGCAACATTCACAGGTTAGACAGGAGGTCCAGCTGGACGCTGAGACTACTGCGCTGTGGACACACCTGATCCCAGATGCCGATTCCCTCTGCTGTGACCCAGGGAACCTGCAGTCAGGTAACATTATTTCTCACAACTACCAGGTAGTGAGTGAGACTGACCTGATTGTTCCTGCCTCAACAGCAGGGTTTCCAACACACCCAGTCCCCCAGAAGGGACAGGGAATGAAAGCCGAGCCGGTTTTCTTACAGCCACCAGCTCAGTCTGTCAGTCTGAGTCTGACCAACAGTGGTTCACCCAGACTGGAGTTGGATGGTCAAGCCACCCGCCTGCCAGTGCAGGACATCGCAAAGAGGGGTGTCAGAATCCCTGCCTACACTGACATGGGCCTGGTGGGTGATAGTGAGTTCAAAGACAGTGAACTAGCTATCTCAGTGCTGGGGCAGCTCCCTGAACCCCTAGCGAGGGAAGGGGGGAGCGAGCAGGTGTCCTACACCCACGCCCAGCTAACGATTGTAAACATGCCGATAGAGGGATTCCTCAATCAGGAAGGGTGCAGGGTGGACCTGAACAGTGAGAATGGGGTAACAATCCCAGATCACTCAGGTGCTCCAGATGACCACTCAGCCGAGGGTCAGGCATGCTCCACCGCTGCACCGCCCCCTGCAGGTTTCCTAGAGCACAGGCATGAACAAATCGAAAAAGCAGATGCCCTGGAAATGGAGGAGCAGCATCAGCCGCTGCGTCAGATCTCCCCAGATTTCCAGGATGTTGGTGCCCAGGATGCCACATGGCATACTGAGAAAGACACCATGTACACGCTGTGCCAGCTTAGAAAGGCAACAGTCACTCAAAAGGAGATGACTGGGATCAGCCACCCTAAAAGACTTTTGGGAGGACTGATTGCTGCCACCACTGTTGTGCATTTGATCTATTTGGTAGGTTTGTTTGTTACTGGCACTCTCACCCTGACTGCCCCAAGAAGGCAGGTGTCAGAGATGCCAGAGGGTAGTGACAGACTGTATCAACAGCAGCAAAAGTTGGAAAGCTTAGGGAAAATCCTACAGGCAACTTCCTATGTAACAGGGTTAAACCTTATTCCCCAACCAGTGGACATGATTGTTGGTGTTATACAGTGGGTTTATGCTTGTGTGCAACAGGCCAGAATGTTGACACAAGACCTGTTAAGGGAGTTTAGTGCCACTGTAGCCAGTCTAGCCACGGCACAATTCCCAACCCACTTGATTCCACTCTTCTCAGTAGAGGAGTATGTGACATTAACCCCATCGCTCATAGCTCACCCAGAAGGCAATCCAAGATTGAATTTGGTTCCAAATCTTGAGATGGGTATGGCTACCAAAGCTATCCATTGGCTGTGTCTAAACGATTCACCAATGAAGGGTGTAAAGCTACTAACGAGCAGAGGGAGGTTAATGAACCCCATGAAGAGCAGGTGGGAAGTAAATGGCTGGTCAGCACACCACATTTAACTGTCACTATGACTTGTGACAGGCATGATACAGCTACCACAAGGCAGCTACTTAATCAAACAGTTTCCTGTAAGTTCCCGAGGAGGCCATAGTACAGCTTGGTGACTTAACACTGTACTGTCTAGAACCAGACACATAAGACCAAACGTGAGGTTATGGATGCCTTCAGGTGCCACACTATTGAATTGGATAGAAATCCAAGAAACAGTAAGCCCTGAAGAGGTACAGGTAGTTAGTTTGCTTTAATGGAACAAACCTCCAAACCACCCTGGCAGGTGCCCAACACAGGTGTTGTGGTTCATCAGGGGGGCTGGGAACAGGAACCGGTGTTATTGTAACACTGCTGCTGGGAAGCTGGATCATGACTGACAGTGTACTCTGAAAGCTGTACTCTTACATCAAGATGTACTCCGGGTAGCATGAATGAGTCAAAGGTAGCATGTCAAAAGAAAGGAAGTGACTTCTCCCCAAATATCTGCCTACAGAGGTATCAGATACTGACAGTGAACTTCCTGATGTGTAATGCCTAGACTGAAACGATGTCTCCTACCGTGTTTATACATACTCCAGATGTTGTTCATAATGTTTGCATCCAATGCTGGTTCTGGTATGAATTCTCGAGGAGTAATGTGGACATTTAAGGTTAATGTTCTAATGACAAGGGACATCACTTAACTCTGTTTTTGTTTTGAAGGCAACAACGCCTCAGGACCTCGTGACCTTCAAAAAGGGGGGATATGTAGCGGCAATGCTTGTTAATAAGACAGAATTAAGCGTTGGTATGCTGTCCTAAAGGAGGCCCCATCTCACCCTCCATCTCTGTGGTGCAGCCACAGAGAAAGTATTCATGCAGGCTGATTTAAGATGTTTTCTTTTGATAAGGAACAAGCTCCCAAAGGGGGATGCACTTAGCTAAGCCTGGCTATCATGATCAATGGTCATCCATTGGCGCCTATCTGTCTAGGGAGTGCCAGATGGACATCTGGACTGCATTCCTAAGTGTCAGGAGTAAGTGACTCATATCTCACCTTGATCAACCAATCAGGGACTGGTAGGGCCGAGTAACCCACGTGGGACTCTGATGCCCATGGAACTTTCAGCCAATCAACGAGCTGAAGTTCCTCCAGGTAAAAACAGGCAACACAGAGAGCCTGAGAGATTCAAGAGATTTCAGGAGAGATTCAGTGAGACTTCTGTGAACTTTTCTAAAGGGAATTCAAAGGAGAATTCCAGGGCAGGATGGCCCAGGAGCAGAAGGCTCCCAAGGGCAGGACATTCTCGCAGCGCGCCTCCTGACCATCCTGAGACTCAGCCCGGACAACCACGGAACGGCCAGTGTGTCCGAGTGCCAGAACTTTCCTTTGTTCTAAGAGTCTAGAGCGGAGGTTGCCAGAGAGTAACCAGAGGATCCACCCAAGGTTAGCATCAGCAGCAAGCCTCGTGAACAGGTCGGAACTGTGGACAGCTGAATCACTATTCAGAACTAGCGCTTCATCAGGAACGAACCGGTCCTCTTCCTGACTTGCTGGGACCCACAGTCATCTTTTCTCCTGTGCACAAACTTTGCTAGTTAAAGCCAACACTAACTAGCCGGTCAGTGAGCATCAGCAGCGCACCGTCGCAAGCCGCACAGCACAGCCTGGCACGGAGCCAGAGAGCGCGGATTGGACAGCAACAAGCCTGCAGCTGATTGTTTGTGCCTGCAGGAGATATGAATCCCCAGAAATTGGATGAGTATTCAACTTCAATGCATTACAGCTCGAGAATTCAATTGTTATCCCAACCAGTTGATATCAATTTAATTCCTAAGAGTTATGTACTTGTTTCAAGTATCTAATGTAGAAGTTATAACCAAGTTCATTTATGAAACGGTCTAAATGAATGATATACTGAACGTATGTCCTCTTGATATATGTAATTCTTCGTAACTGATTGAATATATACCTTTTGTATTCTGATAACCCTCTCGATAAGATCTGTTAGGTTTATATGCATATTCTATGTATTCATAAATGTATCCTCGTGTATTGGTACCTGTGTGTGTGCGTTGTTTGAGTTATGTCGCATGGTTGGATTCTAAAGCCATCGCAAGAATCAATTTTGTGATTTACTGCTACAATTAATAATTGTCCCAGTAAATGCCCAAACCCTACAGAACTGGTGCCTTCAGAGAGCCACTACATTACATTTTGGCTATGGCAACGTTACACGAGTAATAAAAAAACAAGTGGATGGATATTTTAACGCTTCATGGAGTGGTCTTCCACTTTAAAACCTTTACATAAAGTTCATTACAATTACAACCAAAACTAAAAAGTCCATTAAGTACAGTAGTTGTATTTACTGCAATAAAGACACATTTTGGAGATGAGCAAAATGTTCATACAAAAATATGCATTTTCTGATTGTTTGATAACAATATACATACAAAATCATATAGCGTACGAAACGTCTTTCAGGACCCTATGCAGACAGCACAATCCGGAAGGGAGTGAACAGACACGGGGAAGAGACGAGGAACTGGGCTAGTCAATGAACAGGGGGGTGTGACAAAGGTGCTATGGGGGGCGTGCTCCAGGCAAACAGTCCAAAAGGGAGTCCGAAGGGAAAATCCAGTGCAGGCAAAAGTCCAGAGCCGAGTGATCCATCCAAGATGAACAAGACAAAGTTAAAAATCGGAACGGGATCCGGTGAAGGGTCAGGGAGAAAAAGGGGTAACGGGACCAGGCGCTCCAAGTCCCGGACTGGCTGGTTCGGGACGCCAATAGGAGGCGAATGCCCCCAGAGCCGGGCATCCGTGTTCCAATGCAGAGCCCGGAACAGAGTGAGCGTCTGGCTTTTGTAGGGAGGCTGGAACAGGTAGCAGGTGCACAAAATCAACTACAATGTGAAAGAGCCGGAGCGCCCTTAAGGGGGAGGGATTACAATCGTGACAGAGTACCATATAAATTACAAAATCAGACAGTTTAACTGTGTTCAGGGAAGGCCCTTACTTTTACATTTTTGGAGCCCCAAGGCAAGATCTTGGAAGGCCCCACCAGATCACGATTTCAATATTCACTACTATCATTAGCTCCCAATACACCTTTACTATTTAGAACAATTAAATAAACGAATAACATAACTAGAAAAATTATTATTATTAATTAATTAAATGATTAACCAGCTTTGAAGAACAGATCATTTACAAACAAGAAGCACAAATTCTACAAAGATAACATTGAAAGTACAAACATGAAACACCCATTAAGTTCTCTTACAATACCTCAAGTAGTCTATGTGTCTAACTTGAAAATGTGGCTTGAAGAATATGTTGCACATTTAGGGGTCCCTGTTGGCCTCGAGGCCCTAGCTAGGCAGTCGCCTAGCTCACCTAGGCGCTCACCCTGCGGTCCATTTGGGTCCTAATGCCCCAGTATAGTGACGGGGACACTATACTGTAAAAAAACAAAAACAAAAACAGTTGCCATCCTCGAAAGGAGTAGGGGTGTAACCCCGGCATCCTGGCCAAATTTCCAATTGGCCCTTACCAATCATGGCCTCCTAATGATCCCCATCTATGAACTGGCTTCATCACTCTGTTCTCTTCCCCACTAATAGCTGATGTGTGGTGAGTGTTCTGGTGCACTATGGCTGCCATCACATCATCCAGGTGGGGCTGCACATTGGTGGTAGTGGAGGGGAATCCCCATTACCTGTAAAGCACTTTGAGTGGAGTGTCCAGAAAAGCGCTATATAAGTGTAAGCAATTATTAATTAATTATTAAGGACATTGATCGCTCTAGTCCTCCAGCCGCAAGGCTCTCCTGCAGTGGAGTTTCAGGCTGTGATCTACCTGGCTCTTTCTGAAGCCTGGGGACCTGCACTGTGACAGCGTACTGACACTCAGGGCCTGAGCTGACACTGTGCTGCTCCACTGCCAGAAACACCAGGCCTCTGCCCCCATGTGAGCATCACAGGACAGCGAACAGGGCAGGGAGATTCTGACAACATGTGTGGAGTGTGGAGTGAGATCATTTCATTTCACCACAGGGCTGTGTTATCTGTGCTCAGGAGGCACGAGCGCTTCAGTTCTCAGGTGCTCAGAGATTTTTCAGGACATTCATCAATCTCATCAGGATCCCATTGAAACACACACGCAATGTGCAGTCAGCACAGACACTGAGACACACACATATTAGCAAACAGGGAAGCTTAGACAAATATTTCATTAGGTCACTTCACTTACCTTCACTGGGCTATACCACATAGACTGAATAACTTCCTCCTCTTGTACATAGTTATACCTATCAGAACAGCTATCAGAAAAACTCCAGCTACTCCTCCAACCACTGCTGCAGTGTTGGTGCCAGTGTTTGCATCTATCTGAATGCTGTCTGAAATGAAATTGAAATATCCGAGTCAAAATCACATCCTGGAGTTTTTTGCAGGTGGTGTTTGAAGAAACACCTGCTTGTAATGTTTCATTGGCTGCGAGTAAATAAAATGAGTTAAAGAAAGTACACCACAGTGTGTATTTGCCTCTGAACATAAATATAATAATAAATTCAATCATTTGTATCTTTATAAGTAGGCAGATTGGAGACAAGTACGGAAGCTTATGAGCAACAAGGAGAAAAAATACAAGATAGTATTGCATTTTAACAGAAAATTATTGCGCTTAGAAGAGATATTATTGCTTTTAAATGCAATAGTTAATTTATTAACAATATTGCCTACTGTATTAATCTTGCATTAATCTTGCAGGGCAATAATATTGCCCTGTGCAAAGTAGCATTGACTTTAACAACAGAAGAATATTGTCAAACTCCTCTTTTTGGATAAAAAAATCGAAAGGAGCAAGTGTTCTGTCTTTTGTATACATGATGTACAACACCGTGCCAGTGACCATTCCTGTGTTACATGCATATTGCTTTCGCTGTTTCTGTGACAAGTAGAAATGACACAGCTTTCTTAATGTGAAACTGCAGAAATAAGTGATGTACGTATGTTTTTGCCTACCCTATAAAAATTGAATACAATTACGATGACTTGACAGTCAGACTTGTTAAGTCAGAATCGTTAAGAACTCTGTTTCTTTGAGACTTCTGTGTTTATGTTGAACATCTTTAAAAAAATTAGAGGAAATATCCTTTGCCAGCAGCCATATCACCCTGCAACTCACAGCTTGTAGTCCACTGAAGCTCAGCAGGTGTGAGCCTGGTAAACAGGATGGGAGACCTCCTGGGAAAAACTAAGATTGCTGCTAGAAGAGGTATTAGTGAGACCAGTAGGGGGCGCTCACCCCAAAGCATGGGTGGGTCCTAATGTCCCCATATAGTGATGGGTACACTATACTATAAAAAGGCACTGTCCTTCAGATGAGATGTAAAACCGAGGTCCTGAATCTCTGTGGTCATTTAAAAATCCCAGGGTGTTTCTCAAAAAGAGTAGGCATGTTACCCCAGTGTCCTGGCCAAATTTACCATTGGCCTTTACCAATCTTGGCCTCCTAATAAACCTCCTATATAAATTGACTTCATCACTCTGCTCTCCTCTCCATTGATAGCTGGTGTGTGGTAAGCGTTCTGGTGCACTATGGCTGCCATCACGTCATCCAGGTGAGGCTGCACATTGTAGGTGGTGGAGGGGAGTCCCCATTACCTGTAAAGCACTTTGAGTGGAATTTCTACAAAACTGCTAAATAAGTGTAAGGAATTCTTCTTCTTATAATTATTATTATTCTGGATCTTCAAAATATCAGATTTTTGAGAGTTTCTTTTGTGAAGGTTCCATAAAACAAAAGCCTGGATCTTCCATTCACAGAATAACAGGAATTTGAATTTGAACTGAATTTGAACAGATAGCTAATTATCCCAAAGTAACCTACGCTAGTGAAATAAAGGAAGCTGGGGTAACCAGTGAATTATTGATCAACAGGCTGTTCTCTGAGCAGAAAGTCTCACAGGTTGAGCTATATAGGTATATACTCTTAAATACAGTTACTTTACAATAATACAAAACTTACAGTAAATGACTGCTGAAGTCTTGTTCTCTTTGAGCCTGTGGTTTTCTATGGTACAGGACACAGTGATCTCCTGAGTGACGTTGACAGTGATGAGGCTTCTGACAGAGAACAGTTTAGTGTCAGGCTCCTGTGTGACAGTTGATCTCACTGTGTCCACAGGGGGGCGCTCTCCGTTAACGAGCCAGTGGACTGTCGGCTCAGGGAAACCCTGTCCAGAGGAGCAGTTGAACTGGGCTTCACCTCCTTCTGCGACCCCATCTTTCTGCACCACTGGCTCTGTGTAATGAGCTGTTAAGAGAAAATCAACACTTGAAATAAGCTAAATGTAAATGTTATGCATACTGTGTGTTAGAATGTATAATTTTATTTCTTACTTATAATTTTGTGCTTTTAATTTTTTAAGAAATAACATTTTCTCCAATGCCAATGCCCCTATTCATGACCCATCCTCCACCTATTTTTCTTTCTAAGATGGTACCCCCAAAAGCAAAGAACCCCAAGAATCCCACCAGATAGCAATAGGTAGGATACAGTCAGCAACACTGCTGATTGTGATTTTCTTGTTGTGACTTGACTTTTGATGATGTCTACTGTCTCCAGTCCTGCCGATCAAGTATGGAGAAATCCATAATTTACAGCAACAAGAAAGGAAAGGGCACTCTAGGGGTGAAGAAGCTATCAGCACAGAGTGACCATGCTTTTAGCCAGCCAGTAGGACCAGCCAACCAAATCCACCTTTTCAATCTAGTGAGGATCTGTCACTCATGACAGTGTCACTCACGACATGTACTGCACCATGATGTGATGGCTCCAGGATGACAAATGGGAGAAGGCAAGTACAGTACCACCTTGTTCTAATTTTTGTGTTACTGACTCTGTGGCAGGGAGGCAGGAATAAAAAAGTGCTGATTGGTATCCAGAGAGAAAGAGAGCCTGTTCCTAGTCCTAGCAAGAAGATTGCACTTCAGGGCACACAGAAGATCAGGGCTCACAGCTCTCTTCTCCCCAGAACAAACACAAAAAGCATATCTGAGCTAAGAGAGATTTCTATTAAAGACAAGATCAGCCATGAGCTGCTATTCATTAGAATTTACCCAACTATTCAAGACCCCCAGCACTCAGGCTTGACTGAAGCAGAACTCCCAGGAATCAATTCTGTTTCGATTCTCTAGAGGCGCAGGGATCCAGATATGAATGTAGATATGATTCAGGAGAATGGCCACCAGGAATTTAAAAGAAAACTGAGAGCCAGAGATGAAATCCAGAAATCGTAGTCAGAAGGGAAGCCTTTGTCCAGGAGAGGGAGAGAGAGAGACACACGCACAGAAATATACTAGAGCAAAGCAGGAAGTGTTGTTCACCAGGTAATACCCAATACTGAGCAAGGTAACTACTGTGAGCTGGGCTAAAGTATACTAGGGAGTGGAGGTGTAGTGGTAAATGAGTGGTCTGATTGGTGATCTAATTCCAGATGGTTTATGCCTTCTCCTGTTGACTGAGGTGCCCTCTGCTGGTGGGAAGCCAATATTATGACAGAAACCAAAGCACAACTGGGTGCAATGTGAATGAACCATAGTTTCAAGTTTCAGAGAATAATCAATCAAGGATTTCTCATGGTACCATGGCTGGGATTCAGGAGCAAACTGGGTTGTTGTATCCATCTGTCTAAAGATGCTTAATTTGTCAGTACAATAATAGGCAGATTTCAAAACACATATCTAAAATATTTAACCTCCAGTTAAGCCCTTTATCCACAAAGTATTCAAGCCAGACAATCCAGTTAATTTTGCTGTATATCTCAAAAGCACATAAAATCAGTGAAAAATAAAAAAGGGAATGATTGCCAATAACCTATACAGAGTAGGATATTATTATCATAAAGTCAAATGTGCTATCGTTCATACTGATGGTGACAAAGAAAAATCATATTGAGAGATATTATTCTCTTCTTCAAGTTGTATGAACGATTGTCATGAATCTTTCATCTCGGTCCTCACAAAAAACTTTATTAACACTGACCTGATCAGACTGCTACTGTTTGTACTGAGCTCTGAGCAGAGAGCAATGGAGCACCCTCTCACAGCTGGCTTAACAAAGCAACATTTTCAACACATATCTTCACTTTTTGTGACATTTTAGATTTTAGGTTAATGTGAAGTTTTCTCACCTGCAGGTGTGAGACAAACCTGATCCAAATGTATACTTGATTCAAGCCCCTTCTGATGAAAAATACACTTATATATCCGTGCATCGTCCATGCTAATGTCAGAGAGTCTCAGTGAGAAATTGCCCTTCTTTAGTGCTGCTGGGAAGAGGTGCGTTCTGTTGATATAGGTTTCGCCTTGTTTGTCCAGAGCGTCTTTTCCATAGACAAAGCTGTGCACTATGACACTGTCTGATCTCCACTCAATGGCAATACTGCCTAGGTCCAGTTCACTTCCTTTTTTATAGACACAGGGAAGCACAGTGGATTCTCCAATGATTGCAACAGTACAGTCCTTCCCTGTTCAGGGATAACAAACAGTTTAGGAGTAAACATACATGAGCAGTGACAAAGAAAATTACTGCTTCAGGGATTTGAATGAAACTATACAGTAACACCAAATTCTCACCCTCCATTATTGACTTAAATTGAGTGTTCTCATTTTTACCATGTTTTTTTATTTGTCAAGACTTTAAGAAGACCAAGTTTTCTTTATCTTAGTTTTGTTCAATTGCAAATTTATCTTCCTAGTTCAATGGTCTGTAGCTTAATGTTTTGAACTAATACACTTCACACTAAAACTAATGATTTACAACTAATTTAACAGACTACATTTTTTGCATGAGAAAGTTTAATGTAATGACTAATTCACTTAAATTGACCATTTCGACAGAGAAAATCATCTGGATCGACTGGCTAATGAGGAAAGTTTACTGGGCATGTGGTATCTTGTGTGGCCCCAGTCTCAGCAGATATGGAGATATAGAGTTTTTTGTTGTACAGATTTTGTAAAGCAGTGACAATTTGTATACCCTTTTAAGAAATTTAGTTCTGCATTAATGGCAGCTCCACAGAGATGAGTGAAGAACTCTAGTATTTTTGATTGACCCAATTCAGTCTAATATGTACAGAGAAGAGCACTAGGTTTTTGTTCTCATTTAATTCCAGGTGTTCTTCACTCCACTGTGACAATGTCTTATTACAGAGTGTTTCCCGACCTGATATATGCAAATAGTGGTGATTAACCCATGGAAGATCCCACCATTCAAATCCTGTTTGGATTCTTTTACGACAACAAAGAGGAATATTCCAATTGCAATTTCAATCAGTTCTATTTCAAAACGTTTTGATGCTATTAGCAGCCTAGAATTTTAATTTCTCAATGTGATCTCAGTGTAGGACTAACCTGCGCACATGCAGAGAGTTTTGTAGAGCAGAAAAACTCCAATCTGCCAATGAAGATGCATTCTCACTGTGAAGAAACAGAACAGAATCAGATTTTAGTTAAGAGCAAAGAAAGAGACAGATTTCCCTATTGTCCACTTTCTGTCAACAATTGCAGAATACCATTTGTTATTTAAATGTACAAAATAAGTTTTAAAAAATCAAAACGTTCACAGACCTCTGACAGACTGAATGAAACAAAAGCACTGGGCTCCGTGCTCTCTACTCATACATCAGGCAGATGAAGACATCTCTTGACCTGCTGGTTGGAGTAATTTGAAGTTGGCCTCTAAAGTCTCTCACTATCAGTTGATCCACTTCAGCTTTGTCCACAGAACTTAGTGGACAGTGGACCTGGATACCTGCTTCACATATTGTAGAAGAGTTTAAATCTGGCTGTACAGGAGGGCTGGTCTCCTCAACTATCTCTTCTATTGGGGAGAATATCCCCCATTTGGTGTTTCTTCGAATGAATGACAGCTCCTCGCTAGATTGATGCAGAGGTGGATTTGGCTGCCTGGTATTTTTTATTGGCTGAAAGCATGGTCATTCTCTCTTGACAGTGTCTTTACCTTCAGACTGCCCTGTCCTTTCTTTTTGCTGTAGATTTTGGATCTCTCTGTACTTGATCAACAGGACTAAGTACAGGGCTCTCTGAGGCTGGGGGAGGCACTAGACATCATCAAACATCTATGTCCCGATCGGCATCCCTCCTCTTAAAGGGTGCTCTGACCATTTCGTATTTTGGTTGATTTTGTGCACCTGCCCCCTGTTTAGTCTGACACTATTTAAGCCTGGCACTCCCACTATTCCTGGCTCAGCCTTGGAAGATGGATGCCCGGAAGCCCACCTACCAGTGAGTCCAGGAGAGACCCAATGGCATAGGCTTCATCACGGCATCGTGATCGTCCGACTCTGGGGCTCGGAGAGCCTGGCCTCGTTATCCTGTTTTATCTCCCTGGTTCCCTGTCCCTGTTCCGGATCCCGTTACCGATTTTAACTGTGTTTGTCTTGTCTTGGATAGATCCCCTGGTTTTTGACTCTGGACTGCGCCCCGGATTCCCCCTTTTGGACAGCCTCAACTTGTTTGCCATCGCAACGCCCCCCGAGCACCAGATCACCATCATCACGACCCCCTGTCTGTCAACCCCTCCTGATCCTCTTTGTCTCCTCCCCTGATGTCCTTCTCCACTTACTTCTGGATTATACCGTCTGCATAGGGTCCTGAACTATGCTTCGCGGGAGCCTGGACCGGTTCCCGTTACAGTCAATCACAAAATGAAAATCACAATCAGCGATGTTGCTGACTGTGTCCTACCTATTGCTATCCGGTGGGATTCTTGGGGTTCTTTTGGGGATAGAGGGGGAGTTGCCACCTGGGAAGGGATAATAGTATGAGTGGCGAAAACATTGGAGAAACTGGGATTGTTAACATTTACCTTTATTTCCCCCAAAAAATACAAAAGCACAGAATCAGAAGTAAAAATAAAATTACACATTCTCACATAGTGCTGGGCGATAATTCGATAACGATAATTATCGTGATATAATTTTCCTCGATATAATTTTAACAAAAGTTTGATAAATGTTCAATATATATGTTTAGGCTTTGCACATGATATCCGCATGCGAACAAAATACTGCGCGAGTGCGCGTGCATGTTGCAGACCGGGCAGCTAACGTGGTGGTGTTTACCCACACGGTGGTGGCTGACAGGACTGTAGTTAGAGTGGAGAAATGAGCGACACTAATGAAGCAAATGTAGTGCTGCCAATGACCAGCTCGAAGGACGATGACATCGTCGACACAAAAGGTCATTCAACTTCAGTATTTTTAAGATATTTTGGCTTTTTATGATCAGACATAAATCAGAGCACTTTAAACTTTGCAGTCTGTCTGAGCCATCTTCTATGTGTGTTTTATCACACTGCAGTATTTAATTTTTCTATTAAGATATTTATTTTGTAAATTTTACTCATGCATATTTTGACATAAATTTTGACTTGAATACTCTCTACCTCAGATTTGTTTAATGTTTCTGCTGTTTGGCAAGTGTTTGTTGTGTTCTTAAAATAAAGAGTTGTTTAATTTACCAATTAACTGTCTGGTTTCTTCGACTTTCACTCAGGAGAAAAAATCTGCCTTTAAACTTGAAAGAAATAATGATTTGACATTTATCGTGATAATTATCGATATCGACTGATATGAACATTTTTATCGTGATAATGTTTTTGGCCATATTGCCCAGCCCTATTCTCACATATGTATAACATCTACCTTCTTCATCTTGTTTAAAGTTGAAAATGATTTTCTCTTAACAGCTCAACCAATTAGACCTCTGACAGAGGTCTCTGAATGCCTAAATATTTTATTATTATGCTCCTTCAAAATGCTAACACTTCTAGTGCACATAAATTCACAAGTCAGAAAGAACATTGCTCTTACAAATTGAAAATAGGCTTTAAAAGTGTTTTTATAGTCTGCTGACAATAGGATTAATCCACCCTTCCTATACTCAGTTTGTCAGACCTCACCTGTAATTCCTATACCTTTTCTACTCTTGATATGTCTGAATTCAAGAGCTGAGGGAAAGAGAGAACGCTGGTGTCTCTGTGCTCAGTTTTCTGGAAGTTATTTTGCAATAAACTTATTGACTTGACACTGACTTTGCCGTGGTTCTTGCATCCCGACGTATACAACTCAAAGTTATTGAATGTGTTCTGTGCTGCATGCTGGTATAGCGGTTTGTGCGGCTGCCACACTGCACTTAGGTCACAGGTTTAATTTCGAATTTGTGTGGAGTTTGAATGTTATACATGGTCGCGCCGGCTGCTGCTGTGCCGCTAGCTGTGCATGACGTCATCGCCAACTTGTCTCCCTTCTCCAAATGCCGCAGAAACTAATCACCTGGAGACTTACAACACCTGGAGTCGCTTTACGATAACAACCGTTCCCGGTGTTCTTTAGAATAAATGCTCTGGGTCGACCGGAATCTCCGAATTATCCTTTGTGTGTACTGTAATGCTCCCAGATTCATGGGGGTATGCGCCCTCGCCGCTGCCGCCTTAGGTCGGCCCCCCCACCGCTGGGGACTCAAACCCGGGCCACCGGCGTCACTCAACAGGGACCCAGCCACTTGAGCCAAAGGGAAATCTCCCTTCAGCCCGGCAGCTGCGGTCCCTGCTATTCACAGGGAAGGGTGGTGACGTCACTGCGCTGGTAAGCCGCCTCAAACAACCAATGGAGGCTGTATGTGTTACAGTACTGTATGTGCGCTCTGTGATGAACTAGTGTCTCACTTTGTACACTGTGCTTTCAAACTCCCACGTTGCTCCATTCCTTATCAGGAATCATCTGATAATGGAATGATATATTTGTTTAGGAATCAATTCTTTAATCACTAAAACGGCTTTAATATTTAAGTGCACCTTTTTTTTCAGAGAATTTAATTCTACAAAGCAGGCTAAAATAGTTTACTGACACACAGGTATTAAGGTAATTTGTTTTTTATTTAAGGTAATAGACATCATTCCTGTAGATACTGTAGCGCCACGCGGAGCGCTTTAGTCATGTGCACTCATGGCGGGCTGAGAACAGCGCCTGGGGGCGGGACTAGTTGGCGGAGGCTGGGAGACAGTCTCTTCCCTTCTTGTTTGTGTGTTAGTGACGGTGCACCGCTGTAACCCCTGTCCTTGTGTGTGTGTGTACCTTTCCCGGTTCAAGTTCAAGTTAATAAATGTGTTCAACCCTATTCCCTGAGTCCCATGTCTGCTCCATTCCGTACCGAAACCCGAATTCGTTACAATACGTGTATTTGTTCTCATGTCTAAATGTAAAATCTTAAATTGTTTTGCTACGAGAGATCTGATCATTTAAATTGTAAAACGAAGCGAGTAGCCAAATCTAAGGCAGGTAGCCTACTTATAGGTCTGTTAACGTTTAGAAAAGGGGTAAAAATATTTCTAATGTTTGTGGTGTTAATCTACGGTTCGTCGTCCTCGAGGCCCAAGCATTAACTGCATGAGTAGCATGGTGTTTCAGCTTTTCAGTTCCTCTTTCTGACGCCATAACATATGACAATACTTGTGTTGTAGTAACTGGATCGCAGGCGCTGAATAAGTGCAAGATTTTATTTTTATTTTATCATTACACAGTCCCATAGTCATGCACAGCACTTTGGTCAATAGCATTTACTCGTTTTATACGGAATGCTTCAGATAAAACTCAATGCTCTGATTTATAATAAAAAAACAATACATATCCCTCAAATGTATTTACGAGCTGTAGCGTTATACGTCGTCCTACACAGTGATCTTTAATAATTGACATTGAAATGGACTATACGACGATCTACAGTATACAGAAAGTCTATATTGTAGGTACTGTATACTCATGATTTTTTTCTATCGCGATGCTGCTTGAATTTGACGATTCCATATGTTCAGCCGCTAATATCGGAGTTTAAAGGTCAGGCTAGGGGATTCACAACCATCATGTCCCTCCTTACCTCACCTTCGTATATTGTCTGACTAAGGCTGTTCTTTTGCTTAATTCTCGATCATAATTTCTGCTGTGCGAAGGATTCTTAGTCGTGTAACTTAAGACGTGTAACACACAGTTACGTAACATAAGACATCTGTAAAAGAAACGGACTATTTATCAGATACAAATGCGTTTTACTCACCTCATTTTGATTTTAGCTTATAAAGATTTCATGCTGCCGTTCACGTACTGTAAACCGAAAATGAAACGGGTTCCCTGCGTCTTCTCATTGGAGGAGTTACAGGAATTAAAAGAACCAGTCGCAATTTGTCAAAAACGAAACGTATTCCTTATTATTGTGAAGAATGAAATGATCTTAATCAGCTCATAGCGTTTATTAAAAAAAAAACTCTTTCGGCATGGGGGGTGATCGTTTTCCACCAATTTTGTCAATCGGGCGTAAGCCGTGGTGCTCTTTTGAACGTTTAATGTTACAGTACATGGCAGACTTAGATCGCCGGACTGGAAACTGGGGAGGGGGGAAAGAATAGTGTAACGCTTACGGCCGACAGGTACTGTGTAAGAGCCGGCGTACCAGAGCAGGTGACGTCACCGCCCTTCCCTGTGATAGCAGGACTACAGCTACTAGGTTGAGCAGAGATCTCTCTTTAGCTCACGGGGCTAGGTCGCTGCAGAGAGACGCGGAAGTCCCGGGTTCGAGCCCCGGACAGTGTGGGGCCGACCTGATGCGGCAAGGGCGCCCGCCTGAGCCCCCGTTGCGTTACAATAGTAATCAACAGATGAATTGTTTAACTATGACCCATAGACAAAATAGGACAAGACCGAATAGGTAGAAGGTAACACTGATGTTGGAGGCTGGACATTAGGGGTTAATTGCATCACACTTTCGGTTTTAGCTCGCAGCTGCGCAGCAAACTGCAGACTGCAGACTAGCTGATACGGCACTGTAGCAAAGTCGAATTATTGGGGTTTCTGCCGTTGCCACTCCCGCCCCATTTCGTTTCTCATCACATGGGGAATCGAACCCGGGTCTCCAGCGTCCCTCAACAGGGATTTTTTTTTATCTTTTCTTTATAAAAAAGGCAATAAAATATTTACATGGTTTAAAGCAAGAAAAAGATATACAACACATCCTTAAACAACATCCATATACAAAACATACAGTAGTACAAAAAACAAAGCAAACTAAGGAAAGAGAGACAACAAAACAAAACACATATAACAACCCATAAACATATACATAAAATACATTCTAAATTCAACATCTAGTCATCCATTCTGAAAGCAACCATTGAACACCCTCACCCTGCAGGCCTTCCTCCCGCAGGTCCACGAAGATGTTATTTTTTAGGAAGATCCTGCGGAAGTCGGCCGTCCGCCTCTCAGCCCTGCAGTAGGCCAGGCTGAGAGAGAAGCAGTCCTTCCCCCTGGCGACGTACAGCCTGACAAGGTCTGGCTTCAGGCCATTGGACATCACCAGGTTCCTCCTCTCCCAGACAGCTGCCCTCACCAGGCCGAGACCCCCCCCACCTCCGACCCGCGGTATCCAAAGAGGATCAGAGCTAAAGAAGACCTTCCTTAGCGCAGGCGGCCAACCTCCCCATTATGCAGCAGGGGAGTGGAGGGCGGTGCCGTCACTGCACTGCGACCAGCTCGTACAACCTGTATGTGGGCCGTATTCGTTACAGTGCTATCTAGAGACCATCTCCAGCTCGGAGCTCAACTGCAACGAACGGAGACCTGATGAATTTGTGCTTAGTGCTCGGGGCACACCCCAGGAATTGAACCCACAGCCCCAGTGCTGCAAGGCAGCAATGTGATGTGGCCTGTGATGGACTGGTGTCCCGTCCACAGTGTATCCCGCCTTGTGGCCTTTTTCTGGCTCTGAAGAGAGATCCTGATATGACGGACAAGATCTGTGCAAGAACAGCACATCTAAGAGTTTCCAAAACAATTTTCAATCCAGTTATTAATTTTGCAATTATTCTTACATAATTCATTTGAATGATTGAACACTTCAATTGAATATACTGTGCATACTGTAGCTTGGTAAGTTTTATTTGTATTTAAATTGTTAGGTCAAGCAGAATCATTTGAGGTCCAAAGTTAGGCCTGGGTTAAGTGAACACATCAACCAATCAACTAATCAGAAGATCAATGGGAATTTTCTGCTGCTGGGTCGAAGGATGAAGCCTCTGTCAACAAAAAAAGCCCCCAACAAGTTATTGTTTTTTGTAGTTACTGGGTTTGTGAAAGTTCTGATTAAACACGGGCCTTGGTTTTGTCTGTGAATGTAACTCTACGCTGCTACAAGTGCAACATTTCAATAACACTTTGCACACTGCTCCTTGACTTGTAATTATATTAACAAAAAACACATTTGCACTAACGATCCTGAATTCCAAGGTCAATTCAAGCACACTTTGAGATGATTACTTTTATAATGCTATGCTTAATTTTCATCTGCTTAGTTAACTTCCGATGTGCTGTTTGATGACCCGTAAGGTAATGGAAGGGGGCCCACGTGGTTAGTGTGTCAAATAAATACGGTCCATTTCCTGAAGTTGGAAACACAGTGCTATCAGTAGATCACACCGAAAGAATCTGTGCAGTTGCAGACTAATTCACCATGATCAGGATCATCTTGCTTTGTGCATACTACTTTAATTGTAAGTTCAATTATGGCTCTTTTTTTAATTATTAATAGTAGGTGGAAGAATTTTCTGTTGTTAGACATTTGTGTCTTCCAGTTGTGCAGGTGTATGCTGGACACAATGAGACAGTGTGGTGTGGGCTATCCAGCCCTGAAGTTACCTGGTACAGACACAAGCCTGGTCAGTCCCCTCAGGCCATCCTAGTTTACTCAGAGAACTCTGCTCTGCCTCCATCTTATTACAATGGATTCCTGGGCACAAAGTTCAAGGCTTCCAGTGAAGGAGGATCTAATATTCTGGTCATTGTTAATGTCACTGAGGACGACACAGCGACATACTACTGCAGCAAGGAGAGTGGGAAGGTGGCCATTGGGAATGGATCTCTGGTGACAATAACTGGTAAGACAACAGCAGGAATTAGATACAATTAATGTTAAAACATTAATTTGTGTCTCATCAATAATAGTGAGTCACCGCTGTTGAACTAGAAGTGTGCTTTCCGACATGAAACTAAACCACTGGCTGGAAAAAAAAGGCTAAGTACGTTTACAATAGATTCAAACTATAATGAAACTGTATATTGTATCTATGCAGAATTTAAAATAATAAATTATGCAATCATATATTTAATATGCTATTTTTAAAAAGTACAATTTCTTAATTGCAATCTGCAAAGAATAGCTGGAATGATATAGATGAATTCAGTGTTATCATTGTGTTAGAAAAGTGCTGGCATAAATAGGACTGCAGCTGATGAATGTGCCAGATTATTGTCATATACAGTAACAGTTTATTCAGTGGCAATTTACGTTCAATCAGAGTTTATGTGAAACACATCTATTCTTAAAGAATAGTAATCAGTCATTGTATCCTGTTTTAAAAGCTGTCTCAATGAGATCTGTTACAAAGAAGAGGATTTATTTCTATAGAACAGGCACTCTGGAGTGATTCCATAGGATCTGGGGTCCTTTTCTTAAATGTTTTGAAAGTAAAACTGAACTGGATGTTTTTTACATCCAATCAAAGATTTAACTGTATTCTTATTCCACCTAGAAAATTGTAAAAAGGCATAAGTATGTTTGTGCTTTTTGCTCAATGTCTGGCTGTTGGGTTTTTGTTTTATTTGTATGGTTTTCTACTTTTTGTTTTTGTTGAGATTTTTCAAAGCTTCTTAAATTAAATACTTTAAAAAATTCAAACGCATCTGCAAAAATGAAATGAAAGTAACAGGTCCAAAGACAGTTCATGGCAGATAACTGGACATATAAAACTTCATACTGACAAAGAAATGCTTAACTCAGGCTTCAAATACATTTACAGGTCAAAGTAACATCACCCAGAAGAACCATAACTGTAGCTGCACCAGTGTAAAAGGTAAAATGGTACCTCATGTTGGAAGTGAAGCTCCATGTTTTCTTTCTAGGTATTGTTGGGAAATTGAACTAAGATGTGTTTTGTTGCTGTAATGAAATAAGATGTCTATTTATAGTAGATTTAAAGAACATCCTGTTAATCTGTCTGTTATCCCCAGATAAGAAACCAGCGAGAGCTATAAACCCTCCATTTTTGTTGTAAGATAAAAATATTAATGATTTTAAAAATACAGCAAGGCCATTCAGTACATGTTTTTACATGCATTTTTTAAAGGAAGAAAATACACTCTCAGAAAATTCTACAGCATTGTGTAAGGGACACATTCTGTCTTTAATCCTGGTGATTTGTCTTTTCTAGATTTATTTGTGGAAAGTTGCATCTATGGACTGATAGGATCATCACTGATCACAGCAGTGTGCAGTGGAGTTGGTGTATTTTGCTGTGTTAAGAAAAGAAAAGGTTGATATTTCATTATCTACACTGTATACGTCTTATACTGAACTGTATTGCATAGGCTGTAGCATTTTCTGTTTTAACAGAATTTTAAAATGGTTGATGAACTGATAATTCACAATGGAAGGAATTTCAGTGAAGTTTACATATTTTGCTGTCTCATCACACTTTTCTGAAACCATATAAAACTGTGGCTTTTGTTTCATACCATACCATACCATAACAGTAACATTAACATGAATCGTAATCACAGAAAACTCTACTACAAAGCTGCATGCAATGTTTAACGTGTTTCATATTTGCAAGTCGTATTCTTGCAAAATGCTTCTCTGAGAGAACCAATTGTGTGAAACAACAACCACGTTAATTCACATGTGGGCATATACTGTATAACAATTTTAAAGCTTTTTGAGGTAACAGGTGATAGGTTGGGCTCAAAGAAACACCTATATCTGGTTGCTTTTCACAATTTTGTCACAAATAAAAATGTTGTTCCTGCACCGCAGTTCTGCACTAATTTGTAGTTTTAAACGAATATTCTTAAAATATTTAAGAAGCTGATTCTCCTTTATAATTATTTATAGATAATTTTCCCCACCAAACTAAGACTGAATGTGAAGAGAAGGTAAGTGTGACAATCTACCTAGCTGTGACAATGCAGATTCATAGTATTAAGTATATTTGTTCATTTTTGTGCATTCTAGGTGTTTACTTTAGTTAAAGTTAGTCGCTGCACATACTGTATAGTCTTGGTACTGGTCCTTGGTACTGTACTGTCTTGGTCATAATGACTCATTGTAATCAGATTCATTTAAATTTTTTAAGGCTTCATACTGCAATAATGGAACAATTAAAGTTTTCAAAGAAAGGAGTGTGCTGCAGTGCTGTGTTGCTGACAGCAGTGCCCTGTGCTGCAGTAATGTGTTGCTGTAATATCTTAGGGAGCCAGCATGGATGATGTCCAGTATGCTGCTCTGGAGCTCTCTGCCAAACCTCCCCAGAAGAAACAGAATAAACGGAAGAAGAGAGTGAAGGACATGGATGTTATTTACTCTGACATCAGCCATTCTCAGCCTCACAGGAGCCGCACGGAGGCCTGAGGAGCAACCAAGCCTGTGAGCCAAGGAATTCACCTGGTCAGGTTCAGTCTTTGTCTGGATGGAGTTTGCATGCTTGCTCTGATTTCCTCCCGCTTACAAAGAGACAACTTTTTAACTGGATAGAAGGTACTGGATCTGTGGTTCATTGCAAACTTTATGCTACTGTACTTTTTCCAGTTCCTAATAAACTCCAGTTAATGTAAATTCTTTTTTGCTCTAGCAGTGTCTCGGTTTACACATTGTGCATTGTAGCAGAGACCCAATTATTTGCCCACTGATGCACGACAGTAAATCACAGAACAGTCTCATACACCAGTCAATCATGTGTTATTAAAAAGCCATGTTCCCAGCTGAGGTTTTTAACAAACTCATCTAGATTTTTGTCAAACCCGCGAGCTTTAAGTGTTGCTTCTCGAATTCATTAGAAATACATTATCTTTTTGGGAATTAATACTTATCTGGTTGCAGTTTTACATCGCTCTATATAATATATAATGGCAACAGATATTAATCAGCTTTGGCCATTTCACAGTGATGTGTGAGAATCGTCTAAAGAGATTTCTAATTTTGCCTTTTGTGCATTTAAAGTCAATATTAGCGGCGATGGATAGCTGTTTCGACTTCTTCAGTGTGGCATAGACAATTTTGACTAGTTCTAACTTGCTTATGTGTATATAATTTATACACACAAAAGGCCAAATAAGACTTCTGTGAAATCAGTTCTCTCTGTTATGAAACTATCAGTTAATATATTAATACTGTTCATGTACTGTGCTGTTCAAAACATCACTATTTGTTTTGTGTGGTTTGAGAAAAAACTGAAAGAAAATTTGTAAATAACACTGTGGCATGAAACTAAAGAAAGTACATTTTGTGCAACATCAATATAATAATTTAATACATCAATTATTTGCAAGTACTTATAAATGAAATTGCATAAATCTCTCAGATTACTCCAAAGTTTTATGAAACTATTTAATACTATACAAAAATTTTTGAATGCATTATTACACTTTAAAATAATCAAATATTTTATAAATACCAGTCTACTTTTTTGTTCCTGAATGTAAATTAGTCCTATCCTATATCTCGTGTTCGTTAAATTCAGGTTTTAGTTTCATTCAATACATGAATAATTGAAGAGACTCTTATGCTTTCTATTTCATAACATATGCAGCCCTGTTCAAGGTTTTGTTCGCTTTGGTAATAACAAAACGTCGCATATTTCAATTGTGTTCTTTTAAGATGGATTTTCTTCTATATGTAATTGCTTTTTTTTAAAAAAAGTACTGACTATGTCAATGTAATAGTCAGGATAAAACTGAAATAAGGACACTAGTCAGAGTAAAGAGGAGGTTCATTTGACAGTGAAATATAGGCACTTCTTCATATTGCATATAGATCTAAAACACTAGAGGGTCCTACATTACAAATTCTAAGATTTTTGAATCAATATGTTAATAACCCATCTGCCAAAAGGGCAGGATGAGAAAAAATTTTAAGGGCTTTATATCCCGATAGTAGGCTTTCTGCTGTTTGTTTTACTTCTCTAATTGTGAAAAATCTATTAAAATATAATTTATATTAGCTAACATTATGACTGTATAATGAACAGTAGTTAATTTCTAATCTAACACTGCAACACGTATTAGACTGTTCTTATATAAAAATAAAATTGCAAATAGAAAACATGTGATTAAAGGGCTGTTTAGCAGATCAGGTCTTTCTAAAACTGCATTCCCATGCTTTGTGTAACTAAATAATTGCCTATAATAGTAACTAGAGCCAATAAACAGGATGTCATACCACAGATATGTGACATGTCTGTGGTTTCATACCTCAGAATGTGACCCAGCATATACAGACCTGTCTCATGCTGATTTTCCGTGACAGGTTGTGAAAACTGTATTAATAATAGATGTAGCCTGTCTTGTGGGCTATCGCATCTATAGAAAAACACTATTTTCGTTAGTATCTATGTTACGCTTTTGGGCTGCTGTTGACCTTAAAACAATAAATTACTGTCCTGGTGCTGTTTGTTGTTAATGTGAGTCTCTCTAGACTGCAGAATATAGTACTAATGTTTTATTCTGTGTTTATGGAGCACAGAAGGAAATCAAAACATATTTGAATAGCTTTTCGACTATTGAAAAGCCTCCTTTTGCTGTGGTGCCCAACATCATTTGTAGTTAATAATAATAATTTACTCTTATATAGTGCTTTTCTGGACACTCCACTCAAAGCGCTTTACAGGTAATAGGGACTCCCCTCCACCACCACCACCACCTGGATGATGCGACGGCAGCCATAGTGCACCAGTACACTCACCACACACCAGCTATCAGTGGGGAGGAGAACAGTGATGAAGAGAATTCACAGATGGGGATTATTGGGGGACCATGATTGGTAAGGGCCAATGGGAAATTTGGCCAGGACGCTGGGGTAACAGCCCTACTCTTTTTGAGAAACATCCTGGGATTTTGACCACAGAGAGTCAGGACCTCGGTTTTACATTTCATTTGAAGGACAGCACCTTTTTATAGTATAGTGTCCCAGGCAGTGTCCCACACAGACTGCAAGGTGAGCGCCCCCTGCTGGCCCCACTAACACCTCTTCCAGCAGCAGCCTTCCCATCCGTTTTTCCCAGGAGGTCTCCCATCCAGGTACTGACCAGGCTCACACCTGCTGAGCTTCAGTGTGCTGCCAGCTGTACATTGGAGGATGAGGTAAAGGTAAAACATTGACAGTAATTGAGAAGCTCTAAACATGTACATAAGAACCTAAGAACATTTACCCATGTTCTAATCACTTCAGAGATCCATTAGAGATTAAGTCCAGAGTCTTAATCTCTTAATTGCCCTGTGATGGCCGATGATGCCGGATCCTTACCCGGCACACAACAGACATAAGGCACAGGGTACACCCTTGACATGATGCCAGGCCACACAGGGCAATTGAAAGATTAATTGGAACAAAAATTTAGGAGACTCTGGTCTTCATCTCTAATGGATGAGAATTTTCCTGACTTGCTTAACTGACCAATACCTACAGGTTACGAAGGGTGTGAGACTAAATGGACTTGGTCTGTAAGACTAAATGGAGTCGGTTTCTCCGGGACAGCGGATGGAGACCGCCGTCTCTAACGGCGGCACGTTCCCCACCACTCGGTGACTGAGAAGCGATTACATCACAGCTTGAACCTAGAACTACATTACCCAGATCGCATTGCAGGAGACTGTCACGGGATTGACAGCGAATCATTCCCGTCCCTCCCACAGACACACCCGCGTGTTATGTAGCCGGTTTTGTAAGCGATTGCTCACACAAACAGGCGAGCTTTCCGGTTTTTGGGGTGTCCAGATACTGACAAATAGTCCCCGGCAGCGACTCGCACACCGAGGCACACGAACACTCACCGAGATGGTGTGACTTCTCATTAAAGGTAGACGCTTCTGTTACAGCTTTTGCACAATTTCTGTTCGGTTTCTCGTTTTGTATTCTCCCCACCCATTTTTCAAAAGATCTAATGTTGGAATATGTGGCGGTCCATTCCGAAATGGTTTTCGATGTCCAGAACTTTACAATACCGCCAGGAAATGGATTTAAAACAGATCCGTTTTCGGTTATACTAGAATAATTTCAGTTTGGCGTTTGGCAGTGACAGGTCTCGTATCCTGGATTCAACACCTGAACAATCCGCAGAGGGAGCTTCTTAGCTGAGGGTTTTTTCAGTTGTTCGGTTAAATGCTTTAGATTTTTTACTTGTTTTTATTAACACTGCTCTGTTATTGTATTCATTGTTTTATTTATCCTTTTCTTTTCCCACTTAGTCCAATAGATCGCAGTCTTTGGGGTTTTCCCGGGGTACCAGGTTCTGTACGACAATTACAGAATTGGGGGACAATTGTCAGTTGGTTTTAAGTTCATAATGACAGGCATGATAACGGATGTACTGTAATTTAGTAATATTTTCTGTTTTAGACGGTTTCAAATTTTCGTTCAGTCCTTAAAACTTTACAAGGCGTTTCTTATGGGTATCAAGCCCGCACCGGTTCCTGAGTGTCACATGGAGGTGTGAAATCTGAGCTAACCGGCTGGACTTCAGCAGAAGGAAACAAAACACGGTTGTCGTGAGCCTGGTAAAGTGTTCTCAACCTGCCTGTCCGTCATAAATGGATTCACCTTGTAGAGCTGTTTAGAGATTAGCGTGCTGGGATGCTTAGGTTGTTTTTTTAGGGTAACCCACAGATTATCAGTGAGGGTTCAGTCCTGCTGATTGGCCAGCCATGACTCAGACGTTGTGACTGTTTTAAGCTACAGTGACTATCCAAAGTATCCACCGCCTTGGACATGTTCACATTTAATGGTGTTACAATATGGAATCGTCGCGTATTTAATTGGGATTTTTTTTACCACTGATAGAAACACTCTATGATGTCAAAGTGAAAACAAAATTCCACAGATCCTCCTAAATCTAGCAGAATTACAAAACAGAAAAGAACTGCTTGCGTAGGTGTTCACGCTCCCTTTGATCATGTTTGGGTAGAAGCTCCTTTGGCAGAAATGATTGACAGCAGCGAGTCTTGACAGTCACGGTACACGTCCGCGCAGGACTTGGGGCTGATCGCCGGGGAGAGTCCTGTCACGGTATTTCTGTAGAACAACATGAGCCCATTTGCCAAACCAGACTCCAAAATCCTTCCTTCCTCCTCCAGCCTGCAGCTTCGTGGCCAGGAAAATCGCGGCCTCCATCGCAGAGAGGGAGCAGCCGGAGAAGCCCGATTTTTCGTCATGTAAGCCTGCGAAAGGTGAGTGTGCTGCCCCCTACTGGTGAGTGTGTGTAAGTGGTTTCACGAAGGGACACATGAACACACCAGTGAGGAGACAAATGTCACATTGTTCAACATCTAACACAGTTTTGTATATTTTTTCTCTCTTCCTAACTTCAAGGCAACCAAATGTAATGACTGTATGAAACTCATCTAAGAGATTCAGTTAACCTTTGGTGTCCGTCTTCTGTATTGACACAGAAGATAAAAATATTTTTATCTTTTTCTATTGCATCATAAAGTAATTCCCTTTCATTTCACAATACAGTGTCTGATTTGACTTTGAAAGGAGGAAATACATTTGCCAAAGCCAGCTTTGGGTTTATTAACTTTATTAAAGAGGGTTCAGTGTTGACCTCAGTAGGTCGTTTATATGACTTGGTCTCAATGTTTACAATCCAGAACACGTCACTGGGTTACATCGTTGATCAACTTAATTGATGAGACTGTAAAAAGTCTAGAAACTTGTTTTCATCCTTTTAACTCACCTATGTAAAACTATAAAGAGTCAGAGCTGCAGCCACAACTGTAAGCAGAACTTTTTGCACACACATATCAATACATCCACTAAAAAAGTAGGTCCCCATTGAATACTTTACAAAATTACACTAGGAGTTAGGGCAGAGTCAATCTTTGGCTCCTTAAATTGAATACAGTTATTGCCCCAAGTATTCCTGATGGGATCTTTTTTGTACAAGATGTAATTCAAATGGGAATTATTTAGCCCGATTTTTCATGTAAGCCAGCTGTGAGTGAGTTTGCTGCCCCCTTCTGGTGAGCGTTTGTATGTGGCTTCATGAAGGGATAACACAATTTGACTGTTGGACACCAGGGCACACAAGACTTCCTAACGTCAGTGCAACCAGATGTAAGGATTTTCTTTTGTAGAAAACTAATCTCAAGGATTTAGAATCAACAGCTCTTTGTTGTTGAGGTTTTGTTTTACAGGTCTGGTATCAATTGCAGATCGCATGCAAATATTAAATTACTATTAATGGTTCACGTTTTACACTTTTTTTATGATATAACCCTGATAAGAACATATTCTCCTTTACAATGATGACCTGGATTATGCCTATTTATATGTCAGGGCATCTGCTGAAGCAACTGGAGTGAAATACTCTGCAGAAGAAGTTGACTTAGAGTCTGAAAATATTCAGCATAAGAACTTAAGGTTATTTTCAGAATGCTGCAGGGACAAACCAATAGAAATACTTTTTTTTTAAATTGTTTGTCACTTGTGTGCTCACAGCTGTGTTGTTTCATGTGTCCTCAGGTGAGAAACGGGAGGGGTCGGCGTCGGAGCAGGCAGCGGC